>NC_141245.1:23179797-23744687 GCF_054856555.1 Leptonotus elevatus | reverse complement strand
GCGCGGCTCGCCGAAGGTGAGCTTGTGAGATCATCATTACGCCGTCGCAGCGTCCAGTCAACGCTCCCTTCCGAAATAGCGCTGGTGGTCAGGTAAACATCTATTTGGGGGTGAGTCACAATGTTTCCCCACCCGAGCGAGGCTTTGGTAGCGGAGCACATGAGCGACTGTTTTGGTGCCGGCTGCGGCCTGGTGGCGTAATACGACGCTGGAATCTCGACTCGTCATAGAGGGAAGAGCTCTTTGCGTGGTTCTCCGCTCACATTTGTTCACACATGAGAAACACTGCCTCCCATCAGCACCCTCTCGTGTGTGTGTGTGTGTGTGTGTGTGTGTGTGTGTGTGTGTGTGTGTGTGTGTGTGTGTGCGGCAAACACATACTGAGTTGAGTAACACTTTAACGGGACCGCCGACTGCCGAGGGCCCCAAAACCACAGGCATTACCCAGACCCACATTGTTGTTCAATTCCCGCCCTAAAGCTATTATGCATGGAGCCTGCCAGACTGGGCCAGCATTTAGCACACACACACACACACACACACACACACACACACACACACACACACACACACACACACACAACGTGCTTACAGGCGATTGATTGGAGGTGCGTGTTATGTCATCGCGGTACAAACAGTGGATCCTCTGCCAAGGGACAATTCAGCTCTCAACAATCTGGTTTATAGCGGAAAAAATCATTATCTGGCTTGTGCTGGGACGGCACTTTGTAAATAGCGTGACGTTGTAGCGGCGCGACACAGTAAACCTGCCAGGGAATTCAACGAAGGTTGAAAAGAGAACCACTTACAATACAACATCTTGCAGTTGTGTTGGCCGATCTTCACCCAGCCTAGCTTCCAAGTCACGGTCAGAGAAACTCAGCGTTTCTTTGTTATCACGGACACATTTGCAGAAAGAGGTCTAGTCTACTATGTGGTATGATTTCACTCTTGATGTGTGGGTAGGCACTCCCAAAGATGTACACAATTCAAAAGTCACTCTTTTGCTGGCGGCGCAATTTTGTATTATTTTGGCGGACTTTGCACGTAACGGAATGATTCAACTATCCAAGTTCCTGCCAAACCATCATTTTTTTCTCTGCTGCAGTCTTTTCGCAGCAATGAAAGATACATACAGCCGACATGTGGTCGAGCCAGCAGCAACATCTCCGGTTTTACCTCCTGGTCGACTTCTACGTCAATACTTCCAAATATGGGCAGGGCAGGTCATTCCACTCTTTCACATTAGCTGCGTTTCCACCTCGGGAAATTCGGGGTCAATTTTCAAGGGCCGGTCCCGGAGTGTGCGCGTCTCCACTGCAGGAGCCTTCCCTAACCGGGTCACATTTACAGGAACTTACGGGGACGAGCGGAGGTCCTACTCGAGGGTAGATACTCCGCCGGCCCGATAAACTCCCGATCGGGCTTTCGTGCTTTAAATTCTTCATCCAGACGCCGTCTGCTCTCACTCAAACCATCCATCCACGGCCAAGTAAATTAAAAAAAGCTGAAAAAAAAAACGGCAACCGCTACAAGTTTTTCTTCGCACGGTGCTTGGGTGACGTCACGGGAGAAACCGTCGCACGGCGTTTACGTGTCGATCGAAACTCGCGACGTCGCGAAATGGGTCGTACTCCGCAGTGGAGACGTAGCCAAAAGCGGGCCGGCTGAGAGAGAGACGGGTTCCTGTGAAAGTCCCTAACCTCCTCCCCGTACCCCGAACGTCCGGCGGTGGAAACGCGGGCATTGAGCAAGTGCAGTGCGAAAAGGGCTTCAGAGTGTCTGAGGAGAGTCTAACGTTCAACTTCCCAAGTATTTCCCTACGACGCTGCAGCTCGCGTCCCGTAGCTGGCAGGAAGTGCGTGCGTATAGTGTTGCTGCACCACGGGCCGTGATGTCACCGCAACTCCGGAAGCGACATGTGACACCAGATTCGTCTTCCTCTTCCCTTCATTTTTTTATTAATTTTTTTTTGTATGGCGTTCTTCCTCTGTGCTATTGTCCCATGAAGGGAGCGTTGGAAGTCATTAAGACCTCAAGGTGTTGTGTGTTTGTTTTGCTTCTCGTGCCGCTGACCCTCCAGCACAAAACACATTTTAGAAACTGAGATTTATACATTTGACAACACATGAATACGACTGTACGTAGGCTACAGTAAATACACTTCATCAAACAAATGTATTGAATGTCTTCACATGACCTTTCATAAGGTTTCATTGTTTGCAACCATACACTATGATTTGTCGTCGTTACTATTGAAATCACGATTCATAAACATGATTCGTCATTGATTTCAAAACTTAGTAGGCTATTTATTCAAATACCAAAACTCAACTTTAAATATAAAGTAACTTAAAAGAAAAAGCAAGTAACAAGTAAAATAATGTATTACAAAAATAATAGCAATAAAAAAAAAAAAATACCGGTCGCGGTGCGGAGCATGCATGCAGATACACACTTACATGAAGATAAAATGAGTAGAAGAAGAAAGCAGAGGTGGCAAATCCAGGTCCAGAAAGTAAAAACCCTGCCACAGTTTGGCTTTCGCCCCAGATGCTAGCTAGCGTGCTAGCTCCCTTGCTAGCTCCCCGGGTGCTAGGGAGATAGCTAGCTAGCACAAGGGGTAAAGCACTTGTTAATTTTCAAAGCGGCAAATGGCTAAAGTGCTTCCTGTTGAAGAGCGCACGTAACCCATTCGCGTTCTCCCTGCAGCTTGAATTGAATATCTGTGAAATCGGCAAATATTTCCATGCTGCAAGCCACTTTTCGGTGCGTGGATGGAATGACTGCGGCGTTTCGAGCCACATTTAATAGAAAACAGCTCACACATCGTGGGCGGCCATTTTTGCTTTTGATTTTCTGTCGTCTCATCATTCACCCCCCCCCCCCCCCCCCACACACACACACACACACCCCGCATGCCAAATCGTTGGTGGCTTCGCTGGCTGTCACGAGCTGAAAGACAAGTAACATTGCTGTAGCTCATTAAGGGACGATTCGTATGAATTTGCATAGAGAGGCCTTCACAGAAAATGTAAGCACTTCACATGGAACGTTTTTTAACACCCTCCCTTAAAATCTTTTAGAATTGCCTTTAAAAATTGTGATTGTGATTTTTTCAATATACCACTAGAGGGATCCTTTGTAACACCTACGTGAAATTATTATTAGCTCTGGCGGCATCTTGTGTCATTTTAGGTAGTTACGAAAACTGACAAGCAAATGAGATGGACCCCACAGGAAGAAAAAAACCCGTGAATGGATGAATAGTGAACCAAAAATAGGCGGGGCTTGACTGTATTTGATTTGAGAACCTCTGTGCAGTCCGTTTTTTTTTTTAATGTCAGAGGAATCAGGCAATCAAACCAGCCGAGGGATATCCTCACCTTAAGGGTTGAACTGGGGTAACGAGCATGTAAACGTCGCCCCCCTTCCCTCCCCCCCTCCCTCTTCAGGCCGATAAATACGGACCGCCACACAGGCATCCCACAGCGGTCGGCACACTGCATCTTTATCCGGGGCCAGGCGAGGGCAACGGCCCACCCAGCCCAGTGGCCCGAGCCGTCAGAGGCGAAAAATAACCCGGCTCCACAGACGGCGCTCTGTGCATTGACAGACTGGCAATTGTGTCGCATATAGCGGCACATGCACATCATTTAGCACGGGCGAGCTGAGCCAGCACAACATGCTGCCTGTCTCCGTGCACGTGAGCCGCACGCCGTTCGGGTCTGAGTCAGGAAATCGCTTCACATTCGGCGCGCTGCACTCAGGGTTAAAAACATGAAAATAGCCGCTTGGGATTGGCGCCGCATTTTGCTGGGAAAGAAGAACAGGCTTACGACATGTAGAAAATGCACATTAGATTTGCGCTGGGATGAGGTCCTGCCCCAAGTGGAGGAGTTCAAGTATCTTGGGGTCTTGTTCACGAGTGAGGGTAGGTTAGAGCGGGAGATCGACAGACGGAATCGGTGCAGCGTCTGCAGTGATGCGGACGCTGTATCGGTCCGTTGTGGTGAAGAAGGAGCTGAGCCGAAAGGCAAAGCTCTCGATTTACCGGTCCATCTACGTTCCCGTCCTCACCTGTGGTCGCGAGCTGCGGGTCGTGACCGAAAGAACGAGATCCCGGATACAAGCGGCCGAAATGAGTTTCCTCCGCAGGGTAGCCGGGCTCTCCCTTAGAGATCGGGTGAGAAGCTCGGTCATTCGGGAGGGACTCAGCGTCGAGCCGCTACTCCTCCACGTTGAGAGGAACCAGTTGAGGTGGCTGGGGCATCTGGTTCGGATTGCCTCCCGGGCGCCTCCCTGGGGAGGTGTTCCGGGCATGTCCTACCGGCAGGAGGCCCCGGGGACGACCCAGGACACGCTGGAGAGACTACGTCTCACGGCTGGCCTGGGAACGCCTTGGGATCCCATCGGAGGAGCTGGCTGAAGTGGCTGGGGAGAGGGAAGTCTGGGCTTCCCTGCTAAAGCTGCTGCCCCCGCGACCCGACCCCGGATAAGCGGAATTGAAGACGGAACGAACGGAACGGAACGGATTTGCGCTGACTAGCGATGGTGATGCGGGATAAATAAGAAACTGCTTTGGAAAAGTCATGTTCCCCCGACCTTCATCGAGTCAAGGGAAATATTATACATGAGAAAAATCTCGCAGCACTGCCAGGCAAAATCATGAAGAAAACTAGACAAAGTGCAATATCTGCAGAAATTGGGTGGGAATGCTGAAAAGCTGAATGCTTAAGATTTGAATGCATGTGCTTATGAAGCAAACTGAAAGATAAATTATGTTCAAATTACACATTTTTACTTGTAGTTGAATGACAAATTAATAAAAAGAAAACTTACGAAATGATTTGTTGTAAATATTTACAAACATTTTGGGACCATTAGTCAACTGTCTTAAAGGTTTTTGCTATTATGCTTATTTCCGAATAACTGTGCCACAAGCATGACACACACAAAAACATATAAAGTTCCAAGTTCCATTTATTGTAAAATCCCATTAAAACAATTGCTTAAAAAAAACAGTCTTTCACGATTGTCTTTTGGTCTCTTAACACATCTTTCTGTCTTCCACAGTTAATGTGTTAATACAATTTGTCTGCTTCAAACGGGAAGCGCCACACACACACACACACACTTGGCGGCAGTCCCGTCCAACGCCTCGCGGAATGAATTAAGCGGCGAGGAAAAAAAAGCTCTTCGGGGCCCTCGGACAGACATAATGGTCTCTCAATCACACAGCTGCGCTCTCCATTTGGCCGCATGTCCGAGCCCGACAAATGCGGAAATGGCGGGAGATGAGTCATTCTTGCGCCGCGTTTATGGGAAAGTCTTGATAACACCGCTCAACAAAAAGTTTGGCATATTTTGAGAAATGTCAGGGGGAACCTGAAATGATCACTGTATAACTTAATAACTTAATTTGAAATTGTCTAAAGTTTGACGCCGAGCAACTGATCATTCTCGGAAGGAAGTGGCCATTGAGCTTAGAGCGTCGCGCAGTGTCAGCATACTTAATCTTACTTAGAGACGGGAAAAGTCATAGGAAGGCATAGAAGTGGACATCCTTGGAAATGTATTGGTCAATTTGTGGATTAGAAGTTTCAGTTTACCTGTAAAGGTTATAGTTAAGGAGTGCATTTCGATGGGGTGAGATATGAAGGGACAGTTCGATTTTAAAGTGGGGCAATTCGATCGATCGATCGATCTATTTATCTATCTGTCTATCTATCTATCGATCTATCTATCTAGCATGCTAGCTTTCTGTCTATCTATCTATCTAGCAAGCTAGCTTTCTGTCTGTCTGTATATCTATCTATTTATCTATCTATCTAGCAAGCTAGCATGCTAGCTTTCTGTCTGTCTGTCTGTCTGTCTATCTATCTATCTATCTAGCTAGCTATCTATCTAGCAAGCTAGCATGCTAGCTTTCTGTCTATCTATCTATCTAGCAAGCTAGCTTTCTGTCTGTCTGTATATCTATCTATTTATCTATCTATCTATCTATCTAGCAAGCTAGCATGCTAGCTTTCTGTCTGTCTGTCTGTCTGTCTATCTATCTATCTATCTAGCTAGCTATCTATCTAGCAAGCTAGCATGCTAGCTTTCTGTCTATCTATCTATCTATCTATCTAGCAAGCTAGCTTTCTGTCTGTCTGTATATCTATCTATTTATCTATCTAGCTATCTATCTAGCAAGCTAGCATGCTAGCTTTCTGTCTGTCTGTCTGTCTATCTATCTATCTATCTATCTATCTATCTATCTAGCTAGCTAGCTATCTAGCAAGCTAGCTTTCTGTCTGTCTGTATATCTATCTATTTATCTATCTATCTATCTAGCAAGCTAGCATGCTAGCTTTCTGTCTGTCTGTCTGTCTGTCTATCTATCTATCTATCTATCTATCTATCTATCTAGCAAGCTAGCAAGCTAGCAAGCTAGCAAGCTAGCTTTCTGTCTGTCTATCTATCTATCTACCTACCTACCTATCTTATTGGAGAGACGTGCATCCCTGATATACACGATTAAATACGTATCCCGACTCCATTCAAGAATGGTTCATTTTAAAGTGGAGTACTTCAGTTTCGTTTGACTCAATCGCATATTTGTAAATTAAAACCGATATTTCGATTCACATCGTTTTTTTTGTTGTTGTTGCATCTCTGGTGATGCTGTATTTCCGTTACATCCCGAAATGTCACCCAAAGGCCGATTATCGCTAACTTTATGTGCCTCGTCTCTCGTATGCACAGCCCCTGCCGCACATGGTGATCCCGCCAAACGGGTCCAGACGAACCCCGTAGCCTCTCTCTTTTCCTCTTTCAACGCTTTCCTATTTCCTCTTGTTTGGCCTGTCAACCGCAGAGTTTGGCTTCGGAAGTGGCTGCCTGAACCCTGTTTTCAATCTGCCGCTACACTTTTGACTCTTTTGCATAGAAGCCTGCGTTGGAGTGGGATCGGTATCAGGAGCGGCCAGCGCTTCCTGTGCGGATGCAATGCGGCAGGAAGCTCGCTAATAGCCCCTCCGCGCCGTCACTCGCCTTGCGCCGTCGTACGGCGATGAAAGATGCCGAGGTGTCTGTTCCGAACTGTTGTCTACCGTCTAACAACTCCGGTTCCTCGCAGAGGATCGTGGAGACGGGGATCCGGGTCAAGGGGTCGTCAGTAAATATGTTAGCAGACACTTTTGCTGCTCCTGCTGAATTTTTTATTTTTTTGGGGGGGGGGAATGAAAGCAGCTGTTTCCAAGAGGTTCTTCCCCGAACGTCACAGTCAGCCACTCGGCCTAAAGTGGATTTAAGGATCTCCACACTGAGCGCTCTTTGTCCAGACCTCCAAATTGCATTATGGCACGAAAAGAGAGCCTGTTTTTTTTTTTTTTTTTTTTTTTTTCACGGGACTGCACGATCAGCTGTGTGTGTGTGTGTGTGTGTGTGCGGTTGTTGTGTGTGACATCCCAGTGGTGCGGCGAGACGGCAGAACGAGGGCGGGGT
This sequence comes from Leptonotus elevatus, assembly GCF_054856555.1. Taxonomy (NCBI): domain Eukaryota; kingdom Metazoa; phylum Chordata; class Actinopteri; order Syngnathiformes; family Syngnathidae; genus Leptonotus; species Leptonotus elevatus. The sequence continues at coordinate 23,737,196 of NC_141245.1, read as the reverse complement.
GGTTCCGACACCCGGTTCCGGATTGTCACTATATCCTCGGGTGTTTCTTTTTTTGTACGGCGGATCCTATTTTTAAAAAGACAGACTTTTTGCGGTGTCTTTTTATAACTTGTTTCACAGCGACACGCTTGTGTGCAGTCGAACCTCAGGCCATTTGTTGTGCTACATTAACTACAGCTGTCTTGTTCTTCTTCTTTTTTTAGTTCCCTCGCAACCCCTGCACAGATTTAATGAAGCAAATTCAGATTTAAAGAAAAAAAGCCCCGCTTCCAGGCTTGTTATTTCCTTTGTGCTTTATTTAGTTATTTATTTCAAATTTCCACTTCCTTTTATGGCCTATTGACTTTCGTTAATAGGCCAGTGGTTGTGGCCAGTCACTTCATATTAGCGCTGATAACGTATCAAACTGCAAACACATGAAGTCAGCGCACTCTGTCCGGATTGAATGTGCTAATGTGAAGGTGTGTTGCTTTATTTATTTTTGGGGGAATTTTCACCAGACTTTGCGAGGCTAGTCACCATTGGTTGCGGCGCCGCATGATTTGGCAACCTGGACTTCTTATTGTTAGTGCCCGACCGATTAATCGGCCACCGATTAGAATATGGCGATTATTGGCCTTCAAACGTCAGCCAAACAACGGCCGATTATCGTCCCCTTAAAAAGTTTCCGACGTTGTGAAAGTACCCCGAGTGCACCCTTTTGCTTGTGTAGCATTAGCAACTAGCAAGTATGTAGCGTATGTTATTGTGGTTATTCTGTTTCTCCCTAAGCATCATTTACGCTGTTTAATGACACAGCAGTCGGAGTTAACTGTAAAACCAAACACACGATGTTAAGAATCACACCCACTGTATATTTAAATACGAAACATCGCTAGCCTAGCGCTAATGCTAAAAGCGAAGGGAGGAGGATCCCTTTCAAATGCTAACAGGAACTTAGCATCGACTTTGGGAGTGTTTTTCTTTCAAATAATGAATATCCACACACAAATCTACGTGGGAACACGTACCCACAGATGAGATAACACAACGCAAAGGCACAAATTCTTCCCAATGTGTGAAAAACGAGTTATTTTCATAGAATTCAGTAACACAAACGTTTTCAAACTAATTAGCATTAGGAGTTGAGGGATTTGTATTTATGATTTTTTTTTTTAAAGGACATGGCTCGAGTTTTAAATCAAGCACACTGATTATCTTTTGGTCAAGAATACTACAATGTGATCTTGAGGACTGGCTCGCTAACTATGTTTCGATGAAGGGTCAGGCTTAGCTTTGAAATCGTCACTGAAAACATTCTGCCTGCCCCCAAGTTACGACCGGAAATTCCTGCCACCATGTGATCAATTGAAAAACAACAGATATACTTCATAGATAAAACACAAGTGTTTTTTTAGTAACTCTGATTTTTGGAAAGGTTTCAAAACCCTGTTGGCAAACAATAATAATAAGATTGATATCAGATGTTTTTTAAAGGAACTTTATATGTTCTCTGTAACTAGTGTGAAGCAAGAAATAATGATTTGAAGCAGTTTTTATCTGATATTGCAGATTATGTGTTGCTTGCTTCTAATTGTCACAGCTCATAAAAATTTACTCGATTTCGTGGCTGTTATATCTTGTAGTAGTCAGTATTTTATAGCATCTGACACTTCCTGTCTGGAGAAGAACATCGCTGTCCTGGCGCAACCTCCGTCCTGAATCATCCAACTTGGTTCTTAGGGGTTTTTTCCTCCTCTTTCCCAAGCGGAAGGGGATGATAAAGGGTAAGGGATAGACCGATTATCGGCCCGGCATTTTGACGAATATCGGCATCGGCCATTTTGAAGAATCATATGGCCAATAATAGATCTAAAAAAGTGTTAATTTCAGGGAACTCATTTAAAACATTTACATTTTCAGAGATGCTGCTGAACCTGGGAACTCTCTGCACCTTCTGTTTTAGATATAGATAAGATAAAAAATTCAATTCTTCTGATATTTTGCAATACTTTGTTCACCGTAGAAAACAATTGTTTACATTTTTTTTTTACTTTTGAAAACATACCCATAACTTTTTGATGTCTATTGACTAAGATTTTTTTTTTTAACTCCAACATTTTACGAACCCTAAAAGTTGTTCAATAAACATATGCTTTAAAATAAAACAATTAAAAATAAAAAAAGAGCTGAAGTTTGTTCAAATTCAAGTTTTTTTCCCAAATATTGATGCCAATAGTTTCCCTTTTAGTGAAAATGAATATCGGCTCCAAATATCTGTTATCGCCGTCCTTGACTACTAATAATCGGTGTCGGCTCTGAAAAAAACCCATTATTGGTCTATCTCTAATAAAGGGCACCCGTTTTGAAAAAGCGGATGATTGCTGAGTCCAGATTCCAAAAAAATCCTTCCAGGAGCGCGTGAAGGCCTGATGGAATTTGTTAACTTCCATGAGGTTTGACGTTTGAATTTTAAATATCGCTGCGCGACCTTTTTTTCGACACACCTCGTAGCAAATGTGCATCGTAAGCACATTTCGGATAACTTGGTATCCCTCGTCAGCCTGACGTCTTAGCTGGAACGGCGTACTCGGCTCCATGGCGCCATTTAGTGGGCAAACTGTCTTTAATGACAGTTTTATACATTTTCAGCAGTAACCACACCGCTCCGACTCAACATTTTTCCACCAGACATGACCGGGCCTCAGCTTTAGGGCTCAGTATGTATGCGGTTAAATGTGACAGCGTACAGTGAACCTACAGAACACAGTCGAGAAATTCACGTGCTCAATGCGATTTTGGAGGCCACATTTCTTTCCACTTTTGTCGGCCCATGAGAAACTCGGCTCCGAATTGCTGCCGGCATGTTCGCACCTGTCGCCCACTTTCGGCTCGTCGCTGCAAAAACGCCGTCGCTGCACGTCCGCTTGAGCTTTTTTTGCAGCCGCCGAGGTTTCGTTTGTGGCTTTCTTCTGATTCAGTCCTGCGTGTTACGGGAGGCGTCGCGGGGATTTTCTTTCACCCAGCCGGCTGACATTTGAGGTGTGCTGCTGAAAGTGAGAGCAATTTCAGTCCGTGCGGCAGAGGAAGCTGCCCACTTTGGTGCGTTCACATCCTGCAAAGTCAAGCTGCAACGGGCCTTTACCTTATTTGACATTTGACCTTTTTAATATCAATGTTGCGTCATTTTGAGCGCGCTAATTTTGCCATTGCGCATTAGGGTGTCACTTGAAGGTTCTACTTTCCAAGTCCTTCATTAAGGGTGGGGGAATCTTTGACTGTCTCACAATTGGATTCCGATTTTTGGGTCTGTGATTTGATTCAGAATCGATTATTTTTGATTCCAAATGATTTGATTGACGATGATTTCTGCTTCAATTTATAGATGTGCAAAGAATCGTCATGAGCTACTCCAGTCTGACTCGCTAATGCTAATTAGCGCGCTGCTCGCGACACTTTTATCACTCAAAAGAACGGCTTTTCATACAAAACGCTTCAGGAATGTATACAGAGAAGCATCTTAACATTACTCACCGGCATATGCTCTTCCTACGCTGCAAAAAAACAAGTTATTTCTGACTTTTTCTTTCCACTTTTTTAACGTGGCTACAACTTAAACAAAACACGCGGAACCACACTGCCCCCTAAGTGGCCAAATCGTGTACAACATGAATAGCGCTCCCAATAAAGGCATACACAAACAAGGGCAAGACGGTATATATGTATATAATATGCACGCTGTTATTTCAAGGCAAGGAAAGACAGTTTTATTTTTTTATAGCACAGTGTCAAATCTAGATTCGATCCAAATCCAAAATTAATAAAAGAACATGCACTGACAACGTTTAAAACAACAGAGGACATTAGAATGGTTTAAACATTAACATTTAAATGTTAACATGAAAGAACTAAAAGTAAGTTTGTAAAATTACTAAAAGAAGAAGGATTTAAAAATATTTAGAGCATCTTAATCAAAGGTAAAAGTTGCATTTACACTCCGGTCTGACTTCACTTCTGTTGGCATCTTATTTCATTTGCGTGCAGCATCACAGCTAAATGCAGCTTCACCTTGCTTGTTTTGAACTCCAGGGTCTGATAGTCCACCCCATTGTGCACAGTCGTGTTGATTGGACTCCGAGGGACAGAAAGTTTCCATCCACCCATTTTCATTTGAATTTTCAAGAAATGCGAAAATAAAACTAGAAATTCGAAAAAGGGCCTAAAATTCACAAAAAAACACTTGGATGGGTGGATTTTGAAGCGTATTGAAAAAAACGCACGTTGTACGTCACACGCACATTTGTAGTCCCAAAAGCATTGTCGGACGATTAAGTAAGGTATGTTTGGGAAGGATGACGAAACAGAAATTTGGGGGGAAATATTTAAAGAAACGTACATTAATGATATTTTAGATGGAAAACAGCAAAAGTAAAACCTGCTACGGTTTATCAAGAATCGCAAAAGCAAAGTCATACGACGTCATCTCACGGCGCAGTCGCTTCCTGGTCTTCTTCTTCTTCTTTTAAATCACTGGTGGATCAAATCTCTATGGTGTATACCGCCACCTAGAGGGGCGGAGTCACCCTCTCAATATTCGCAAAAGAAGAACAGATGGAAACCGGCAGAAGTCGCGTGTCCGTTTTGCGCATTTTCAGTAAATTTGCTTAAAAATTCAAAACAATTGGACGGAAACCTGACTAGTGACACCACTTAAGAGCATTTGCTCTCAGAAAAAGTACGTTTTTTTGTACCTTTACACACTCTTGTCTTTTTAGATTGTCCTCTTAAGATTGTGTAGGTTCCACGGAAGCAAATGTGTGAATTTGTGAATTCAGATCCGTGTTGGAAACGGCGACCTTTCAGCGCAACCGGCACGTCGAGTTCTTGACTGATTCTTGCCCACTTTGCCACACACTGCCCTTCTTTCTCCCGCCTAAATGGCGCACATTCACACCAACAGCCGCCGCCTCTCGCTTGAGTCACGGGGAGGGGAGGGGGTGGCGGGGGGGGGGGGGGGGGGGGGGGTGGAGACGGGTTAGGTGACGGAGGCGGGCAAAAAAGCAAAACGTTGGCCCCGGCTCACGCAGCCTCGCATTCCTTTGCCCTTTTTCCCCCTGCTTCACGAGCGTGGCGCTTCCTGTGAGGCAGGAAGTTGACCCCGCTTCCTGTCCCGCTGCTCTTTCATGTGCTCACTTCCTCGTGTTTTGCCAGCTCCGTCGCGCCGGCGTGTTTACTCAGAGCGCAGTGCTCCTGCCGGTCGACCCGCACGCAAGAGCCGCGACATCTTTTGCTATCTCGCAGTGCAGACAACACTTTTTTTTTTTTTTTTCAGCCCAAATCAAAAAGTGTGTGTCAGATGCCAGAGCAGCTAAATGTTCTTTTTTTGCCCGCTGCTCTTTTGCGCAATCTGCTTGCTGCTTTCCCCACAGCGCTTGTGGAACCTTGGGTTTTGTAACCACGCTGAGGAATGTTGATTGTGATGACTGGCTGGCTGGGAATCCTGTCTCTACTGTTTCCTAAGAGATAGTAACACGTCGGCTGTGATTACGATTGAACTTTGCACACGGCGATTAGCTGGAATGTTGAGATTCCTTGAGCACTGCAAGGTGAGTCGGAAACGGGGGGAAGTCACAAGACGCTTGCTTGGCTTTGTCGCAAATATTCTGAATTCTGGAGCACAGAAATAAAACATACGTTAAAGGGGAAGTCAACCCCCCCCCCCAAAAAAAAATTATTGATAAACTAAAACTAGTATAAATATGGTAGTCTGGTTAATATTGCGTTAGTGGGAGTTAAGCAGCAAAATCCAGCAGTTCTTATCAATATCAGAAGACGGCCATTTTGCCATTTGCTGTTGAGTGAAAATGGTCGGGTTTTCATCCAATTGTATTGAATTTTTTTAAGCAAATTTACGGAAAATGCTCAAAACGGACATGTGACTTCTGCCCGTTTCCATCGGTTCTTCTTTTGCGAATAATTGGGAGGGGACTCCGCCGCTGTAGGTGGCGCTATACACCATAGAGATGTGATCCACCAGTAATTTAAAAGAAGAAGAAGACCAGGAAGTGTGTCGTGCGATAACGCCGTATGAGTTTGCTTTTGTAACTTTTGATCAACCGTAGCGTTTCTTTGCTGTTTTCCATCTAAAATTGCATTAATATTCGCTTCTTTAATTAATTCCAAAAAATTCAGTTTTGTCCCCCCCCCCCCCCAAACAGACCTTATTTTACATCCAACATCGCTTTGGGACTACAAACGTACGTGTGACGTAATATCCAGTGAAAATGTGCGACGTGTATCTGGTCTTGTCAGCGTTTATTCGTAAAACCTGTTTAATTAGCCAAAATTCGCATTTTTCTTTTTTTAACACGCTTCAAAATCCACCCCGCCAAGTGTAAAAACTTTTTGGCGAATTGTGGGCCCTTTTTCGAATTTCTAGTGTTTCCATTCAGTTTTATTTTCGCATTTCTTGAAAATTCAAATAAAAACGGGTGGATGGAAACCCAACTAATGACATGACAGTTGCTCAGGTCTCAGGTAACAACCAATCACAGCTCAGCTTCAGAAAACAGGTGAGCTGCGATTGGTCGTTGCCTGAGCCCTGAGCAACTGTGATGCCATCTTAAGTAAACAGCAAGTGGCAAAATGGCTGCTCCTGCGATGCATATAAATGTCTGGATTTTGCTGCATAACTCATATTTCACAAACGTAATATTAATCACAATGCCACATATAAAATATCATTACCAAGAAATGTTCAAGGTTGACTTTCCTTTTAAATCCCGGATATTCACATCCAATTGGTCCTCCTCGCCAGTAGTTGGTGCTATACTGCGACAGTTTTACACATTGATGAATCATCATCCGCATTAGAAAGTTGACATTTTGTATATATCAAAACTACTCGATGTATTTATATACTCTGTATTGGTGAGGAGTCAAGAGTGAAAAGTAGCGGTGTTAAAAAAAAAAAAAAATTCGGCAATATATCGCGGAGGCTAATGACCAGACCTTGTACTCTTTTTGTCATAACTGACGCCGCACTGGCTGAGGCGGGCACCAACCCTCAAAAGACGTGCAGTCCCCAGCCTACTCTTTTACTTTCTTTTATCTTTTACTTTCAGGCGAGCACTTGGGAATGAATTGTTCTTCAGTTTTTAGCTTGCTTTTAAGATTCAGCGCAGAGTAAACAAACCAAAGATGACAACACATGCAAGCTCCACACTGAGTCAAGATTCAAACCCAGAACTTTTCAACTCAAAGACCACGAGGTCAACATGCCACCTTAGCATTCCAGGCAAACAAAGTAAAAAAAATAAATATATGGCTAAAGATTAACTCATGATTTGTCTGCACAAAGGCAATCATCAGTCTTGACAGCAAGATAATCTTTTCGTTTTTTGTCAACCTTGAGCATTTTCCCGCAGATAACTTCACACAGGCTTGATATGGCGATTACACACACACACACATTTTGCATACACAACATTTTGTGATGAATGGCGCTTGCTTCCACAAACTATAAATACTAGCAGTGTAAGTGTATGTCAAGAAATCCGGGTTCAGCATTTACCTTCGTTATAAGGTCGCGGTCCAGTTCATGCGGGGGACAAAAATTGATCTCATAACTTTGTTGTGTTGTGGACGTTTATGACCACGAGCAAATATATTTTTCTTTCAAAGTCTAGCCATGGTAAGCAGAGGTGGCAAATCCAGGTCCAAAAAGTAAAAAACCCTGCCACAGTTTGGCTTTAGCCCCTGATGCTAACTAGCTAGCTAGCTAGTTCCCTCGCAGGTAAATGAGCACCCTGGGAGCTAGCTAGCTAGCTAGTTAGCATCAGGGGCTAAAGCCAAACTGTGGCAGGGTTTTCACTTTCTGAACCTGGATTTGCCACCTCTGATAGTTAAAAGGCTCTTGCTGAGCTTGGCTGTAAAATGCTGCTGTAATGACTCACAGACGGCAGTAGATGGCGAACTTGCTGCGCTTGACTTAGATTTGCGATCAGCACTGCTTTTGAGTACAAGATAAAGATGATTGATTATGTCAGCAACGTGTTTAGGCACCTCGCACTTGGCACATGAAAAAGCCACGGATGTTCCATTCAAGTCGTACATCTGTAAATAATTGATTTTGCCTGTAAAAGCATTCTGCTTAGTCTTATTTTATATTTTATAGTATAGTTTTAGTGTCAAATTCACTGTTCTGCTTGAACAGGCTTGTTTTCTCTGCTTTTTGGTCAAAAAGTGATGATTTTGGTGAAACCAAACTTTTTTTTGTGAGTCTACTCTTTTGTTTTTGGTCGGTTTGGTGCTTATATCGTCAGCAAATATTGTCACGATCAGTGATAATTTCGTGGACGAAAAAATTGTCGTCATATTTTTCGTCACCCCAAAAAATTTTCAGACGAAAACTAAAATAGAAGCAATTTATTAAGATGATAACGACAACTAAAATTGACAACACAGTGACGAAAATTCACACAATCTAATCAGAAGGAATGAAAAGAATCACTCAAAAACTGTTGAGTGTTCACTGCACTTTATTTAATGTTTAAATATGTTTGCATTCGTTGTGCAGCTGTAAAATTAATCTCAAGCAATTATGCAGATTTTTTATATTTAGGTGAAAACTAATATTATCGTCAGTTCAACAAAAACGAATAAAGACACCGTTGTATTAAATGTGTCTTGCGTGTTAAACGACAGTTACAAATTGTTGTGTTATCATTTTCTGTATAAAAGTTGAAATGTATGCTGAAGGAAAATATCCAAAGTTGTTCTTTTTCTCGTGGACTAAAATTGAATTAAAACTAAAATACAATCAGATGACTAAATTATGACAACAACTTTAATTAATTTACTTTAATAATTAAAACTGAATAAAAATTTATTGTCAAAATTTTTGGAATTTTGGATTTTTGGAATGCCTTAATCGGTCAAAAAATCTGAAAGGAGGTCAATGTGTAAAACGTCTTCATTTGGTACTTTCATTGTGGAAATGTATTTATTTCTTTATTTTTTTTTATTAAATATATATTTTTTTACTTTGCTGTCAAGTGGGCAAAGCTAATAATGGTCATGAAAAGGCGCGGTGGCTGTGAATGGAGAGTGACGGGTGACGGATGGTGGCGGTGAAATGAGGCGGACACCAAATCAGAGGAGTTGGCAACCAGATGTGATGTACAGGAGCAGGAACATATTTGAGGATGTGCAAGTGTGTGTGCGTGTGTGTGCGTGTGCGTGTGTGCATATGTGTGTTAGTGTGGACAAGGCCCATGACACAAAACTATTACCCTCCGTGCCTCGTTGGTTCCTCACACAACCGTTTTGGCTCATTTGAATCCTCCAAATCCCAGCAGGCGAGCAAGTGCCTCTCTCTCTCTCTCTCTCTCTCTCTCTCTCTCTCTCTCTCTCTCTCTCTCTTTTCTCTCTCTCTCTCTCTCTTTCTCTCTCTCCCTCTCTCTCTCTCTCTCCCTCTCTCTCCCTCTCTCTCTCTCTCTCTCTCCCTCTCTCTCCCTCTCTCTCTCTCTCTCTCTCTCTCTCTCTGATTTTCTCAGCAGACCTTTGGCCAATATTCTCCTTCATTTGTTTGCGGTGCTTTAGTTACGCCCCACTTGCTCCTGGCACAAAAATACGTGTCACCAAGCAACGACAGTGAGCACTATTAAGTTAGGAAGAGCAGCAAAAAAAACAAAAAAACAAAAAAAGCAGGATTTTGTTTCCTCCGGCGTGGAGGAGACGCAAGTGGAATGTGCGTTATCAGTGTTTTGCGCATGTTAAGAGATAAGACCAACAACGTATCGACCTGAGGTGGGCAAAGTATGACCCGCGGGCCACATTCAGCCCGCTGCGTTCTTCAATCCGGCCCACTGAAGATTTACGGTCCCATCATATTGCTGTAACCATTGATAAAGTGAGGACATGAGGACTATATTACTTTATTTAACAAAAATTGTCTGCCACTCGACACAATGGGCCACTTTTTCTTTTTCTCGCAAAAACTGGCACATCTGGATTTTCGTGCAAGTCTAGTCTTACCGTTTGGGAATTTGGCAGACCACATAGCACCTCACTGGGCTTTCCAGTGGGCCGAGGGCGTTTTCTAGCGCCCCGGCACATCTGACAATTTGGTGACAGGATGTAGACTTGACTTTAGACCAGGTAAGACCAGGTCTAAATGGTAGCGCAGGTGGTGTAACGCAATTTGATCCAGGCGCAGGAAGACGGATTCTGTTTATGGTTAATTTAAATGAATGTATGTTGGTGTGTGTTGTGTATTCATTTATCACTTTAAATAAAAACGTCATTTTTTAAATAAGCAATTTTACATATCAAGAGTGGGTAAAAATGAGTGAGGCATTAGAAATGAGTAATAAAACCCATATTCCTATTACTTAAAGAAAAAAATTATACACAGTCAATTTTGAAAAAGGCTATATTCGGCTCCGGTCTAAACAGAGTAAACTTTATTCTTGGAAGAGAGTAAAATATTCACCCCCCCCAAAAAAAATACTCAACAATTGAGGAGCATGGTTGAGGGATTGTTCTTCATTCCTTGAACGTTTTATTGTTCTAAGTATTTTACTAGGAAATTAAAGCCTTCTAGTTCAACGTATGCAGCACATCTGTGAATGAGCTGGCCCATTTGTCCATCTTAACTCATTTGCGCCCCAAAAACACATCAGTACGTTTTATTTTAAATATTACCATGCTTCCAAAGACATATTTATACGTTTTTTTTTTTAAATATGTTTTTATGCTAGAGCATACAGAAGGTTTTGATACAGCCTCTGACAGGAAGAGGTCGCTTAAAGCAATGGTAGTTATTACAAAAAACGGCCAGCGGGTGGCAGCAGAGTAAAAGAGAACAACCAGGGCCATTTTTGCAAAAAAAGCTATTTCCCCCAGTGTTTTAAACAGATTTGTGAATAAAGATGATTAGCTATATTCTACTAATTGCTGCAAAATGGAAACAGATACTACTTTTATTTCTTGATGAAAGAAGAGATTGTAATCTTTCTGAAAGACCCGGGAGCGAAGGGGGTTGCTTCAGTGCCCCATCCCCCCTCCCCCCCACATATTCCCGAGTGACATGAAAACAGCGCTTTCTTCTTTCTTTCTCCCCGAGTCATCTGTTGAGGTGTTTTGAAAGAAGCACCAGCTGTAAAATGGATTTGCACATGAACGCCAAGTCAAATGTGTGCATTTGTTGGAAAGGGCAAAGCTCTCACTCACATTTACCCCCCCCCCGGTCCCCCCTTCTCCACCGCCAGAACTCCATCAGGCACAACCTGTCGCTGCACAGCCGCTTCATCCGCGTCCAGAACGAGGGCACGGGCAAGAGCTCGTGGTGGATGCTGAACCCCGAAGGCGGCAAGAGCGGCAAGTCGCCCCGACGGCGCGCCGCCTCCATGGACAACAACAGCAAGTTCACCAAGAGTCGAGGGCGGGCCGCCAAGAAAAAGGTAAATGGAGGGCGGCGGGGTCACACGGTCGCACGGGTTTGCCGTAAACGCTGTAAAAATCAATAACTACATAAATAAATCAAATTCATCAAAAATTCTTTGATTGCCCTTAGAGGTTTTTCTGGAGATAAAAGATCTTTTGAATAGAATATTTCATTTTCAAAGCGATTTTCTGTGGAGAATAAATATTGATACATTAAAGATTTTCAATTTTTTATTAACCATCTCTGGTCATGTCCACAACACCGGATACAAGCTTTCAAACACACCTGGGAAAAAATGATTATGTTTTCTTTCGTTTCTTTTTTTTAATGCCAAAAGAAAACATGTCATGCCTAAAAGCATTATTTTGGCAGCGCAATTCTTAAAAAAAAAAAAAAAAACGGAAGTGATTTTGGTTAATATCAAGGAAACCATAGAAAATGGCTCCATAATTCAACTCTTAAATTTGTCCAAATAAATGTACCCGGCATTTCAATTGAACAAAGAACTCCAGAAAACAGGACTGGTCGAAATAGTTTTTTCCACAACTGTGCAAAAAATCTGTTGGTCTCCTATCGCCCAAAAACCCTCACGGCTCCCCACCAAACAAAAAGTAGATCAAAAAAGTTCATTGTTTACATTCCGTCATCAAGAACTTCTTCCTGTGTATTTTTATTTATGTTTTTACAAACTCAAACAATAAATTTAACTGTATTTCAATAAACAGTATCCGATTTGTTATGTTTAAAAGTTTTAGTCTTCTAGGCGTCAAACAGGGGTCAAACTCGAGGCCCGGGGTCCAAATCTGGCCCGCCGCATCCTTTTATGTGTCAATTTCAATGAACCTTGCTAAAATCTGCAGCAAAATGTAATAACGCTTACTTGCCGTCTGGAGACGTGAAGCCACCGGCGGCCATCTTATGTTGCCACTCGCTAAGGCTGCCTCACTTGAATACCTTTTTTTTTTACGTTTCTGTCTGTCTCTACTGCAAAAATGCTGCGTATGGCATACGGCTGTACCGATAATTTTCTGGGAGAAGCGTATAATTTCATGCTGGGAGACAGCGGCATAATGTCACGTACGTTGTGTTACGTTACTGATAAGTGTTTTCGGTGAAAAAAAATAACAGAAGTTTTTTTACGGCAACGTAAGATGGCTGCCCACTGGCTTCAGTCCCTGCTGTCACCATCATAATATCCCAGTAAGGGAAGCAATTTGCAAATGAAATTGCATCAAGTTGATTATTTGTTCAAAAGTCATCCTGTCTGCCCGCAGCTGTCCCTTCAGGGTGGCCCGGACGCTGGCGCCGACAGCCCGGGCTCCTACAACAAGTGGCCCGGCAGCCCCAACTCCCACAGCAACGACGACTTTGATGCCTGGAGCAGCTTCAGGCCTCGCACCAGCTCCAACGCCAGCACAGTCAGCGGGCGCCTCTCGCCCTTCATGCCCGAGGACGACCTGGGCGAGGCGGAGGCGCACATGGGCTACCCCGGCGCCCCGGGTCCCAAGATGACCGCCACGTTGCCCAGCCTGACCGAGATGACGGGCTCTTTGGGACGCAGCTCCGAGAACGTCATGGAGAACCTCCTGGACAATCTCAACTTGCTCTCGCCTAACAACCCTCAGGCCGGCGGAGGGGCGGCGACTCCCGGGTCCTCGCAGTCCTCGCCCTCTTCGATGATGCAGCCCAGCGCCGGGTACCCGCCTTACAGCTCGCCGAGCATGGCCTCGCAGCCTCCGCAGGAGTACCGCAAGTGTGTGTACGGTCAAGCGGGGATGAACGCCATGCCGCCCATGCCGATGCAGACCCTGCCCGAGAGCAAGCCCGCCTTTGGGCCCGGCATGGGTCCGTACAGCCACGGGTCGGTGCAGCTGCCCGGGCTCCTCAAGGAACTGCTTACATCCGACACGGACCAGCACGGAGACCTCTTGCCGTCGGTGGACACGGTCGTACCGCAGTCCGGCGGGGGCTGCATGCTGCCGCCGTACAGCAGCAGCCAGCACGTGGCCAAACTGATGGCGGGGGGCAACGGCCACCCGCACGGCTTGTCCCACGCTCACCCGCACGCGCCGCTGGCCATGAACGGCCGCCTGCTCATGTCCCTCAACCACGGCGGCGGCTCGGCGCGCTTGCCGTCAGCCAAGAACCCCATGCAGATGCCGTACGGCTTCTCCAGCCACCTGGGCGGCGGCGGCGGCGGGGGCGTGCCCGGCAGCTTCTGCCCGCTGAACACCAACGGATACGGACGTCTGGGACTGGCTCCGCCCCCACACCTGGAGAAGCTGCCAAGCGATCTGGACGACATGTCCATAGAGAAGTTTGAGTTTGACATGGAGACCGTCCTCCACGAAACTCTGAAGGACGGCGACTCGCTGGACTTCAACTTTGAGCCCATGGTGACCCAGCAGGGTTTCCCCCACGGGGTGAAGACCACCACGCACAGCTGGGTGTCCGGTTAGGAAGTGGACCAGCGGAAATGTTTTCAAGAAGAGAAAAGAAAAAAAAAAGTACAATCAACCTGACTGATTTTTTGCTGTTTGGTAAAATGGTTTCTTTATCGTCAACATTCCTGTTTGAAAATACTTTAATCAATCATTTGAAAGATGCAAGTGGCAGGTTTTGATCGACTGGAATTATTCGTCTTTATGTACTAAGTGCCAAATTTGCCTTAAATAAGGAGCATTTACACAAACCGTTGGTTGCAGTCTGACAAACTATCCGCGAAGGTTGAATGGAAGGCAGCTGGACTTCCGGGTTTTCTAAAACTTCAGTTTCAAGTGCCCGCGCTCGATTGGCAAATGGATCCGTCCTTAGTTCCATAACATGTCTGCTGGTGGTGCAACTTGCGAACAAGTATTTTACTAATTTGGTCTCTGAAAGACTTAAGTCCGAAGAAAGACTTCAGTCCTAAGTGTCTCTTAGACAGATTGAACTCTCTTGTAGGGTCTGGACGACGCAAGTCCTAGGTTCCAAAACATGTCTTGCGGTTATCCATCTGACTGCAAACAAGAGTCTTTTACAAGGTGGTTCTTACTCATTTTTGTCTCCTGAAGACTTCAGTCCTAAGTGTCTCTTAGACAGATGGAACTCTCTTGTAGAGTCTGCACGACGCAAGTCCTCGGTTCCACCTGACTGTGAACCAGAGTCTTTTTCAAGGTTGTCTTTAAGAGTTTGCTTTCCTAAAGACTTAAGTCCTTCCTAAGTTTCTAGGAGACACGTTCAGCTTTCTCGTCACACCTGGACATCAGTCCTTAGTTCCAAACTGTATCTGGCAGTTGTCCACCGACTGCGAACAAGAAGAGTCTTTTACAAGGTGATCTCTACCACTTTTGTCTCCCAAAGACTTCAGTCCTAAGTGTCTCTTAGACAGATTGAACTCTCTTGTGGAGTCTGGACGACGCAAGTCCTAGGTTCCACCTGACTGTGAACCAGAGTCTTTTTCAAGGTTGTCTTTAAGAGTTTGCTTTCCTAAAGACTTAAGTCCTTCCTAAGTTTCTAGGAGACACATTCAGCTTTCTCGTCACACCTGGACATCAGTCCTTAGTTCCAAAATGTATCTGGCAGTTGTCCACCGACTGCGAAACAAGAAGAGTCTTTTACAAGGTGATCTCTACCACTTTTGTCTCCCAAAGACTTCAGTCCAAAGTGTCTCTTAGACAGATGGAACTCTCTTGTAGGGTCTGGACGACGCAAGTCCTAGGTTCCAAAACATGTCTGGCGGTTATCCACCTGACTGCGAACCAGAGTCTTTTTCAAGGTGGCCTTTACTCATTTTTTGTCTCGTAAAGACTTCAGTCCTAAGTTTCTGGCAGACAAATTCAGCTTTCTCGTCACACCTGGACAACACTAGCCCTTAGTTCCAAATTGTATCTGGCGGTTGTCCATCTGACTGCAAACAAGAGTCTTTTACAAGGTGGTTCTTACTCATTTTTGTCTCCTGAAGACTTCAGTCCTAAGTTTCTGGTCGACTTTCTTCTCACATCAGTCCTTAGCTACAAAATGTATCTGGTTCTGAGTCTTTTAAAGGTTTTCTTGACTAGTTTGGTCTCCTAAAGACTTCAGTTCTTTGTCTGTGCACCTGGATGACATCAGTCATTAGTCCTGAAGGGCCCTTGATGTCTTTCCCAAAGCGACAGTCTTCTTTCTCCAGACTCCTAAAAGCCTCAAAAGAAACGTCCCTTTATCTAGAGACGCTAAACAAACTACCGGGTCGTCCTCCTCCTCAGTCTTGAACCAGTTTTGTCCCCTGTTGCCTTCCGTTCCACCTTCCTCGTATCATGAGCGACTGACAACCAACGCACCCAAATATCATCAGCATAAAGAAGCTGCGTTTTTCTGCATTTTTGAGGTCAAGATTTTTGGATTCTTGATTCTTTGCGTCTCAATGTACATAAAGTTGAAAGACACATTGTACAATCAGGTCTTATGTTCATGTGTGTTTGTACCGTCTAAAGACAACATCGCGTTTACATAACAGAAGCAAAAATCCAATCTGGCTCCAAGAGAAAACTGGATGCTTTTTTTTTTTTTTTTTTTGTATTGTTATTTTTGTAGTTGTTGAGCCGCTCTGTGCCCGGACCGCTTCTGCCTGTACATAGCTTAAGATTGTATATTAACATTACATAGTACACGTTTACTAGATTGTAGTATATATATATATATATATATATATATATATATATTTGAGACATAAATTATTGTGTTTAATATAGAAGTATTCTGGTGCAGACCTGCACTCGTAACCTTAATACCACAGGGGCCTATTTAAGTAGTTATGTCTGGTTTTTTAATCTTATATATATATATATATATATATATATATATATATATATATATATATATATATATATATATATATATATATATCTCGCACAAGTCATATCTTCTCTTAAAGGAAACACGCCGCAGTGAACTTTGACTGAGGCTTGCCTTCTTATTCCTTCAAGAAAAAGTGACTGCAGAGTGTGAGCAGTTCTCCAAGTGCTTTTTGTGCAGCTGTGAAATAAGTCAGAGGTCAAAGTGGAAGATTCTCAGTGCTGTTGTTGTCATTGTTTTCAAATTTTGCATCCAAAAGCATTCTCTCGCTCTTCAACCCTCATGTTGTATTGCGGGACAAATTGACCAGCAATTTTATTGTATTTTTTTTTTTATGACATTTTTTTTTATTGTAATATAATCACAATATAATTATAATATACATTAGTATGTAATATATATATCTTCTTTTTTTTTTCCTCCTCGATTCAATTCTAGGGCGCCGCATAACATAAGGGTCAGCGACAAATGACGTAATTGAAGCTGCCGTTCCAACCAAGCGGTACATTTTGCTTCAATTCATCAACGTTTCTCGCTCGGGTTTCCACCATACAGGTTCGAATGTTCACTTCTGTCCGCATTCTTTGTTTTATGGAGTCAACATGTTGCTGGAGACGAATGCGCATCATACCGAAAAATCTGAATGTAAACACACTTCCGATAATAACCTTAATAGGCGCATACGGATTGTATCATTTGACACCGATTCCTCGATTGCAGGATTTTGCCTAAAAAGCAAAAATAAGTGAATAGCGTACTGTAAATATGCGGATATGACATTTTGTTTCCTTCCCAATTCTCCCCACTGGAAATGTTGACCGCTTTGTTCCGTACCAAACCGAACCGAACCGTACCGCTTGGTGGGAAAAAAAGCTTCTGCTTCATAAACACATCCTATGAGGGAAGAGGAAAAAAAGCACCACTCAGTGTTGAGTACATCCAAGTTGATCTTACGAAACGTTTTTTTGCCCCCTCGCGGCGGAGTCCCAAAAAACGGAGGCGGCCTTGACGTAGTTCAGTTGTTAGTCACCGAAGTCGCCAAATTTTGGCGCCTTCGTTTTTGCTGTTTGGTTTTGTTGCAGAGGTTTTAAGACAAAATATTGAACATTTCAAATGTGCTTTTTAAAAGAAAAAACAAAAAAACAGATTATTATTTTATTTTTTCGGGGGGGAAGAAGCCCTTAACGAAGCTGCATGTCGCCTTTCAAACACGGCCAAATTTGCCTTCAAAGTGACATGTTCATGTAAAAAAAAAAAAAGAAAAAAAAAAGAGAGATGATTATTATTATTATTTTACATATAGATATGTAGAGGTTATATACTGTATAGATTTGTGCCGGTCACTCAAGACAAAATGAATTGTTAACGAATCAACAGGGTTCACATTAAAAGAAAAAAAAAAACTGTAAATGATATTTTGACCTTTAAAATGATTGAATCTATGCATCGTGTTCCTTCATTTGATGTGGCTATGGTTATATTTCTCTCACTCTTTTTTTTTGGACTTCTTATGACAGAGATATTTTATTGTAATATACATAGCGCCGTGTTGTTTGTGTTGTTCTTGTCTATGTTTAAAATAGTTCTATGGGGGGGGCGGGGGGGGGGTGAAGATTATTTAGAGAGTAGATGATGATGCAGTGATTTCTATGCTAAGCTTTTGTAAACTGACATTGTTGTTGTTCCTTCTTGTATTTCGCTCGGGTTTTCACGACATACAAAAGCTAATTGTTATATTTACATTTCTATATTCAGACTTCACAATAGAGATAAACGGACCAGGTTTTTGTTTTGTTTGTAATTATATGCTTTGAAAGAAACAACTGCACTTTTAAATACTTTTTTTTTTTTTTTTTTTTTTTTTTACAAAAGTGCAAAACGGCAAAGAAAAGAGTTCCCAGATATTTTCAAATAAAACATCTGTTACATTTAACTTATATAGCACAGAGATACAGGACATGTACTGTGTGTCACTTACAATACAATACAACAATGTTACTTGTTCAATATATTCAAAAATGAATAAATGTACTTATGTGTTGAAGCTCCGAAGTTTGGTTTGGATCATTTCAAAAAGACAAAAAATGGATAGCTTACAAATGATGATGAAAGATCTTTAACTTTGAATTGAATATAAAAAAAAATGACATGGAAATGGCGATGATCATAGACAATATGTTAAAATGTCAAACTGACACAAAAAAATATGAAAGTCGTCAATATTAAATGTTTGGAATTTTTTTTATTCCCACATTTTAAAAGTTCCACTTTTTTCATAATTTTTTTTTTTTTTAATACTTTGCATATACTGGACTGTCCCAAGAATTTCCACATTTCGAAAATTCTACACTTCACAGCAAAATGACCAAATGTTAATGATTTTGTTTTTTTGTTATGCATTTATCTCCTTCCATATTTCTTGACCGATTGAAACCATTCCAACTTCTCATCAGGACATCTTTGCAAATATTTTCCACCATCCAAGAATGTCCACTTCAAAAAATCCAGACTTTTCCCAGTTAAAATTCAATTTTTATTTTTTTTTACAATAACATTCCCACACTCACAGATGTTTACATGCAGTATTTACCCCCTGCACGCTAAAGAGAGAATTGTAGTTTTTCTTACCTCATTTGAAGTTTGTCAACTGCGGCTGTCGCTTTAAGATGCTGCAGTGACGCTTTGGGCCAGAGGTGGCAGTTGCGAGTAAAACAGTGACAAACTGCACAAAGATCCTTTAAGTTTAATGAACTCGTAATGAATTCAACTTAATATATTCACTTTGGATGAATTTAATACTATGTATTCGTTTTGGCGGCCTGAGGTCAGACTTTTACGGTCATCTTAATGAGTCCGCTGACATTTCCAGGTCAAAGCGACTGACCTGAATTGATGGCGTCACGGGACTTATGTGGAACTTGACTTACAAAAGCAAAGTTACAATTCCCACTTGTGGCGTCTCATTTCTCCCCGCTGGCTCTTCCCAACAGCCACATTCCGCACGGCGCACCCCCCCTACCCATGAACCCGCTCACCCCCAACCGCAAACTGCAAAGGCTGCTTGGCCCTCGCAACATTTGGTGCACAAGAATCGTTGTTTATAGCGTTTGAATATTTTTTTCAGTGGACAAGCACGGGAGTTATTTGTGACGGTGTTGAAGAGCTTGGAAAATTCTGCTTGATTCCAACACGAGACGAAAAGTGGTAACACAATTTAATTGTCATTTATTCAACAATTTTGGTGAGACTTCATTTCTCCATCCACAATTCACAGAGTGCAGGACGGGGGAAATCACACCGAGTTGTCTTTGCAGCAGAATCCACAGCAGCCACGGGGACAGGAAAACAAGCGCGCTGGTCGGAGGAAGAAGGCGGGGCATTCACGGGGTAGTGTTGCCGCGTCTTGCGTGGATGCGAAACAGTCTGACAATTGGTGAGTTATCAACAAAGCCTTAAAATGGTGGGCGTGGCTGCCTGGCGGAAATGGGCGGGGCTGACAGTTTGTGACATGGGGTGCGCCAATTTTGTCAAGTTGAGCGGAACTATACATTTTAAGTAAACTGGAACAAAAGTCAATTTTATGGGTTGCTAAAACTGATGTTTTAATTCTACAGAGATTTTTTCATTATTTTTATTTATTTATTTATTTATAATTTTTTTGCCAAATTTGTACTTCTACATTTGTGAATGGTTAAGTAATTTACACAATATTACAGAGATTTTATTTATTTATTTTTAGCATATTTGTATTTTGAAATTTATTTTTGTGAATGGTTAAGTAATTTACACAATATTACAGCAATTTTATTTTATTTTATTTATTTTTTACCATATTTGTACTTTGTAATTTACATTTGTGAAAGGTTAAGTAATTTACACAATATTAAAGAAATTTAAAAAAAAAAAATCTTTATTTATTTTTTACCATAATTGTACTTTAAAATTTACATTTGTGACAGGTAATTCTCACAATATGACTATAAATGTACTTTATTTGACTGCCTTCCATTATAAATTCCACAGCCATTTTTTACAGTACAATTTGGAGGGTGCGCGTGAGGTGAAGCGGTGTACGCCTCTGGGGTAGCAACTCAGAGGTTACGTAAGTTTAAGTGTATTGCAATTCCACTTCAACATTTACATTCCACGAAATCAAAACCTTACGAATGAGCACTTTGCGAGTAAAAAGTCGAATGCACTCGTTGCACTCAAGCGTCTCTTGAAGAAGAAAAAAAGACTCGTCGTGTTTGCACTTTTTTACAGTCGTCAGTGATGTGGGCCAAGGTGGGTTTTTTTTGGGGGGGGGGGGAGAGTGAGCGGGCAAGCAGGCAGTCGGACGGGCGGGGGTGCGAGGCTCGTCACACGGGAGGAATGTGGGTGTGGACGTCTGCCAGAGACATATGCGATCCTTATGTTGCCCCCCCCCGCAAATGTGCAAGTGAGGCCGAATCAGGACACAGCATGAGAACGCGCCGTGTCATTGAGTTTGTTTGTATGTTTTTAGCCTCAATGGCCACTTGAAGGCCATAAAAGATGTGGTTTTTTTTCCTTTTCGTTCCCTTGAGTCAATATTTGTAACGCAAGGTTTTATTCATTCATTCAAAAAGACAAACTTGTTGCAATGTGCATGCCAGGCCAGTAGTTGGCGACATCAAAGGTGCCGAAAGACATCGTTTGGGAGCGCCAAGATTACAACGATAGCGAAAAAAGACGTTTATAGTGTCGATAGAGAGTGAAGTGGAGTTATTTACTCCATGCTGCCTTAACTTAAGAGTTCAATTTGTTTCATGGCCACGCTTGTAACTGAAAACAATCATATCTCAAATAATTTCCCCTGAATCCTGCCAATAAGCATTTGTCATTAAAATGGGGACTCAAAAATAAATACATAAAAATAACGCAAACAGGTGGCGAACCAATTCCAACGTAATCCATTTCTGACACCCTAAAACATTAAATATTTGTATAATATTTCTACAGTATTAAATTTACACGCTTGCCGCCAATCAACCCGCAACCTTGGCATCAGCGAAACACCTTATGGCTTTTCCTTGCGCTTTCTCCATTCTGATTGCTAACTATATGCTAGCATAGCAACTCTTAGCATGATAGTAATTTGAGTTATTGACTTTCAGAAAAGTATGTATGTAAAATAAAAATCCTTATGCCACTGCCTCGGTGTTCTATCAAACCAGGTTGCTATGTTAGCATAGCAACTGTGAGCATGTTAGCATTGTATCAATTCCCGCTGGACATAGTGCCCGTAAACACAAGGAAAAATGTAAAACCCCTGTAAAAATGTGCCTCGGCACATTCTCTACTCATAAAAATAAACAAACAAATAAATAAATAAACATTCTCTCGTCAGAATGCTGTCTTGATAGATGCTAAGTGTTAGCCACAACAGCAACAGATTTTCAAACGGTACCCTTGTAAAACTTGTTATTCTGAGGTCACAGTTTTAAATAGTTCTCTACAAGTCACGCATTTTGTAGTTGACTTAATATTTTTTATATTAATTTAATAAGAATGTCATCAACAAATCGACTAATATAATGTTTATTGAACTCCGTGAATGCTAACGTGTGTGTGCGCGCGCGCGCGTGCGTGTACAGTGCACGTGTGTGTTGCGTCTCAAGGGTGCTGGTGCAAGTCTGACAAATAAGTCTCAGAGAGACTTGGCGCCCCAAAGACATGAATCCTGTCACTACTGTTTACCAGCCTCACTTGGATTGTTGATATTGTTCATTCTTGGTTTAAGTACTGATCCGGTTTGCTATTGACATTACTTTGTGATTAATAATAATAATAATAATAATATGAGATAGTAACTATTAACAATGTTTTCATTCGGTTTAGGTGAACGGTATGAGATTTTTTCTAATAGGTTTTCTGGTGAGCTAACAAATACACGCACGCACGCACGCACGCACGCACATACACATCCTCACTCACACACACACACACAAAAAAAAAAAGTAAAAAAAATAAATAAATAAAAATAAAAATAAAAGAGCAATGATGATGACATTTCCGAATGAACAATACTGAGCTCTTAAGAAAAATAAATAAATAAATAAATAAAATTGTTTTCATGGTCACAAAAAAAAAAAAAAGAAGCAAGTTCACAGTGTCGACGACGGTTCATCAAATACAGAGCGTGAGTACTTTTTGCCGCCTCTGCCCCAAGAGTGGCGTGCCGAACCAAGGAGCGAGAGAGCGAGAGAGACAGAGAGAGAGAGAGCTAAAGAGAAACAGATGGACTTGAACCACTGGGAAGAGCCGGGCCGGGCCGGGCCGGGCGGGCGTTTGATTTCTGTCCTGACGTGACCTCTAGTAAAACACGCACTGACGTCACAATTCATCTGTGCTACATAGATGTTATTTAGCCATAAAGCACATATATTGTCAACCCCCCGCCCCCCACCACCACCACCCGAGTGAGATTTTAACAAGTTAAGTGTGTGAAGGTCATGAAGTGCGGTCATCAGTGGTGTGTGTGTGTGGCCCCTTAAAGGGCAAGGAGACATTACTGCGGCCATGCCAAATGGATGCCACGCCTCAAGATAAGGAAGGCGAATTAAACGAGGGATGGCGCGCAGCCCATCGGCAAAGAAGGCCAAGGATGTTTATGAATATGCAACGTAAAAAATAAAAAAAAATCATAATCATTTTTGTTAATCCAAATAATGATTTCAAAATGTTACAAAGGTAAAAAAAAATTAAGGTTGCCATGTAGCCTACCGCAATACAATAACTACCATAAATGGTTACATTATATTTCTTTAAATAGTCAAATAAATACATCAATAAAATCAAATGCATCGAATAATCAGTTGTTGTTTTAAAATGCGTCTAAAAATCATTAACAAAGAAGAGTGAAATCATAAATAACGGAAAAAAATGTCTTGAGTTGAACTCATTTGCTCCCAAAAACATATAAAACGTTCTATTTTGAATATTGTGTCTCAAAGACATATTTATATATTTTTTATGTTTTTTTATTTTTATACTAGAGCATACAGAAGGCTTTGATGCAGCTTCTCAACTGCAAAGAACGGTTAAAGAAATGGCAGTTATTACACAAACGGCCAGCAGATGTGAGCAGAGTAAAAGAGATCAACCAGGGCCATGTTGAAAAACAATCTCTTTTACTCACATTTCTAAATAGATTTGTGAATAATGATGAAACTTAGCTATATTCTAAAGCTAATTGCTGCAAAACGGAAACAGATAGAAATATACTTTTTTTTCCTGATGAAAGAAGAGAGTCTAATCTTTCTTTTGGTAGGTTCCATGTTTTTATAGAAATAGAACACAATATTCTTTGGGCCTTGCAAAATCTGTCAAAATCCAGTAAAACAGCTGGGAGCAAAGGGGGTTGCTTCAGTGAAAATGGCTGAGAGTGAATGAGTTAAGAGTTGCAAATAAAACAAAAAATATTTAATAATGCAGTTTATAAAAATAATAAAAAAAGTTTTAAATAAAGTAAAAAAAGCAAAAATATGATGTCATTTAATAAAAATCAATGTTAAAAGCAAATTTGTTAATGTATATCAACCACTGTATGGTAAATGGGCTTAAAAAATAAATATATAAAATAAAATGTAAATAATTAATTCATAATAAATTCATTCATAAAAATTAAATATGATACTGATTACCCTTTAAAAACAATGACATTAAAAAATATTATATATTATTATACTTTATCATATATTATTATGCACTGAAAATACAATAAATGAATAAATAAATCAATAATATTAAAAAGTGTCATGTGTAACATGACACGATAAAATTAAAAAATATTCAAAACAAAATATAAAAACAATATATCATGAAACGCAAATAAAAGCAAACGCATTATTACAATGACAATGACAATGGCCTTGCTCCAGTTTGCAAAACTACTACAAAATACATCCAAAAAAGGCAACACGTGGAGCCGTTTTCCTGCCGCTTGTCGCGTCAAAGCGAAGCCAAAACGGATGTTGAATGTTTGACCTCCGATTTTCAGCGCTATGAACTTGCCAACCTACTTTCGTCTCATGACTGACTTTGCCACACACGCAAACAATAGGATGCCTTTCAGCACCAGCAGCAGCAGCAGCAACAATTTAAAAAAAAAGTCCATTCAAATAGACAAGCCACAGGCCCGCCTTTGTGTTGCCGAAAGCTGTTACGACATGCGAGGGCCGTCTATTTATGGCAGCCGGCTTCGCCCTGGGCCGTCTTGCGTGATTTATACCCAAAATGGCCCTTCTCCGCCCCGGCCGGGCTTTGCGGTGAGCTGCGACTGGCACGCGACTCCTGCTATTTTCCTCCAGCGTGATAGTAGCGTAGCGTAGCGTGCGCGGGGGGAGCGGCGAGAGTGAAGGTCGGAGGGCAAACGAGGTGAAAGGCACGCGGGATGTCAACAAGAAGGCAACGAAGAGCCACTTGGAAAAAAGAGGAGGGAGGCCAACGCGGCGTGAAGCGACAGAGGACGGATTAGAGAAATGAAAGTTTTTTTAACGCGGCGGGGGTTTGTACAGACGAGTCAGTCAAGTCGGTTTTTATTTACATAGCACTAATTCATAACAGAATTTACAACAATCACATGGCAGTAAGGAGGGAAAACAACTGTGCTCAATTTGGATATTTTCACTTGACAAGAACTGTCATGACAAGTTTGCTCTATATTATATATTTGGTTGTTACTAACATAACTATGAGATTCATTTCTCAAAAATCATTTCCAGTTGAATACATTTTGTAGAAACTTTATTTGGACGTACGCCGCCATTGTTATTTACGTCGCGACGCATTTAGTACGTAGCAATGTGTGTGTGTGTGGGGGGGGGGGGGGGGGCGGTTTACTCTCCCGATTGCATGTTGCTTCTTTAGGAACGCAACGAGGCTTAACTGATTCACTGCCATTGACGGCTAAAGACGTCAAAAATTCATTTAGTTTAAAATTTTTCCACTTTTGTTAACAAAAGTATGAAAACCTAGAAATAAAATTATTTGTACATTTAGAACAGATAACATTTGTGCTTAATCGTAAAAGTCACGTGATTAATTAATTAATTTATTCCTTTTTTAATTTTTTTATAATAATTTTCATTATTGTTTAGATTTTTTTAAATAATATTTTCTTTTCTTTTTTAAAAAGAAGAACATTTTAATAAAAATTAGGGGCATCGGGCGATAACATTTTTAAGCATTATTAATCGCATGACTTCACTAGTTAACTCACGATTAATCACAAATTTTATATCTGTTCTAAATGTACAATAATCCCCCCCCCTATATTTTCATACTCTTGTAAACAAAAGTGGGAAAAAATATTAAACTAATAAAAAAAAGTTCAAATGAATTTTTGACGTCTATAGCCGTCAATGGCAGTGAATGCTTTCCGTTTCACATTGCTCGGCAGGAGAGCCAGCCGCCATTGCGACGTAAATAACGACGGCGGCGTACGTCCAAATAAAGTTTCTACAAAATGTATTAAACTGGAAATGATTTTTAAAAAAAATGAACCTTATAGTGATGTTAGTAACAACCGAATAAATAATAAAGAGCAAACTTGTCACAACATTAGGTACACCATCTCATGACATCCAATGAAACATTCGGTCTTTGCAATGATAACAAATCCTCCGAATATTTTCCTGCGCGCGCGCACACACACACATGCGTATTCATCAGTCATGAGTGTTGCGCCGCATCAATATCAGAGGGAAAAGGTACAAAAAGTCTCCCGCGGCAGCCGTGTGCCACTCATGCGCTTATTCAAAAGCTCGACTAGATGTCATAACGTGCCTGTTTACCTTTTTTTTTTCTTTTTTTTTGTTTAGCATGCAGGGAACATATGTGTTACCTGAGCCTCGCTTGAGTCATCTGCATCCAGCGCGCTCGCTCGCGTGTGTCGGCAGGACCTTTGAAAACAACACCTACCACAACAACATCATCATCATCATCATCCTCATCATCCTCATCATCAACAAAGCAGCACGTGTTGTTGTCATGTCCCACGTTTAGTAACATGCGCCTCCGCTTTGTTTGTCAGGATGTGGGATTTCCCCGACACCAAATAGGGATGCATGTGTTGTTTAGCTCTGTTGCGCAAAGGAATATGTTCTTTATCCTCTGCCAAGAACGGCTACTATTACTGCCGTACTGAGAAGCCAAGAGAGGAGCTGAGTCTTAAATTTGTCGGGCATCGAGCAATTTTGCTTTGCACGTTGCATTTTGCACTCTGACGAGTACAATGGATGCAAATATTCCCCCGAAGTCAATCAAGTAACTGGCCTGGCAGTGTGCAGCATATCATGCATCGCGTGAACGGAGAAAATGATTTACTGCGGCTTGTCGTGAGCGGGAACGGCGGGCAGGGCGCTTTTGACTCACTTCAAGTCTAGACTGCGAGAAGAAAGTGTTTTTAATTCATTCCATTCCCGAGTGGGTTTTCCCCCTCATTTTTATCGTCTTTGCTCAGCCGCCTCAAAAGGATGACACATTTTCATACGTTTTTCTTTTCTTCCGCCATAATGGCAATTCTTTCATTGTGATTATTTATGATGACGCCCGTGGGTGTTGTTGGTTCACGGGATTCGAGCAGGGGGGCTATTTTGGTCAAATCCTGTGAGTCGCGGTCAAAGTATGGGAAAGTGAGCAATAACGTCGCCGTGGCAACGACGGCACGGGTGGGTGGTAACACCTGCACAATTGCAGCAGAGATTGACGGACGTGAGCGGGAAACGAAAGTGGTCGGGTCACATTATTAGGTACAGCCAAGGAGATACAAATAAAAAATAGTAGAACGAGTTTGAGTTCTTAGCACAAGCTACAACAATGAACTCGTTGCTAAAAAAAATAAATAAATAAAAAAGTCTCGCTCAAGTTAGAAAGACAAATATTTTGGTAAAAATGTAGGCATGTTTTTTTTTTTGCCGTACTACAATAAAGCGTAATTACACATCCTCTACAGTAGGTGGCAGTGATGCTCCCATTGTCAGCGTGTGCGCAGGGAGTATAAACAATGCTAATAAAGTTATTCAGCAGATTTAACTCATTCACTGCCATTGACAGCTATAGACTTTAAAACATTCATTTGAACTATTTCTATGAGTTAAACTTTTTTTTCCCATTTTTGATAACAGTATGAAAACCTAGATTTTTTTTTTTTTGAGAACAGATTTAACTAGTGAAGTCATGCGATTAATTACGATGACAAATTTTAATCGCCTGATGCCCCTAATTTTTAATAATCTTTTCTTTAAAATTTGTGTTTAATTTTTAATAATGTTTTTTTTTTTTTGTTACCTCACGATTAATCACAAATTTTATATCTATTCTAATACAATAAAAAATTCTAGGTTTTCATACTCTTGTTAACAAAAGTGGGGAAAAAATTTAAATTAATAGAAATAGTTCAAATTAATTTTTTACATCTATAGCCGTCAATGGCAGTGAATGAGTTAATTTAAATTTTATGGACAAACGATACTATTCATAATCACAGCGTAGGTTGGAACGTTGTTGGAGGGGGGAGCACTCATTTCTTCTTCCTGACAGAAAATAATCGAGAAGCACTGCTCTACAAGAAAACAAAACAAAATAAAATGTCGATCTTTCTATGGCAGGACAAGATAAAAGCCACGGAAATGAGCGTCCCCAGTCCAGACTTGCATGATATGTTGAGACAATTTGAGAACAAATTGCAGCACTGTGATATAAATACGGATGTCTGTTAGCTCAACGCTAATATATAATGGAAAACACTTTAGATGGGCTAACAGAAATTAGAAAGCTACAAACGCATATAATCAAACAATATTTGGCTGAAATGTGATATTTTGACAAAAATACAGTGTCCTTTTGCCTCCCCGACAAAGAAATATGCTTCCTTCTTGTCATATGCAGTCATGGTGGAACAGAGGTGGCAAATTCAGGTCCAGAAAGTAAAAAAAAAAAAAAACCCTGCCACAGTTTGGCTTTAGCCCCACATGCTAGCTAGCGAGCTCCCTAGCCTAGTGTTTGGTTACCTGCTAGGGAGCTAGCTAGCTAGCTAGCATGTGGGGCTAAAGCCAAACTATGGCTGTTTTTTTTTTTTTTTTACTTTCTGGACCTGGATTTGCCACCTAGTACCGGTATCACTACTATTCCTCATTCTTGCTGCATTCAATTCCAATTAATAATTGGAATGAGAGAAGCTAGCTTTAAGTGCATGTGTTCATTTTAAAGTCAACGTGCTACGAACACGTTTTTGATTATAAATCCTATGAGGACACAGAGAGAGAGAGGAATGGGTACGTTTGCGTTGAAATACCAAATATAGCCCGGTTAAAAACTCCGGTAATTGAATAAGCCGGTTTCTCTTGTGCGTTCTGTTATTGACTCAGAGAGGAACAAGAGGGGCTTGCCGGGCCCCATGCTGGCCGACAGTAGGTGGGAGGCAGGGGTGCAGGGGTGGCGGCGTGCTGGTAATTCGGGGACAGGCCGGGGGCACGGTGCCAGCGAATTAGAGAGGCGGCCCGCAGGAGACGTTTTAATTTGCGCTGCCATGTGCACAGGCATGCGCCTCGGCTCCTCTCATTAGGCCCAACGCCGTCTTCTGAGAAACCAAGAGCAGCCAAGACGGCCGAGCGACAGGCAAACGCTCACTCAACCTATTACGTGCTCGTTTATTTACTTACTGGTTTTCTGGATTAGCTTCGGCGAGCAAGCTGTGTTTTTGGAGCCGTTTGTTAGTTAGTGAGAAGGAGAGCATAAGAAAACACTTAGGAGCTTTCTGGGTAACTTTTTGAAGGCCCGGGGTGAGGGCGAAGACAGAATCTATTCAATTCTGGGGCAGGTCTGGTAACAGGAATTTGTATTTGGTTGTGACTTTTTTTCTTTTTTCTTTAAAAAATATATTTTAGATAATGTATCTGTCATAACAAATATTAAATCAACAATATATGTTTTGCCCTTACAATAATGTTGCATTTTAAAAAAGGTCCACATTTTTTATATTAGGTGTCGTATTTTTTCATTCATTCATTCTCCAAACTTTTTATCTTCACTCGAGTTGCAGGACATACATGGTAAATATTTAAAAATTTTAAATATTAGTTCTATGTACTGTGTTTTTAAAAAACAATATTAAGTATTATGCAAATTAATTTCAATGAATTTATCATTTTATTTATAATAAAAGGAGAACATTTTTATTATCCAGATAATTTATTTTTGCTTTTCTGAAATTCATGAACAAAATATCTGCATTATTTTTTAATTATATATTTATAATTTCTGTTGCATTGTCTTTCATTTCTCCAAGTATATATTTTTTATATTCTTATTTTTACTTTTACTATTTTTATATTGTTATTATAGCTGTCAAACAATTACATTTTTTAATCAGATTAATCACATCTTAGAATTTTAATTAATCACGATTAATCGCCTAATTAAAAAAGTTTTTTTATCAACATGTTTTGCCCGCCCAATTTGAAGAGCGCCTGTTATGTTAATTCTTTCGACATTTAATGCTATGAGGATGTCTTCAACATTTTTTGATCCACTGCACACGCCCGTCCTCTTTTTCTAATCAGTTAATCATTTGCAAAATTTCAATGAAAAAACAAAATGACCCCAATATTTTGACATGAAGAAATATTCTGAATGTCATACACTAACATTCATTAAATGCTTTACTTGTAATGCATGCAATCATGATTATTGCTCAAACACAACCTGTGCTAACCTTCAACGTAGCCATCTACTGTCAAGCTAAAGGATAATTAACTCATTCTCTGCCATTGACGGCTATAGATGTCAAAAATTCATTTGTACTATTTCTATTAGTTTAGCATTACCCCCCCCCCCCCCCACACACACACTCTTGTTAACAAGAGTATGAAAACCTAGGAAAAAATATTGTACATTTAGAACAGATATATAAAATTTGTGATTAATTGTGAGTTAACTAGTGAAATTATGCGATTAATTACGAAAAAAATGACGGCCCTAATTTTCAATAAAAAAAAATTTTAAAGAAAAAAAGAAAAGGTTTTTAAAAATTAGGGGCGTCAGGCGATTCAATTTTGTACTCAATTAATCGCATGACTTCACTAGTTAACTCTTGATTAATCACAAATTGTATATCTGTTCTAAATGTACAATAAAAAAAATTCTAGGTTTTCATACGCTTGTTAACAAAAGTAAAATGTTAAACTAAGAAATAGTTCAGAATTTTTGACGTCTATAGCCGTCAATGGCAGTGAATGAGTTAAGAGTGTGATTAATCTGCATTAATACATGATTAATGCAATCATTCTTTGTGATGAATTAATTAGTTAATGCTCTAACTTTCACAGCGTTATTTGTTATATAGAAGGAAAAGGCGCACTTAAAAAAAAAAAAAGAGACAATTGTCACTGTTAAAATGCTTTGTATTGCCTCAACCACATTGCGCTCACCCTAAAATAAACCAAACGACTGTGGGAATGAAACGTAGCCAACATCGTGTCGCACGCGGCGTGTCGCACGCTTTTGCGAGCAGGTGACCGCGTGTCATCCGTCAACTAATTGGGCCGCATTAACCTCTCCGTCTGCGATTATGATCTCATCATCGTGGAGATGATGGAGAGGCTGGCTCTTGTCCGGCGGGGATGCGCTGCCACGTCTCAGCTGACTCGGCCAGGAGGGAAAACGCCTCGTCGTCTCCGTGGCGACAGATACGTGCCACGATCCACAAGACGGGAGTTTTTTTTTCTTTCGTTTTTGCAAACAAATAAATTGCACACTATTTGTTTTCGTGTGAGCAATTGTCATCGTAATAAGGGCAAAAAGTCACATGGTATATAATATACAATATTACAGCTAACTGTATAACATGTAGAAGGAATGAGCTGCCTCTCATGAGCGCGGGGATGCTAATTAGCACTCCCACGGGAAGACAAAAAGCGAGTCCAAAAGGACGTGCGATACATGTTCGCAAAAGTGCTTTTTCTCTATTCGTGCAAGGGACGCACTCGATTGATGATATTTTACAGGGATAGAAGATGGGTTTCAATAATAGTGAGGCTCGGGGAAAAGGGGGTGGGGCAAGAAGATCCATCGGGGCTCAGGAAACAGGAAGCCAAAAGGTTACAAATGTCAAGCTTCTCTAACAAATGTGTCGACGACGGCGCCGCTGTTTGGAAGCTCGTTACGTTAAGAGCAACATATCAACGAAACGGCTTACGTAGCGAAGCAGCTCGCAGGCGCGGTGTGACGAGAAGCGTGGAAATCGGCCTCGAAAAGAAGCCGTCGCAATAACGCTTTGGCGTCAGGACGAAACGGAATCGCAATTAGGAAGGTAGGGAAAGAGATAAGTTAACATTGAGGTCAGTTGGGGTCAAAAAATATAAATGGGACTTCCAAGTTCCAAGTGGCAGGTTCCATGTCTAAATTACAACAAAAATGTCTAATTTAAATTCCAACATTTGTCGGAATATTTCCAATTTCCAAGTCCCCAAAAAGTTGGAAGGAAGGGTGGAATTGGGTGCCCTCGACCACCCGGATGCCAGGGGGGGCCGAGAAAAAAAAATTGCGAAGCGGCGATGAAGCAAAACCTCCTATTCAGGGTTAGGGTTTAAATTAGGGGTGGGTTCGAGCTTGAGTTTATCATTGCGGCTTACTGAGGAGTCGCTGTTGCAAATGTCAAATTTGAACTCGACAAAGTTCCATTTCTACAGAAATTGCGTGGGAATGCTGAAAAGCGGAATGCTAAGATTTGAATGCTTGTACTTATGAAGTAAATTGACATTTTTACTTGTAGTGAAATGACAAATTCATAAAAAGAAAACCTGAACTGCAATCTGTCTGAGGTGGGATATCATCATTTCAGAGGAATTATAATCCCTTTCCTGATACGTCAGTTGGTATCGAACCATCCAATGTCCAATGGAGGTGGGCTTCAAACCTGCAACCTACTGGTTACTGGACTTTACCAACTGCGCCACCGAGCAGTATCGGACACACCTGGCAATGATGATCAGTTGCATGTGTAGAAGTGGGCGTGGAAAGCGAGACTCGGAAAAAGTTCAATGTCAGTCCCATTGAAAACGAATTGGGGGAAGTTGATATTGAACGTTAAATTGTGCGAATACTGTAAAGTCATGTGGAATCGGACGATATCTACCCCGGGAGGCGGCAAGTTGAAATTTGAACGGTGTAAATGGTAAGTATTATGTGGGAGTTGTTTCACGGCAAAAAAGTGTGGAGAATAAAAATCACAATAACATATAACACTAAGTAACAAATGTCGCACGGTAGAAGGAGCAGCACAATATCCATTGAAGTGAAGCAAAAAAGGTGTCAAAAACTGCGCAGTTGCATGTTTATATTTTCTTATAAAAATATGTTGTCATAATGTTTTTTTTGTTTTTTTGGTGAAACTGGAATGGATTGATGGCATTTCCATTCATTTCAATGGGAAAAGATGATTTGGGGAAGTGAATGCTTTCAGCGACAAGCGTGCTCACGACACGGCTTCACTTTGTAAGTCAGTCCTGAGGGATCTTTCCTGCGGCCGCTGGCGTTCGTGTGAGAATCCAACGAGCCTCGGTGTTGTTGAACGCGCACCGCGAGCGAGCGAGCGTCATCAAAGATGTCCGCCGCGCAGTCAGCGGCGACCACCTGGCCGCCCTCCCACCGCCCTCCGGGAGCTCCTCCAGCTCCGGCCGTCAATCAGCGGGGCCTGACACAACACAGCCTGCTGGGCAACCTGCTCGGGGCCCGGCGCGGCGGGAGCTTTGCGGACACCTGCGACCCGTGATGGGAAACAGGCCGGCTTCAAGGTGGCGAGATGTTTTGCTTTCCACCTGCTCGTGACACCAGATCCGCGTCAAAAAAGCCTCCTCGGGCCTCGGGCCCGACTCCCACGCTTGCAGTTACCGCCCGGTGCAATGTGACAGCCGGCGCTTGCCGGCGATCCTCACCGACGTCGACGTCCTTCGGAACATGACCTTGTCATTTTTTTGAGACTCGCTCAACAAGCAACATGTCAACAAAACGGAGACGTCCCCCGATAGCGAGCTGCCTATCCTGACATCATTCTCACTTTCGCAACTACTTTCTTTGCCAAACTCATCAAAATAAAGGGTTTGACTCCAGAAACCGACACGTGCCAAACACATTTGACTGCAGCTAGCGTCATCTCCATTGAGGCTAATCGCAAGATGATAATTGCGTGAAATAGTCCAAGGGAGATGATGTCATGAAACGTCAACAGATTACACTTGAAGTAAGATTAAAGAGCGTTTTCAAAATTCCATTTGATGCACTTCACTAATATTAACTTGGATCTCTACGGAGCCCCAAAGGTGACATGGTAGGGGAAACATTTTTTTTGCGTTCTCTTGCTAAAAAATTGCATTCCCTTGCAAAGATTGCGTTCCCTCGCAAAAAAACTTTGCGTTCCCTCGCAAAAAAACTTTGCGTTCTCTTGCTAAAAAATTGCATTCCCTTGCAAAGATTGCGTTCCCTCGCAAAAAAACTTTGCGTTCCCTCGCAAAAAAACTTTGCGTTCTCTTGCTAAAAAATTGCATTCCCTTGCAAAGATTGCGTTCCCTCGCAAAAAAACTTTGCGTTCCCTCGCAAAAAAACTTTGCGTTCACTTGCAAAAAACTTTACTTCTCTCACAGAGATTGGATTCCCTCGCACCATTTACGTTCCCTTGCAAAGATTGCGTTCCCTCGCAACATTTGCGTCCCTTCACAAAAAACTTTGCGTTCCCTCACAAAAAACTCAGCGTTTTCTTGCAAAAAAATGCATTGCTTTTGCAAATATTGCGTTCCCTTGCAACATTTGCGTGCCCTCGCAAAAAACTTTGCGTTCCCTCACAAAGATTGCGTTCCCTCGCACCATTTACGTTCCCTTGCAAAGATTGCGTTCCCTCGCAACATTTGCGTCCCTTCACAAAAAACTTTGCGTTCCCTCCCAAAAAACTCTGTGTTTTCTTGTAAAAAAATGCATTCCTTTTGCAAATATTGCGTTCCCTTGCAACATTTGCGTGCCCTCGCAAAAAACTTTGCGTTCCCTCACAAAGATTGCGTTCCCTCGCAAAAAACCTTTGCTTTGCTTGCAAAAAATTGCATTCCCTTGCAAAGATTGCGTCCCCTCGCAAAAAAACTTTGCGTTCCCTCACAAAGATTGCGTTCCCTCGCACCATTTACGTTCCCTTGCAAAGATTGCGTTCTCCTGTAAAGATTGCGATCCCTCGCAAAAATGTTTGCGTTCCCTTGCAATAAATGCGAAAAAACGCAAAGTTTTGTGCAAGTGGACACCTTTTTATTTATTTTGACGCTTGTTATGTACTTCCGGCTCAGTTTAGTCTCGAATTCGCGACTGAGAGGCGGCGGCGGCACCATAGCATAGAAAACTACCTTTTGGAAATATTTTTTTTCCCACTGCTGTAAACGCTCCATTCGCACCGCTTTTGGTAACACCGAAGTTGACCCGGAAGTACATCAACTCGTTAAAAAAAAAAATATATTGCATCCCGTCGGAAAAAAAACTTTTGCGCAATCATTGCGAGGGAACGCAAGAATCAATCTTTGCAAGAGAATGCTAATGACTTTTTCCCCCTATCATGTCGTTGATCTCAGACTTGGAGATGCTTGATGTTTGAAGTCTTGTTTTTTTTTCCTTGGGTTAGTGTTAGAGAATCAGGGGTTGAGGGTTCGTGGCTCGGGTTGCGATGGGGAACAGCGCAAAATTGGGTTTGGTTTTCCAGATGGAGAAAACTTGATTTGACAGTTAGGATAAGGGTCGGTCGGGGTTCGGCTTGCCCATCTTTACAAATGCTAAATACTGACACCAAATACTTCTTGGGATTTTGGCTTCTCATGACGGATCTCAACCGCGCTCACGCAGAAACGCTCGCTTGGCGGCGTCTCAGGTGTTACAGTTAATAACGCTGGCGCAAGAAAACAGGCCTACCCTGTAACGGTGGGACCGCGCTCCGACATGTCCGGACAAGGCCCCTTGTTCCGTAGCTCCGACGCCCCCCCGGGGGGGGGGGGCGCAATGGGAGCTCGGGTCGGGCTCCCGCGGGTGCTCCAGCCCGGGAGCAGGTGGAAGGCTGAGAAGAGCGCCGCGACTCCCACAGCTCATCACAAGGCGCGCGTCCGTGTTCTACGGAGTGCGCCGCGCCGGTTAATAAATGTGCAGATGCTTCATTTAAAGGGCCAGTTGCAAACATGCTGGATTTTATGCCACGTTGAAGACGAGTGGGAATTTCTGAGACAAGTTGCTCGTTCAAATTGGAAAAACTTTATAGATAAGAACAATTTTATGTCTACTGCATGTGCTTATAACAGCACATAGAATTTTTCAATTTGCAAACCATTTCCTATAAATTAAGTCAATTATTTTCTCCAATTTCTCGCCAATCCGTCTAATCCCTTCACCCGCACTCGTTTCCTGCCATTCCGTCTTTTTTTTCCTCCAATTTCCAAATATTAGAGTTTTAAGTTTTGCTCCCAATTCATTATCATTTATTCTTGTTTTTTTCCCATTTCCTGCTATTAAATCTGAATAGTTTCTCCATTCCTAGCATTACCCCCCCCCCCCCATTCAGTCAGATTTTCCGTGATATTTCCTACCATTTCTCATTTTTTTTTTATACATCCTTTCAATTCATAGATTTGTCCCCATTTTCCTACAATCGAGTCCTATTATTCAAATTTCCTAATGTTTTTACTGTTTGATGTAACATTGATTTAATTGATTCCGGATTTGAAGTTAATTTAAGTTTTGTTTACTTTATCACACGATGGACCTTAAAAGTACCCGAGGTATAATTCATACGCATGAAAACAATTAAGTAATATTACAGTTGTGGATATAACTCAAGAGTTTAAGAGTGACTGTATGAGGTGTCATGGTAATTATATGCCTTTTCCAAAGTGTCAAATCCAAGTCCGGAAAGAAAAAAAAACTCTGCCACAGTTTGGTTTTAGCCCCTGATGCTAGCTAGCTAGCTAGCTAGCTAGCTCCCTAGCAGGTAAACGAGCACCCGGGGAGCTTGCTAGCTAGCACCTGGGGCTAAAGCCAAACGGTGGCAGGGTTTTTTACTTTCTGGACCTGAATTTGACACACCTGTTCCTTCTTCGGCACATTTTAGCATTATGAGAAGCGGGAGACAAAAGTGATGCGACTGCATTGCTGAATAGGAGCAAAGAGTACAGTGGCCCGAAAGGGACAAAAGGGCGGCATGGTGTTGATTTCAGAGTCCCTCACGAGTCACTATGTTAACTTAACTCAGAGAACACCCAAAGTGTTTTGTTTTTTTTGTATCCATTTTTTTTTTTGCGAGCAGCGGTGTTGTGTGTCGAAATAAAGGAACACGAGAGCATATGGACGCTCTCCGGGCAATCAAGAAGAAGAGCAAAAAAATAAATAAATGTAACTGGTGACAACAGATGCAGTCTTGAGTGGCCTGTTTCGCTGACTCACGATTGGTCGTCGCCCACAAACTAAAACTCGGACTCTTGTTTCCACGGCAACCATCATTTAGACACTCCGAAGCAACAATTAGACAGTTGCCTCGCGGCATCGTAGACAAAATTGTGGCCGGTTGCCTTGGAGGCGCGATGCGGTCACATTTGCTGTCGAGCTGACACAAAAGTACAAAAAAGGTCCCGCATATATTATACACTATGGGTAAAAAACAAAACCTTTTTTTCATGAAAGATTTTCAAAACTTTAAATTCTAAATATTTTAATGATGTTTTCTTCATTGCACTTTTCAGGATTTTGGCTGAAGAAAAAACTGATTTGGTCTAACAGATACAGTTCAGATTCTTACCTTATGTCCGACTTGAAATGTGAATTGCTCAGTCTCTTAGTTGGTTGTTAGCTGTTTAGTCTTTTAGTTACCTCGGTAGTCAAATGGTTTTGGTTAATCTGTTAGTTAACTACTTAATCTGTTAGTAAAACGTTTAGTCATTCAGTAGCCGGACGGTGGGTCAGTTAGTTGATGGCTGGTTAGTTAGGCTATCAATTAGTTAGTGGGTCCGTTGGTGCTAGTTAATTTAGTCAGTCAATATTTTTGCGAGTCATTATTATTTTGGTTGCTTGGTGTCACTTACTTTAATTGGTCAGTCAGTTAGTTGGTCAGTTAATTCTATAGGTTGTATGGTAGGCTATGAGTATTTTGAATATATATTTTTTAAGTTACCGGTAATAATTTAGTTGTAGTTGTGACTTGCTGTAATTGGTCAGTTCATTAGTATAAATTTCAGTTAGTGGTTAGTTGTTGTGCCCTAGATACTTGTTAGTTAGTTGTGACATGAGTTAAATGTTAGTGAGTTTGTTTAATTGGTTAGTCAGTAAGTTGTTTGTTATTGAGTATCTTAATTAGCATTTTGGTTAACTTGTTATTTGGGGCTTTGTCAGCAAGTTAGCTGCTCAGTTAGCTATTAATTGGTATGTTAGTTAGTCATTGGTTATTTAGTTGGTCAGTTATTTAGGCGGCAAAAATAAATACAGTGCTAACAGTCTTAAAATGGATGCATCATTGGTTTGCTAATTTCTAAAGCTGAATGAATTTGGTGTTTTAGTCATTTTCTCTTAGTATTATTCATTTGAAGACATGAGCAACATTTGTATGAATCTAACCCACCGCTATACTGGTGGACATGGAAAAAAATGGCGGCAGTGGCGAGCACACACATGCACGCACACACAGTCATCAATCACACGACGTTAAAAACAAATCAAGTTTTTATGAAAGGCTTTCAGGTTTTTATCTGACTTCCTACTGGGGGTCAAAGTGGGCTTCCTGGTTCTTAATCAACGCGGGGGCAACGGCGCACGTCCGACGTTGCGGGAGAAAGTCGCGACCTTTCACGCGCATGAATGGCAGGAAACGTCTGCGCGGCCGTGCCACCGTTGCAGCCGCTACGCGAACGGCACGATACAAAAGAGTCGATTGCGCCACTTGATTTTCAAAAGCAACTGCCGAAGCCCGGCCCCCGTCTAGCTCTCAGGAGCCCCCTGCTGGCGGCCGGCTTGTTGGGACAGCTGCTCGGATGGATGATCTGCAGCCTCTCTGCGGGCTCCCTGATTCATTTTCTCAGTCAACAGCACAAACTTGCACCGCGGCCACAATGCAGTCAGGCGTGACTCACGGGCCCATTTGGACATTTCGGTGATTACCACACACCCACACAAAGAAAAGAGCGATAGCGTGCCATCATTTCCCTCTGTCTGTTTTCTTTGCTGTCTTTTGCACAATAATTAGTTACATAGCCTACCTGGTTACTTAGTCGGTTAGTCAGTCAGTCGGATGGTTGCTCATTTGGTAATTTAGTTAGTTCAAATAGTAGGAAACTTAATAATATTGTTGCAGTACTTAACTGTTATTTACTTGGTTACCTAATTTGATGGTCTGTTGGTTAGTATTTTAGCTACTTGTTGAATGGTTTCAATCAGTCATCTAAATACAGGCTTTAACTGTTTAATTGCTTTATTGGTCAGTTAGTTGCTAGTAGGAGATTGAGTTAGTTGGCTAGTTAGCAATAGTAGGTGAGTTAATGTTAGCTAGTCATGTATATAATTTGCTAGTTAGTAAGTTAGATTGATCTAGCTAACTATATAGCCACTAATTAATAGACAGACATTAGTTGGCTAGTTAGTTAGTATTATAGTTAGTTATTGTTTGGTTACTTAATTTGCTGGTCAGTTAGTCGTTGGTTTTTAGTAAGTGTTTTAGTCAGTACTTTGGTTTGTTTGTTATTTTTGCTACTTGTTGGTTAGTCGGCTACTTGTTGAATTGGTAAGTCAGTCATTTAGTCACTAATGGTTAACAAAGTCATTTGCTTTGTTTGCTAATTAGTGGTTGATAAATCGATTGGTTATTAGCTAGTCAGTGATTTTGTTGGTTGGTCAACTTGCTGGTTATTTAGGTAGTTGGTTGGTGAGTTAGTTGGTTTGGCAGTTAGTTTTGTTTTTTTACCCCTCCATCCTTTGATTGTTACTCTGTTAGTTAATAAATGAGCTAGTTGGTTGATTGTTTGTCAGCCCATTAGTCATTCAGGTGGTACATCAGTTAGTCATTACTTGGTTGGCTGATTAGTAATTGTTAGTGAGTCAACTTCTTTGTAATATCCTTGGTTAGTTAGGTAGCAGTAGTTTGATTGAACAGCAGTTGAGTTATTAATTGGTTGATTAGTCGTCGGTTGGTTTTCAGTTGTTCAAACAGTTATTTACTGTTTTTTTTTTTTGTCAATTGTGTTTAGGTCACTCCTTACAACAAGTAAAAATGTGCTTTGTGTCCCCATGACATGGAGACGGGCGACATGTGACACACGCGTGCAACGCCTTGAAATAGAACGAAAGAAATCTTAATCTCTCGTGGGCGTCACCACATGACACAAGTGTTGCACAACTAAGACACGAAGAGCAGTGAAGGACTTTGGCATGAATCACAGCACCAGTGACCTACTTTTAATTGTAAACAGTCCCGCTCAAACTTCACAAGCGTCACTAAGAAAGGAAATCATGATGTAGGCCTGCACATATATTGTAGATAGATACAGTACACGAAAGCACCAGTTTCCATAATAAAGAAAACCTAATGATACATTTCTCAGATGGCATTCCATGATAGAAGTTCACCTAATGTTGGAGTCTGCGAGTTGATACTTGTTGGGTTGGTTTGTTATTTTGACAGTTTATTATCTCAAAATGTCAATTAAAAAAAAGTGATTAGTCTCATCATTATTAGTAAGTTTGGGTTAAAAAATGTTAATCAATATTATTATTATTATTTAAGGGTGTCAAAATTAGTGCGCTAAATTTTGAGTTAATATAAAGTACCTTTAACGCCACTCATTTTCTTAACGTGCGATTAATGACCGCCCCTTACTTGAAAAGCCTGTATTGGGGAAATTACAGTGATTAATAAATGTAATAATATTGCATATATTTGTGGGAAAATATGCTGAATTGATTTCATCTTATAGATTAGATAGCTCTTAATATGAAAAGAAAGCTGAGCTGAAATGCAATTATGCCATCTAGTGGCAGGTAATTACCTCAACACAAATCAATATCACACATATACAGTACTGTACACCTTTTAAATTTTTTTACTTGAATTATAGTGAAATTACTGTTTCAATGACTAAAAGTGTTGCCATATTTCTATTAAACAATTTTTTCCACTTATGTTTACTTATATTTTATTGTACATTTAGAACAGATATAAAATTTGCGATGAATTGTGAGTTAACTACTGAAGTCATGTGATTAATTACGGTTAAACATTTTAATCACTTGACACCCCAATTATTTTATATGTTATAGCATGATAAATAAATAGTTTCTCAACACATTTTTATCATTAGTGAATTTGCTTAAATATTTTTGTGTACTTATTTTTTTACACAACTTCCTGGGGCCCCAAGCATGTTGCAGGCCTGTGAACCTCCCCCTCCTCGACAAATTAGTTATTGTTTTAAGCCCACTATTAAAGTTTGCAGGAGGGCACAGATTTAGGGTGCAACCACCCACGAGCAGGCAGAACCAGACGCCAGATGAGATGGTTCTGATGTTGACCGCGTTATTGCCACTCCCATCAAAAAAAAAAAAAAAAAAAAAAAAAAATATCATTCATCACACGACTATGATGCTAATGAGACGCGTACACGCTCGTAGGTGACTCACGCTTTCCGTTTGCATCAATGATGACGACGACGACGACAGTATGGGCGCGGGAGTGGCCACGCGCTGACTCAGCGCTCTGCAAACAGCTCAGCTTATCGTAAAGCACATTAAGCCCGTTTGGAAACGGGGCAACGTCTCGAGGGCCTCACACACGGCAAACAATCTCATTCACGGAGATAATAGTGATGACTTTTGATTGACACGCTCAGAATGAGATTCAGTCAACAATCTGCTCATTATCGTGGTTGCCACAAGAGTCAGCACATTGTTGACATTATCTTTGCAAGGCGTTGGCCAATGAAAAGCACACATCTTCCACTGCTGCTCTTAAAAGTAGACTATATTCTTTTTTTTTGGTTTTGTTTGTGTGTGATTTTTGTTTGTTTTTATTGTTTTTAAACAAAACAAAAAACAACAACAAAATATAGACGGTATTTAAAAAAAAATGTTTTTTGTTGTTTTGTGTTTGTTTTTAAACGAAACAAAAAACAAAAACAAAATGCAGACTACTCTTTTTTTTGTTTTATGTTTTTGGTTTGTTTTTTTTGTTTTGTGTTTGTTTTAAACGAACTAAAAAAATAAAAATAAAAAGTAGACAGTCTATAATTTTTTGTGACTATATTCTTTTTTGTTGACATTATCTTTGCAAGGCGTTGGCCAAAGAAAAGCACACATCTTCCACTGCTGCTCTTAAAAGTAGACTATATTCTTTTTTTTTGGTTTTGTTTGTGTGTGATTTTTGTTTGTTTTTGTTGTTTTTAAACAAAACAAAAAACAACAACAAAATATAGACGGTATTTTTTTTTGGGGGATGTTTTTTTGTTGTTTTGTGTTTGTTTTTAAACGAAACAAAAAAACAAAACAAAATGCAGACTACTCTTTTTTTGTTTTATGTTTTTTGTTTGGTTTTGTTGTTTTGTGTTTGTTTGTTTTAAACGAACTAAAAAACTAAAAATAAAAAGTAGACGTCTATAATTTTTTGTGTTTTTGTTTTTTTACAAAAAATAGTAGACTATATTCTTTTTTGTTGACATTATCTTTGCAAGGCGTTGGCCAAAGAAAAGCACACATCTTCAATTGCTGCTCTTAAAAGTAGACTATATTCTCTTTTTTTTGGTTAAACAAAACAAAAAACAACAACAAAATATAGACAGTATTTTTTTTTTGGGATGTTTTTTGTTGTTTTTAAACGAAACAAAACAAAAAACAAAATGCAGACTACTCTTTTTTTGTTTTATGTTTTTTGTTTGGTTTTGTTGTTTTGTGTTTGTTTGTTTTAAACGAACTAAAAAAATAAAAATAAAAAGTAGACAGTCTATAATTTTTTGTGTTTTTTGTTTTTTACAAAAAAAAGTAGACTATATTCTTTTATAATGACATTATCTTTGCAAGGCGAGAAAATCACACATCTTCAATTGCTGCTGTCAAAAGTAGACTATATTCTTTTTTTGGTTTTATTTTGTGTTTTTTTGTGCTTTTGTTGACAAAAAAAGTTGACTATATTCTTTTTGTGTTTTTGTTTTTCAACAAAACAAAAAACAAAAGTAGACTATTAAAAGATATACAAAAGTGTACTCCAATTATTGTCAGGTGATTAGTTAGGTAATTGTGTGAGTGCTCATCAGGGCACAAAAAAAAAAAAAAAATAATAATAATAATCAGCCCTGGCATTTCGACTTAGACCGGCTGGCCCACGGGCGTGCACGTGTGCGTGCATGTGTAGGCACACACACACACGCACACATGCTCGCAAACCTCCTCTGTAACTGAGAAGTCATTATTTGTCATAATGCATCCTCGGGCTGCTCGATGATGAAGAAAATATTCATCACGGTTAATTTGGTAATAATTGAAATCATGATTAGAGCAAGAAAATGTTTAAACGTGTAAAAAATATTAAGACAAATACATTTCTTTGAAACTAAAATGATGGAAGTTCCTTTTGGACCAAACAAGATTGATTAAATGAGTCATCTTAAATTAAAAAAGGTGCAAATATATACATTTTAACAATTCAAAATTAGTATTAATAAGCTTTTATTTTTGTTTACATTTATGCTGATTTTGTAATTGTGGAGTGTAATAATTGAAATTGTACATCCATATTCGGGATTTTCGAGAAATAAAATGCAGACCATATCCAAAACAAATAGTATGACACACAATGACTTGTCGGCCATTTTGTCTTCTTGCTGTGGTGCGAAAATAATGGAAATAATTGACAATGACTTCAAAAATCAAACATCCTATTCTACTTTTACAAAATGTCTATCCAGGCACGTCTCCTAGCAACCACGTGAACTCTGCTACTGATGTTGATTGGTTCCGTTTGCTGTCTATAATAGAAACAGATCAATTGGGCTTCTTCCGGCTAATCTCAATCACGCCCATTTGTCCGAAACGTGCCAAAAACAACAAAAAGAAAAGACAAAAAAAATGAAAGCGAACAATATCACGGCATGTTCAAATCCATCTGACGTGTTCAATTTTCACAGCTCCCTGGAACAGGCTGTGCAGGTGTACCTAATGTATTGGCCGGCCGAGGAGCAAGAAAGACAAAAGATGTGACGGGAGCATTGAAAGCACCAGTAAATCATCGCCATTATTATTATTATTATTATTATTATTATTGCCTGTTGCCAAATGAGCGTACTTGCCCTGCACGTCACCCTTCTCACTTGCCAAAATGCCAAAATGGATGCCAAACGTTTGAAATTTGCAGTATTCCCCACGAGTGCCGGGGGCAAAAGGTCATAGCATGACTCAGCACTTTTGACATTTTCCCCGGATGAAAAACGAAGACGAAAACCATAAAACCCGAGTCGGTCCGCTGAGCGCAAAAAAATCAAGCGGGAAAGAAAAAGTCCCGCCGCGTTCCACGCGCAAACATTTTGTGACGCAAGTGCCGAGTCATGCAAAGCTCTTTCAATTGATGGGACAATTCGAACCTTTTGCACTTTTTTTTACATGTGGCTATCCAGGGAAATTCCACCCTTAATGCGAACATGTTGTGGTAGCGTGTGCGTGTGTGCGCGCGTGCGCGTGTAGTCAGCATGCAGGCGCGCTTCACGTGGTGCGTGAGGTGAAAGGCTATTAGGGCAAAGGCGAGG
Source organism: Leptonotus elevatus (assembly GCF_054856555.1). Lineage (NCBI taxonomy): Eukaryota > Metazoa > Chordata > Actinopteri > Syngnathiformes > Syngnathidae > Leptonotus > Leptonotus elevatus. Next base: position 23,693,153 of record NC_141245.1, on the reverse strand, counting down.
ACCACGACTGCTGCTCCGGGTTACTCAGTAACCCGCACACTCGTCTTCACATCACAAACGGACATAACACACTCACACGCACGCGCACGCACACACCGCAGTGCAGCTGCACGGATGAAGCAATCATTTTGTTCTCAAACGTTTTTCTTTTAAAGGAGACTCGAAGAGCACCCAAAAAAAAAAAAAAAAAAAAAGAAAGAAGCAAGTACGCTTATCATCTAACTGAGGCCTTCCGCATCTACTCACACCATTTACGAGACAAATTGTTGACGGCTCCTCTCTCAGGGTGGAGGTTCTCATGCGTGCCAGGATCAACCACACCAGTATTTACTCAAAACTCAAAAATTATTTGCTTCTGTGACTGGTCGCTGAATCAGTGGAGGTTGATGTTTGTGGATCGCACTCTGCTTCATCTATCCTTCCTTCCTTTAGTCTTTCCTCTGGTTTATTGATGTCACTAATCTGTTGGAATTTAGATGTATCTGGGGTTGGTGAAAGATTCTGGATTTGTAACTTTGTGAGTGGTGTTGGATTTCACTTTGAGTCATCTCTTCTTCCTTTAATCCTTCCTCTGGTCTCCTGAACTAGGGATAGACCGATTATCGTCCGGGCCGATTATTGGTACCGATATTTTGCATTGTGACAAATTGTTAACCTCAGAGAGCAAAATTTTCAGTTTTCAGTCCCTAAGAATGCTCTGCACCTTTTAGAATTGTTTGAAATTCTAACAAAGACGAGTAAAAAATTAATATTTCAAATGTTTCAAAATTTAGGAAAACTTTACTGGAGAAATTAATACAGAGCTATTTATTGACAATTTCATTTAAGTTTTTATAGATGTGCTGATGACTCTGGGAACTCCCTGAACTTTTTGTTAGAATTTTAAAACAAATGTGTATTTAATAATTAAAGAATAAAAAAATGAACATTTTGCAAATCTGAAAGTTGTTAAGAACTGGAATTTGTATTTTTTTTCCCACACCAATATTTGTTTCCCTTTTATTGAAAATTTATATCGGCTCCAAATATCGGCCATCGGCCTCCTTTGCTACTAATTATCGGTATCGGCCAACATATCGGTCTATCTCTACTCCTGGCAAATGAAGTATCCGGTGAAGAAAAAAAAAATAACGATGATGATGACGACATGTTGACTCGAGAAGGCTGCCGAATAAATAATTCTGAGCTCTCAGGAAGAAAAAAAAAGGACAAATTGGACATTAGGTGCTGCTGTTTTGGTTAGCAACCTCTTTAATGTCACAACTGCGGGTTTATACGAGGAAGGCATTTATTTTTCCCGAGTGGATGTTGTCTTTTTTTCGTCAGGGCTGGCGGGCGCGTAATGAGTAATGATTGACAGCCCGCGGGATGACTCACACGCTTGTTAGCAGTCATGTTCTTGTTCCTCCTAACTGGGGTCCAAACTCCACCAAAATATGACAGTTTGTCCAAAGCAAAGCCGTGCACATGTCACGGCTGGCTAAACAACAACAATTAGCGTTGGGGGGGGGTTGCGGGTTGGGGAGGTGAGAGGGGTGCGGCCTTGTACAAAGCGTTGCCAACAAGATTCTTCTGGGAGGAGAAGCCGACACAATGACACAAACATTACGGACACGCTTGCCAACTCGTTTTCAGGGCATGTTAGTAAAGGCGGCGCCATTATGAAAGAAGGACGACAAATCGCTGACACCTGATTTTGAATACCAATTTCCAACACTGCATTTTTAATAAAATATATTCTATTTAAATGATAACAGATCTTTGGCCACCATCAACATATTCAGTTACGGTGAGGAATTGATAAGAATTTTGCGATTTTTATCTCATTATTGATACGGTTTCATCAATGTGATTCGATATCGATTCGAATTGGGCGAGGGAATTAAATAAGCGGAACCATTAGGCAAGTGCTAAAAATGTGACGTAAAAAAAACCTAACTCAACCATTTGAGTTTGAATTTAGGCATGACGTTTTGAAACAGATTTTTTTTTTTATGATTTTTTTTTAATGGTACAAAATTATTTTTATCCTTTTGGCTTTTAATGTTGAAAATTTAATGGCAAAAAATGTAAGAAATTAAAACAAAATCAGATTTTGAATTTTAAATTAAGATACTTATCTATTTTTATCCTCTTCTTCTTTAACCATCTGAGTTTGAATTAAGTGAAGTTTTGAAACTGATTTTCTTTTTTTAAATAATTATTTTAAGTATAAAATTAATGTTGAAAATGCAATGGCAACAAAATTAGAAGAAATTCAAACAAAATCTGATTTTGTTTTGAAACTGATTTTTATTTTATTTTATTTTTTTATGGTACAAAATTAATGTTGGAAATTTAATGGCAAAACAATTTGAAGAAATTCTAACAAAATCTGATTTTGAATTTGAAATGAAGATGCTGAATATTTTACATAGATTTTTAAGGATAAAATTGTTAGAAATTTGACGGTAAAAAAAATCTGAACATTCTGATTTTAAATTTTGAATTTGAAATTATGACCTTGATTTTTCGACACTTAAATATTTTTATCCTTTTTTGTCTTTTAACCATCTGAGTTTGAATGTAGACGTAACGTTTTGAAACATTTTTTTTTTAAATAATAATTTTAAGTACAAAATTAATGTTGAAAATTGAATGGCAAGAAAATTTGAAGAAATTCAAACAAAATCAGATTTTGTTTTTAAACTGATTTTTTTTTAATGGTACAAAATTAATGTTGGAAATTTAATGGCAAAACAATTTGAAGAAATTCCAAACAAAATCTGATTTTGAATTTGAAATGAAGATGCTGAATATTTTACATAGATTTTTAAGGATAAAATAATTAGAAATTTGATGTAAAAAAATCAGAACATTCTGATTTTAAATTTTGAATTTGAAATTAAGACCTTGATTTTTCGACACTTAAATATTTTTATCCTTTTTTGTTTTTTAACCATCTGAGTTTGAATGTAGACGTAATGTTTTTAAACTGTTTTTTTTTAAATAATAATTTTAAGTACAAAATTAATGTTGAAAATTTAATGGCAACAAAATTTGAAGAAATTCAAACAAAATCAGATTTTGTTTTAAACTGATTTTTATTCTTTTTTTTGATGGTACAAAATTAATGTTTGAAATTTAATGGCAAAAAAATGAAGAAATTCAAACAAAATCTAATTTTGAATTTGAAATTAAGATGCTGAATATTTTATATTGATTTTTTATGGATAAAATAAGACATCACTTCTAAATCCAAATTGTAACTGTAAATGGTAAAGATACACTTTTATACTTTCCATATTACTTTATAAAGTAGCTAAATATTTTGGCACTAGTGGCATGTTGGGGATAAAACCCCATGTGAGGGTGCGGGGTTGATGTTGGAAATGTTGCTAAATCTACTAACAAAAGTGCTACATTGGCATTAATACTTATAGGGTTGAAATGAAAAAGTGTTGGGGGGGGGGGGGAAGCTTGAGGGAGGGTAGCAAGATGCTCCATCATTGGCTTTGACAGGTGGGCCAGCCAATCAGTGCTAAGCAAACAGCGACGTGGCCGCCGAGGCTTTGTTTATGAGGCCACCTGGACGTGCATCTGGTCCGGCCGCGGGTGCAGATGGACGCGCATTAATAGGCGGTCGGCGCATGCGGGTCCAAATCACGGCACACTTTCTTTTTTTTTTTTCTTTTTTTTTTTTTTAATAGTACTGTAATAATAAAAGAGGATCAATTGTGGCGCTGGTGTTTGTGGTTACAACTTCCCAGTGTCCCTCCTTCCTAATTGGAACCGGTTACATAACGGCATCCGCTGAGAAGGGGGCCATCGACACAGGGTAACCTTTGCGTGATAACAAAAGCAACTTGGACAAATAATTACCATGCAAACGCAGAGCGGGGAGAGGGGGCGTACTCAGAAGGTGATTATGTAAAAATGAATCATGCTGTATTAGTAGTACACATAAAACATAAAAGAGAGCGTTACAGACGTCTTCGTGCGTGGCACAAAGTCCGGCTCGGGCTGATTTGCCAACAACACGACAGCCAGTCAGGTTATGGCACTGTGCAATATTCATAAAGATTCAATAAAAATGATTTAAAAAAAGATTTATATTAAGATTAGTAGAATACATAAATGCAAGATCGAGAGAAATTAAAATCAATCAATAAATAAATAAAATTGTGAATAAAATATATCATGATAAATCAAGTTGAAATTTTTAAATGTAAAATAAAATAAAAAATGTGTAAAATATATTCATAGGATATTTTATATTTTACAAAAAATGATGTTCATTTATTTAAATTAAATTAATTTAAATTATCTATATCTATCCATCAAAAGCATATTACAAATTTAAAAATGAGGAAATAGGAATTCTGCCTATAAAAAGTTGATAATGCTCACTTTTGATTGAGCATTGAATTATGGGAGAAAAAAATAAATGTCACTGGTTAAGCCTCAATAAAAAAAAAACTGAAAAAAACACAAACTTAAAAACTTTTGAAAACAAAATATAGCAACCTCGCCTTTACAAGGTTGATAAAATTTGAGAAAAAAAATATACAAACAATTCATGAACAATTAATATTTCAAAATATTTCATTTCTGCCCTAACACTTCTTCACCCTTTCAAGCCAATTACTCGCCATCGGGTTCTTCTTTGGGATCCTAATACATTTCCAGAACTAAATTTAGACACCGATCCACCCTGTGCAAACACACCGACGTCCTCCTCCCACACTTTTGATGCTCGCTGAACTGAGGACTTGAAGTCCCGTCACGCTCAGGCGGGCAAACGCAGAGTGATGTGGCACGCATGATGGGATGCGTGTTTGCACCCTCAGTCGCCTCTAAGTGGCAACGCCATCACCTGTCACATGTGGTGGGGCCTCAACAGGACGTGCGTGCATACACGCACACTTAAATAAAAAAATTAAAAAATCGAAAACTAATTTGTTTCGGTCTGTAGTCATTCGTTTGCCATCAAGAAATGGGGGGCGGATTTCGGCCCGTCACTGCACGAGCGCGTCTATTTAAAGGAACGGCGCGCAGATGCCGACGCATTCCATGTATTTCCAGACGTGCGCGTACCAGAAGGCCAGCGATATGGGAGCAGCATCCGGTGAACTGGAGTGACCTCGGCAGAGCTCGCTGCCACCGGGCCTGATGTCATGACCGCACGCTGCGTGTATTCTCCGCACTCACTCCAGGGGTGTGTGTGTGTGTGTGTGTGTGCCACCGATATGCTATCAGACGCAGTCGTGTCAGCACGGCGGTGCAAACTTCTCTCCCAGCTGCAAAATGCCACACAAACGTTGGGATATTTGGGCCACACGCTATACCAGACAATTCATTAGATACACGTAAATGGATGCTCACTTTTAATTGTGTCACTAAATATATATATTTATATATATGCACACACACACAGTATTTCTGGACTATAAGGCGCACCTGACTATAAGCCCAGCTAGCAAAATTTGGGGAATACTCTAGTTTGTTACACATATAAGCCGCACCTGACTATAAGCCGCAGGTGTTTTAATGTTACCATACCGGGTTCCCGCTACTTTCTTTTCCATAATGAGGGCGCAAATTGTCTCACTCTCCTTCTGTCTCTCCTACTGTATTTGGGCTCACTTGGTTTATTTTGCTGCAGGGTTGAATGCAAGTGAAAAAAGTAGCGGTTTATAGTCCAGAAATGACTGTATGTATATATATATATATATATATATATATATATATATATACTTTTTTTTTTTTTACAAATATTTTTAGAAATACTATAAATTATGCCAAAATTATGTGCACACACACATCAAAACGCAGTGAATGAATGCATTTTTTTAAATTTTCTAATGTAAAATATCTGCCTCTGCTCAATAAAGCTTGTGAAAAAAAATTATCTATGGGAAATGTTGAATGACAAAAACAAAAAGTCCATTTTCATTGGGCATAAACATCTGTTTTATATCATATCCAATCATAATAAAAAAAAAAAAGCTTTTGGTGGCATATTAATGCAATAACAATATTGGTGAGCCTCCACAGACAAGACGTCGGAGGTGACTCACAGGCCGCAGAACCCCACCTAAAGCGGGTCACACGTGTACACGTCTGTGTTATGATTACACATGACAACGCTCTGGAAATAACCTGCAGCCGGACCAGACGGACTGGGACGAGACTGGAGGCCGCGCGTCTCTCACGCCAGCAAGGCCCGGACCTGCTGGGGGGATCTGGGAAGGAGGTGCTCGGGGTCTTTGTAGGCGTTGGCCGGGCTGCTGAGCGCCGTGTGCACCTCGCCGTACGCCCGGCACACCAGCTCGGTGGACTGCGAGAAGATTTGGTCCCTGCAAGGAGACGTTTTCGCATCAACGTTCACACTCTTCATTTGCTTCATCTTCAGTGAGATTTATTTTAAATAAGAAACAGAGAATTCTTGTAGAAAAAAAAAATCGGAAATATAAATCAAATAAAAGCCCTGGAATTCATCCAAAATGGCTGATTCTAACCAAGATGGCTGACTTCCTGTTCAATTTTGGGCATGGGAGATTCTTTCACGAGTCATGTTATGATAAATGTGTCCACCAAATTTCGTGTTGACTGGTGAAACTGGCGTCAAGGGTTATTTTCAAAATGGAGTGTGTTTTGGGGTACTCTGAAATCCAGACATTTTCACCAAGATGGACTTGCTCAGCAAAACATCTTCGCATTTTAGTGAGTGTGTCGGAAAGCCACTTCCAATGGGGGTTCGTTTGGGTGAATTCACAAATAGGAATTCATCCAAGAATTCAACCAAGATGGCTTCTTCAGAACAAAATGGCCGACTTCCTGTTCAATTTCAGGCATTGTTCCTTGAAATACACACAATTTCGTGATGACTGGTGAAACTGGCGTCAAGGTACTTTTTTTTTTTTAGGTGCGACTGGGTGAGTTTTGGGTGTCGAGTATTGGAGGCGTAAAATGCTTTGAGTCTCACCAGAACGCACGTTAGGTGAAAAAGCTGTGCTGTGCATCCAATGGTGGTGTTTTTTTGATAGGCTGGAAGCTATTAGTGGACTTGTAATTGATTAAAATGGGGAAAATTGATTCGGTATAAGTGAAAACCCAAGTATAATTGATGACCATTATAAATGCATTAAAAAGAAAAAAATTTCAACCTAAAAAAATTCTTGAAGAAAAAACCCCAGATTAACCTCCAATAAGCATTTTCCACAAAAAGAAGAAAAAAAAAAGATTAGCGGATTTGTAATTTATTTAAATGGGAAAATTTGATTTGTTATAAGTGAAAAACCAAGTATAATTGATGACCATTATAAATGCGTTGAAAAGGAAAAAATTTGAACCTAAAAAGAAATTCTTGAAAAAAATACAACAGATAAACCTCCAATAAGCATTTTCCACAAAAAGAAAAAAAAACTGATTAGCGGACTTGTAATTGATCTCAATGGGAACATTTGATTTATTAAAAGTGAAAACACAAGTATAATTGATAACCATTATAAATGCATTAAAAAAATTAAAAAAAATCAACCTAACATTTTTGGGGGGACACAAAAACAAATAACCCTTCAATAGGCATGTTCCACACACAAAAAAAAGGAGGGTTGGCTCACTCCCACCCGGCTCAACCGCATTTTCACTCGTCTTCTCTGTACAACGCATCTAGAATATTTCAACGTTTTTCTAAATTTTTTTGGGCTGTCTTTCTTTTCGCTGTTTGTGGGCCGGCCTGATCCATACCCTAACGGTGGTCCGCTGTATTTCCAAAATCTTACATTCCCATGGAGTTTTACTGGAAACTTCATGGAAATTTACCAGAAACTCTCCACCCCTTTGCAACCTCACTATGTACCACATCTCGCTTGAGAGAAGAAAAACGACATAAAAAAAAAAAAGAAAAAAAAAGACCTCTCTCGTTATTTGTGCTTTCGTGCGTTCATCAGCTCGGACGTGCGCGCCATCGAGATGATTTCAGGGAACCGCCGACGTGAGTGAGAAATGGACCAGAAGCTAATTAATGGCGTCCTGCCCATTAGGCCTGCGGCGTCCATTAATAGAGAACATTAACCTGAGGTACAGAGTGCTCCTCAAGCCGGCCGCACTTCCCAGTAAACGTGACTCACAGCACGCGGCGGCTGGATGGAGGGAGCTAAAAGCATATGTGCGCGCTCGGCATCGGCCGGGCAAACACCAAACAACCCGGCCCGCTCACCGCTTCCGCGCCATCAAATGAAAAGTCAGCGCGGCGCTGAGTGTACCGCATTATTGGGAGCGCGCCATGCGAGGGCCCAATCACACTCACCTGATGGCGGCGCTGAGTAGGAAGTTGAGCTGAGGCATCACCAGGCTGTCAGGAGACGACAGGTAGCGGTCAAACTGGACCTGGTGGGTGAAGGACGACAAACACGACAACATGCGAGGGTGGATTAGCAAAAACTTCAAGGTCCTTTACACTGTAAAAAAAAAAAAATGGGGAGTAACATTTACTTGAATAAACATAGTAAAGTTTTTTCACATCACTTTTTATTTTATTTTAATAAACTTATAAAATGTACTCAAAGCTCCCCTTGCAAAAATTAGGTAGAATTTCAGAGTAAATATTACTTCATTTTTTTCTTTTTTTACAGTGTAGGCAATTTATGGATAATGAAGCCAGTTTCCATGAGCAACATGAAAATAGTCCAAAAACAGCCACAATGTCTGACATTTTGGTTAGAAACTGCTGCACTACACAACCCCCCCCCCAAGTGATTTTAGTCCCACAAAAAAAAAATTGGTCACGTACCAAAAACTCTATGATCACTTAGCCTTAACTCATTCACTGCCATTAACGGCTAAAGAAGTCCAAAATACATTTGAACTATTTCTATTAGTTTAACATTTGTTTCCCTCTTTTGTTAACAAGAGTATGAAAACATTTTGGGGGGTACATTTATAACAGATATTAAATTTGTGATTAATCGTGAGTTAACTAGTTAAGTCATGCAATTAACCACAATTAAAATTTTAATCACCATCATCAATCAATTTTTAATAATCTTTTTTTTTTCATTTTTATTTTTTTTCCATTCGCTGCCATTGACGGCTATAAACGTTGAAAATTCATTTGAACTAATTTCTATTAGTTTAACATTTTTTCCACTTTTGGTAAGAGTATGAAAACCTAGAATTTTTTTTCATTGTACATTTAGAACAGATATAAAATTTGCGATCAATTGTGAGTTAACTAGTAAAGTCATACGATTAATTACAATAAAAAATGTAATTGCCTGTCGCCCCTAATTTTTTAAAATGAATTTATGGCAGTGAATGAGTTAATCTGGAGTAGACCCACACAAAAAAAATATATATATTATAAAAATAAGAATAAATATATATAAAAAATCTTATTAAAAATAAGAAAAAATACAAATTAATTACAAATGAAGCGAGGCCCTAAAAGAACAGGAAGAGTGCCATTTTGGTTTTGAAGCAGCCATTTTAGGGTTTCGATTTATTGTTGAGATTTTGTTTGATCACTACCAAATTGAATCACGTCAAGACATATGGACTGCAAAAGTGTCCTGTTTCAGTCATTGCATGTGATTAATTAATTGTGGGTGGCTACACGGAATATTTGTCAAATTCAGCCAGTATGGCTACTTTCATTTAGCAACATGGAATTTGGTTGACATGTCTGTCATGAGGAAAAGCACAAAAAAAGTCTCAAGAAGACATGCCCGAAACAACATCTGCTATTTTGGTCTGAAAACGCTAAACTAGCTCCTCTCTGTACGAAGCCATTAAACTGTAAGCACGGCAAAAAAAAAAATAATAATCACTTTTCACACACACAACTCCAGTTTTGCCCCTCATGAAATGTACCGTACTCACCATGGCCACTTTCACAGAGGAAACGTCCATGCTGGGCAGGAGGGACAGAGGACCCTGATAACAACAACAACAACAACAACAACAACAACAATATATTTTACACTAGATGCATCCCAATTAATCTACTATACAACTGGTTCTCCGTGGCAATTGGTGCATATGATCTGTTTATGAAACTATTTGGTCAAATCTATTTTAAGACAATATTCAAGGCTACCACAAAAGATTAGGTCTGTTGTCAGAATTGCTGACGGTCAAATACAGAAATAACAAAATTACTAGCTTATCATATCGCGGTCGTCACACACTTTTTGTTTACGTAGCAGTCTTGAATGCAGCACAGCATCTTTTTTTTTTTGGGGGGGGGCATTCTACTGCGCACTATTCAAGTGGGAACTTGGAGACTACATTTTACATAAGCACAGCACATTACAACATGATTTACTGTACCGTATTAATATAATAACACTTTCAATGGTATTTGCCAGGTTTCATTAGTGCCCATAGAGCAAATCTGGACCAAATTTGTATGAAACTTGGTTTGACTTTAGAGGCTCTCACCTTGCATCTACGTAGTACTTTCGTTTCAGGTGATGATGGCATAATTATTTTTTTTTTTGTAGATTAAAAAATAAAAATAAAAACAGCAATTTTACATGTATAATTTTCTATAAATATGAAAAAAATGACAGTGAAAATAAATAAATATATCAAATGTGTAATATAGCACTTTCCATTCAGGTGATGATGATGAAAATTTTTAAATGAATTTTTTGTAGATTACAAAATAAAATCTAAAACATCAATTTTTAATTTATAACGATTAATTATCTATAAATATCAATAACATGACAGAGAAAATAAATAAATATATCCAATGTGTATCATTAAAATTTTAATATTAAGGATTAAAACAATTGACTATAAAGTTCTTATCAGTAAAATAATTGTTAAAAAAGACTGCAGGCAATTTTTGAAAATGGTTAAAAAAAAAGTCAACAGAATAAGTTCTTTAAAAAGCAAAGAAAAAAAAGGTCTAAAAATAAATATTAACACAAAAATAGAACATATATATCATTCAAAAAAGGCTAAAAACTAATGATAAAATAGAAAATTCATATTCAAATAATTTTAAAAAATCATTCTACAAGCACGACAACAAACATTCGAGCGAGCCTTCTGCCTTGGAGGAACAACATAATCTTCTCCTCGTCCCGTATGAGAGAAAATGACAGGGCGGAAACGTTTTGCAGATAGTGAAAGTCAACCTTGAAGGCCGAGAATAGACGGCGTGCCGTGCAGACACACACACGGACTTGATGTCCTCAAACACACGCTGGACTATTTCGGGCGAGGCCACCCGGGGAGACGATGACGCTCGGCGAGCGAGTTTCATGCCGGGGCGCGGCACATCTGTTCCAGCGTGACCCGCGCCGTCACGACACGCACCGCAACTATGGCTACCGCCGTGGCCGTCAGTCAACAGTGGGCGGAGACTGTTGGACGCTTGACTTGTGTTCAAAGCATAGGAAATAAAAGCATACAATACAGACTCGGGCCGTATGGTAACCGTGGCGACGGCGGTGTAAACAAAAACACTCGGCATGGAGCTGCTTTTTGAAATGCTTGAAAATTCAATTATTTTGCAAAATCTTTCAGCATTATTATTTCTAGCCTTATATAATGGATATAAAAAGTCTACACACCCTTGATCAAATGTGAGGTTTTTGTGATATGTAAAAACATAAAAATAAATAGGTGTGTCAAAATTAGTGTATTAACGCCACAAATTTTTTTTTAAACGCACGATTAATGACCACCTCTTACTTGGAAAGCCTGTACTGTGGGATTTTTCAGTCCCAATGCAGCAGATATGTCCACGTCAAAATTTAGCGGTAATAAATAAAAAAATTATGCATATATTTGTGGAGACTGGGGTCAAGTTGTAGTTTACAATTTAAAAAATGTTAAAGATTAGATAGCTCTTAATATGAAAAGAAAAATGCACTGAGCTGTCACCAGCGTCTTACAAATGCAATTATGCCATCTAGTGGCAGAAATATGACCTCAACACAAATCAATACAGTACAGTAAATCTTTTAATTTTAACTCAATTTAATAAATTATTATGAAATTACTGTATCAATGACTACAAGTTGCAGCCATATTTCTCTCTGTTTAGTTAAATATTTTTTCCCCACATTTATGTTAAGAGTATTAAAACTCAGAAAAAAATATTTTACTGTACATTTTATTGTACATTTAGAACAGATATAAAATTAGAAATTAATCGTGAGTTAACTATTGAAGTCATGCGATTAATAACGATAAAAAAAAAATGTCATCGCCTGGCACCCCTAAAAAAAATAAAGAGACCAAGATAAATTCATTTAAAAATTCCCTTCCCCCCCATAAATGTGACGTATAACATGTTCCCAATAGAATTTTTTTCATCCTTTGGAAAGGCGAAATAAAAATAATATTAAAAGAAGTGTCTTATAATTGGGGAAGTGGCAGTGTTCAGAACTATCCAATCACACTCAAACTTATGTCCGCTTAACCCCAAATAAAGTTAAGGTGATCTTCTTCACTTGGAAAGGGGTGTGTAGACTTTTTATATGCACTTCTGAACATACACACAAATATCATATTGTGCTAATTACAAATAGTCCGCACATTTAGTGTGAAAAAAAAAGAAGTAAATTTGAACTGTAAGTAGGAATGAGCTGAAGAGCTTAAAGTTGGAGTGGATTGAATTGGTCCAAAAATGACTTAATTACTTACTTATCACGAAAACATGCTCTAATGTACAACATGTTTGGAAAAAGTGTCATTCACGGGCTTGGTGTTGAAGAGCTTGCCTCCCTCTGAGTGAAAACACATCTACGTTTTAAGGCTGCTTACGGACGCTAATTAATTTATTTCAAATATGTGCCTCGGCTCAATCCGGTTTGGGAAACGCTGCCCTTAGTCTATCAGTTGACGACGAAAAAAAACGAAATGTCCCCTGCGCTGTGAAAAAGCGTTTTCAGACCTGCTCGGCGCCGTGCTGCTGCACACAGTTGTAGATGTAGCTGAGGCCCGCTCTGGTCAGCACGTAGGACGCCTGCTCATTGATCAGCGTGTCAAGGTGAGCCTCGATCTGCGCAAATAGAAGAAGCCCCGCACAGCAGCGTGAGTGGGTGAAGGACGAGGTGCCATTGTTGAGCAAATGGTACTCGTGCCTAATGGAGCGTCGCCGGAGCCGCGTTTGCGCAACACAAAGGACGTGGTAAAATTAGACGGATAGATGGACCGCCGTAACATGGAGGAGAAGAGACTGCGCACGTATTTAGCGTGTCAATAAGGCAATGAGAGCCCATTGCTTGGCATGAAATGTGAGCGAATGGTGTTTTATTTTATGTTGGTTTTTCAAACTGGGGTCCTCGGAGCCGTGGCTTGGAGGGCCACAAAAACATTTCTAGATCATTTTCAAAAAGTGCATACCTACATATAGAGGTGTGCAATATGTATGAATATTAGAGTTGTCAAATACATTTTTAAATCAGATTAATCACATTTTAGAATTTTGATTAATCACGATTAATCGCTTAATTAACTCATTTACCGCCAGTCCAATAAAAATTGACGTCTTTGGAACCCTCACCTCCTGTTTGCAGGTCAAAGCTCCGCAGCCCTACCCACTGAGCCACAGTGGACTTAAAAAAATTGACGTCTTTAGCCGTCAATGGCAGTGAATGAGTTAAAAAGGCTTTTTTAAGAGCCCCTGTTATGTATGAATTTGTTCGACATTTAATGTTATGAGAACATCTTCAAAAAAAATTATCCACTGCACACGCTCTTCCTCCTCTTTTTCGACTCAGCTAATTACTTGCATAATTTAAAATGATAAAAAAATATATTTTGACATGAACAAATATTCTGAATGTCATACGCAAACATTTATTAAATGCTTTACTTTAATGCATGTAGTTATGTTTATTACTCAAACACAAACTTTGCTACATGTATACATTTACATTTTTTTTTAAATATTTGGGTAAATAAAAACGGAATTGTTTCCCTATTAAACACAATCTATTTTATTTTTAAACAAAAAATAAAATATTTGGTGTATTAATAAACGTACACCATCCATGTTAAATTGAAAGAAAGAAAAAAGAAAGAAAAAAAGAAAAAAGAAAGAAAGAAAAATGAATGAAAGAAAGAAAGAAAGCTATTTTTAGAACAGACCCAGAAAACTTGGGACTTTTTAAAACCACCGTAAACCCGCCAAACCGCTAGTCAGCCCGTGCCTACCTGGAACTCAAGCATCTCCAGCCTCTTATCTGTGAACTCAAAGAGCGCCAGCGTGGTCTTCATAACATACAGCGAGTTGACCATGTAGGTGGCCATGTCGACCGTGCCGAGGTTACTGGCAGACACCGTGCACAGCTGCAGGAGGGGGTCCAGAATGCACGAGAGCACCTGGGGAGTGGGCACATGAACCGCGAAGTCCTTCACATGGCAGGACGGGAGATTTGATTTGATTTAAAAATAAAATATATATTTATTTAATACCTGGGCGAAGTCGGCCTGGCGAGCACCCACGGGAACCACGGAGGAGTCGTGAGAGGCCAGAACCTCCCTGAGGAGGGCCAACGTCTGGGTGAGGGAAGCGGTGGGGCCCAGGTCAGGAGGTGGGAGCTCCACCTAAAACATTAAATAAATAATTAATAAACATTACAAAAGGGATCCTTAAACATTTCTTGACAATAATATATGTAACCTCGCTAGTCTAAACATGACATTCTGATAAAAAATTACATTTTTGGAATACGAGTTATGAAGCAAAATCCAGCCGTTTTCATCCATCTCAGGGGGCGGCCATTTTGCCATTTGCTGTCGACTGAAGATGACATCACAGTTGCTCAGGGCTCAGGCAAGGACCAATCACAGCTCATCTGTTTTCTGGAGCTGCGCTGTGATTGGTTGTTTCCTGAGACCTGCGCAACTGTGATGTCATCGTCAGTCGACAGCAAGTGGCAAAATGGCCGCCCCCTGAGATGGATGAAAACGGCTGGATTTTGCTGCTTAACTCATATTCCACTAAAGCAATATAAACCAGAATACCATATTTAGACTAGTAGGGCTGCATAGAACATATTATTGTAAAATAAAATAAAAATAAAATTGGATTGACTTCACCCCCTTTTTCCCTTTTTTTTCTTTGAACTATACTGGCATTCAATTTCAATTCAATTTAATTCAAATTTGATTTCACTCATTAAAATAAAAGAAATTAAGGGGGACAGAAACAAGCAACAAACACCACCAAAATGAATGACACGTTTAATGTAACAATTCTATAAAATAATTCAAAAGCATGTCCTTGTGCTATATGTATTTTTCTAGTACTTGTACTTTTATAAATTAAAAAAAAATACAGATGAGACTGAGAAGATTTGTTTTACAATGCAGATAGTTTCACAAACTGACACCTTGCTCGCCTCTTTTTGTTTTGTTCTAAATTTAGGTTTGTAAAAAATGGCTGTTCCTCTTAATTTGTACTCACTTTCTTTTTTTTCTTAAAAAATTTTTTTTTAGTAGACACACCATTTGGAGAGGAAATACACAACTCCAAAAAAAGTGAGTACTCTATTTCCGAAAACGCGCCCGTGAGCTACAGCCAATAAGAATTTTGCACAATTGTGATGTCACAGATCAATTCATTTACATAACACTGCCGCCACACCAACTTTCCCAAAAGAAGATTTGTCATTTTAAATCAACTGCAACATTTTTGGCACAAATTCTTCTTCCATGTTCTCCTCCTGTAGACGTCCCAATAATTCTGTCATCATCTCCGTATATCCTACACGGGTCATCTGTGAGTCAGTTGCGCTTGTAATGAAAAGGGCCGTGATTAAATCTTCCCGTGGACAAGACAAAAAAAAAAAAAACGGAGCCGGGGCAATCTTTTGTGCACCTAATGGCGGTCATTACGAGAAGAGCGCGTTCCCGGCGTGCGCTGCAATCGACACTGAAACCCAGAGGGGCCTTCAATCGGATTAGCAGCGGGGCCGGTTGGCATCGCGGCTATCGATCGGCAGCCGGCCGAAACTCGCTACGTGGAAGAGTGCGTGCCGCGGTACATTTGGACGCCAATTTGAGCAGAATGCCACGAAATCGGCTGTGTTTTTTTTTTCCCCAGTGGTCAGCGCGGACCACTTGGATGCAGCAGGGATGAATGTTTTCAAGAGGTCCAGAAATAGAGGTGTTGATTGTGGAGGCGTGATGCAGAACCTCTGCATGATCCTTATGAGAAAAAAACACAGTGAAATCTCAACAACATGGATTCTACCTCATGTGACTTTTCTTGCCGACTTAAGGGTTCAATGAACTTAAGGTTTGAATGAATAAACACTTTTGTGAACAAGACAAGTGAACACAATTTTCTAATCTTACCTTAAGATAAGTGTCTTTTGTAAAAATGATTTTGTGTTTTCAAAGAGCCGAGCATTTACTTTTGTGAAAGATTTTATATATGACTTAGTCTTAGTCTGGAGTGAACATATCTGCCTTGTTAACATTGAGGACGAGGGTTGGGTTTAAAAAAATAAAATAAATCGAATAATCGGTATCGAATCGATTTTCCTTTGAGCCCATATCGATTCATAAAACCATGAATCAATTATTTTATACATCTCTTTTTTCCATAAATTCTTAAAAAAATAGAATTTTAATGGACTTTTGTTGTTGTTGTATTTTACTGTTTTCTTTGATGTATTTTCTTACATTTATGAAAAGCCTCACTTATTGCCCTTTAAGACAATTCAGAATCTTATTAATTTAGATTTACAACTATTGAATTAGAATTATGAAAATATTTTCATCTCATCCTTGCTGATGTCCATGTTTGTGTAACACTTAAGTGATTATAACATGTGTTACTTTCATCAATAAACTAAACCATTTCACCAGTTACTCTGCAAAATTGTATTTGGAATTGAATGTTTGTGGAGTTTTTATCACGTCCATGATATTTACAAAGAATTGATGTTCCATAATGCATCAGTATCGGATTGAACTAAAATGAATCGAATTGGGAAAAATCTAAATCGAACTGAAACCCAGTGAATCAAAATCGAATCGATTGAGGAAATTAGAATCGATACGCAGCCCTATTGAGGACGATTTCAAGACTACTGATGCTGATTCAGTCTTGAACTTTGTGTCCACATTCTGGAAACACTGACAACAATTTTAAGTCTTCAATGAACCTAGAGCTCATGTTTTCATAAACGCTAGTGATCATTTTCGAGTCTTCAATATGCGCAGCATTCATGTTTTTGTAAACATTGACAACAATTTAGTCTGAATGTATAACTCCATCATTCAACTTTTTGCAAACGTTGAAGATGATGAGTGAACCTAGCGCTAAGGTTTTCATGAAAACTGATGACTTTCCACCGAACACAAACCTTGTGCTCATGTTTTCACAAACAATGATTCCGAGATTTCAATGAACTTTATGCACGCGTTTTCTTTCGAACATTGATGACATTTTGGCATTCAGTGAACGTAGCGCTCAGGTTTTTGTGAATCTCGGGGGGGAATTTCAAGTTTTCAATGAGTCTATTGTACGCATTTGACACAGTGGTTAACTTATTTTTTTCACTGGTATGACAGCTGAAAATGCCCAAACTCCTCCCTCCTGAATTACTTCCATTAATTGATATGGGACTAGTTGTCACAAATCTGAAAAATGTAATTTCCCGTAAGTGAGGTACATACCTTATCCATGAGTCTGCTCGCATGAAGGCTTAGGCTGTTGAAGAACATTTTTTTGCTGAGCATGTGCATCTCCTCCATCGTCATCAGCAAGGAGGCCGCGCTGGTTCCCACGATGGAGCTGCGCACACATGAATGAATTCGACACGCCGTGAATGAGACAACAGTTGAGTGGCGACCATGCCCGTCGGCAGAACAGACCTGATGGTGTGGTGGTAGAACTTGAGCAGGTTGGACAGTTTGTAAAGCAGCACCGCGCCCGGCTCGGCCACGATCACCTGCTCTATTCGAACCTGGAGAGTGTTGGAACGGTGTTAGAGCACAACAGCCGACCACCAACAACAACAAGGAGGATTTTAGATCCTGACTTTCAGAGGCCGACACACTCCCTCCGTGATGTGTCCAACCACCTCCTGCATGTTGTCCTCCACGTCTGCACAAAAAGAAGAAGAAGAAGCTCTATTAAAAACCACATAAAATGCCATTTTTGAAATCACATACTTATCTTAACTCAAACGACAGGAGTCTATTCCTTTATGTAAGATTTCATTTTGGCTACTGGCTTTCAATGTTATTTTATTTATTTTTGTCCACAAGATGGCACTATATTTCCCCATTCAAAGCATGCAGCAAAAAAACAAAAAAAAACAAAAAACGTTTGACTGTTTTTGGCAATTAATTCAACAATAATGGGTTAAAATTGCAATTATAATTTATATTTGACATTTATAGTTGCATTTTTTAATAAATAAAGGAAAAAATACACGAACATATTACATTTGATATGTACTGTATATTTCAGGCTGGGTCTTTTATTTTTTTTAAATTCCATATTTATCTTAATGCAAACTACAGTAATCTATTCCTTTATGTAAGATTTCTTTCTGGCTACTGGCTTTCAATGTTATTTTTTTTTATATTTGTCCACAAGATGGCACTATATTTCCCCATTCAAAGCATGCAGCTAAAAAACAAACAAAAAAAAAACGTTTGACTGTTTTTGGCAATTAATTCAACAATAATGGGTTGATATTGCAATTATAATTTATATTTGACATTTATAGTTGCATTTTTTAATAAATAAAGGAAAAAATACACAAACATATTACATTTGATATGTACTGTATATTTCAGGCTGGGTCTTTTATTTTTTTTAATTCCATATTTATCTTAATGCAAACTACAGTAATCTATTCCTTCATGTAAGATTTCTTTCTGGCTACTGGCTTTCAATGTAAATTTTTTATATTTGTCCACCAGATGGCACTATATTTCCCCATTCAAAGCATGCAGCAAAAATTCTAACCTTTTACTGTTTTTGGCCATTATTACAACAATAATGGTTTAAAATTGCAACTATAATTTATATTTGACATTTATAGTTGCATTTTTTAATAAATAAAGGAAAAAATACACAAACATATTACATTTGATATGTACTGTATATTTCAGGCTGGGTCTTTTATTTTTTTAAATTCCATATTTATCTTAATGCAAACTACAGTAATCTATTCCTTCATGTAAGATTTCTTTCTGGCTACTGGCTTTCAATGTTAATTTTCTATATTTGTCCACCAGATGGCACTATATTTCCCCATTCAAAGCATGCAGCAAAAATTCTAACCTTTTACTGTTTTTGGCAATTATTACAACAATAATGGTTTAAAATTGCAACTATAATTTATATTTAACATTTATAGTTGCATTTTTTTTTTTTATAATTAAAGTAAAAAAAATACATGAACATTTCACATATTTTTCTCCAATAAAACAATTGATTCGTGTAAACAATCTTTGATTTGTACGCTATATTTCAGGCTAGCTTTCCCCACGTGAGCGTACCCTGCAGAGTGACTTGCTTGAGCAGTGCTTCCAGGTGCTCCCTCTCTGAGGCTGTGGCTTGGTGCAGCCAGGCCAGCATGTCTCCCACGTACCTACGAGAATCAACAGGGTGAATTAAACCCCTCCTGGCCGGCCGGCGGGGGGCTAATTTTAACACGTTGGCAACACAAGTGCCCGCAATCATGGGCCATCATGTTTCATTTCCCCTACAAAGACAACCGCGCTGTATTGGCTGTTACATAACGCTTGCAAAGACAACAAGGTTAAAGTAGAATGTGTGTGTGTGTGTGTGTGTGTGTGCGCGTGTGCTGGACGCGGTGAGAAGCAACTCAATGTTCTCAGAATCGCTGATGCCTCCGTCTGACTAAAGGCCATTCTGTGGACCATTCTGAGAAAATCTCCCGGGAGGACGGGGGGGGGGGGGGGGGGGGGGGCGACTCAGGGCACACGTTTGTCAACTATCCGCTCTGTGAGAGTCATTCGCCGTCCAAACGGTCTTCATATAAACTTTACGGGTAATCTCGGGGAACACTTTTCCAACTGCTCCGTGTTTAAAAAAAAAAAAAAAAGCCACTGGCGAGTTGAATTCTCAGTAAGAAACAGACAACAAAAGTGGATTCATTCTCACATTGTATGAAAAGAAAGCAGCCTGTTTAAAGGCAATCGTGGGAACAATCTTTGTCAGACCATGGTGCCCCTTCTGTTATTTATCCACATGTCGGGAACTTTTGACCAAAAGTCTTTTTGCCTTGCCCCTCCTGTACAACTCCATATGAGTAACGCGTTCAAGAATGTCAAATTTGTGAGATACGTCACAGTCATTACAGAGCTTTCAATTGGCCCGAAATTAAAGAGGGAGGAGTAACGGGTTTAGCGTGTTCATGCATGCTTAGCATGGTCCTCATATGTAAGTCAGCACTTCTTCTTCTTCTTCTTTTTTTTTTTTTTTTCAATATAAAGATATGACATAATTTATTGCAAATTATTTTTTTGGAGTCTTCAAGGATTTAGTGGCAACATGCATGTTTTTGAAACGTGGGAAGAAGCCACTCACAAGTGAATAGTGATTAGAATTAGGGGTTCGATTCGATTCAAAAATGATTTGATTGACAATGATTTCTGCTTCAATAGATAGATGTTTAAAGAATCTTTATCGTTTACCGCTTCGATCCGACTCGCTAATGCTAATTAGCGTGCTACCCACGACACTTCTATCACTCAAAAGAACGGCTATTCATACAAAACGCTTCAGGAATGCATACAGAGAAGCGTCTTAGCAACATTTTTGGGGCACACCTCTAATTAGAATGTTTGTGTTTTTTCAATGTAGAAATGATCATCTTTATGAGCCAAGCAGCATTAAATATGTCGCATTGCAATGTAAAGACAACTGACGGGTTGTGGGTGTTTACGATGTCTCGGATATCACGGAAATGTCGTTACGTGACATGTTTGCAATTACTTGTATCACAAATCAACCTTCCCCATCCTGGAGAAAGGAAATGGCCTTCATCCCTTCCTGCCCCTATAAAACACCCAATTTTTTTGTCACATTGAAAACAGAATAAAACAGAATATTAAGAAATACTGTAAACAGTTTCCCCCTTAATTCCGTCACCAAATTGACCAGTAATCTCCATTGTTTTTTTGCCTTTTCCACTAGACTTTCCTCCGCTTTCAGCAGCTTCCACATATCTCAAGGACAGATTTCGCAGCTGCAAATCATTTTAACAACCTTGGCGGGCATTATAAGCTTTATCAACGCTTTCGGTTTTAGTAACAGTACCAATCGTAGATGATGCTTGTCAACTCAGCTACAAGCTTTAATTCAACAAACATCATCTGCCTCTTCTCAGCTGTTACATGCTTAAGACCGACGGTTAGAAATGTTGTAAAATATCTGAAAGTAAAACACACACACACAAAAGCCCCACAACAAGTACCAGTACTTTCACTGTGAAGTAACTTCGTGAACTGATGGGTGGCCTGATGTGTTGAGGCTTATTGCCGCCATCTACTGGCGGAGTGTCTAAAGTGCACTCGTAAATAAAATGAGCACAAAAACAAACTACATAACCTACGGCTCATAGCTCAACTGTGATCGTTTGCAAACACAAAATGGATGTTGGCGTATTAATTGCGTTTATACCTCATGGGGTCATGCGAGTGCATCTCAATGGGACGGGGGGTACCGCCAGCCCCCCCGCGCGTCAGGGCATCGATGAAGCCGCGCACCACCGCGTTCCTGCGCACTGCCCCAAACTCATCCAGGGCGTACCTGCGGGCAAAAAGGTATAAGCAGGCCGTGTGGGAAACTGGGCTGGCTATGTTTTTGTACGTTGGAGGTCAGTTGCGGCGCCCGGGGAGTGTTTCCACAAGGAAGGCGAGCCCTTTGTGAGACTAAACACCAGATAGCGCTAAATCAAAATCCAGGAAAGGCCCGTCGTCTGAGAGCGTGACCTTGAGCATACACAGTAGAGGAAAAGAGAGGGGGGGGGGGAAGGTGTACTTGCGCACAGCCAAAGAAACAAAAAAAAAGAAAAAACATACACAGTGGAAGAGCATGAGAAATGTTGCTGAGGTCATCAGTCATCTATGAGTACAGTAAGTAGACTTCCAAAGGGCCAAGGTACTCTAATGGACCTTTTCAAGGACACAGACAAGCACTTTTCCTGCAATCTCGAGTACAGATCGGTCATTGACGTCATTTCCTTGAATGTAACGACCAATTAAGTGATGGCCCTCAAAACTATTTTTAATGTGGAACTCTCAAAATGATTATCTAAGTTTCATCAACAAATGTTGCGCAGCCGCATCTGCCCCATGGGGATCCACTTGCAAAAATTCTCGAGCAGCGGTCCAAAATGGCTGCGTCACACCAAAACGACCTTCTTCCAGTTAAATTTCTATCATGTATGATATTGTGTGTTTAGTTTTACAGTTAACTCCAACTGGGGTGTCAATAAACAGTTTAAAGGACGCTTTAGGGACAACAGAATAACCAGAACAACATATGCTACACAGTTGCTAGTTGCTAATGCTACGCAAGCAAAATGGTACATTCAGGGTACTTTTATAGCGTCTGAAACTTCGGATTTATTTGATGATAAAGTTTTAAGGGGAAAATAATCAGCCATTCGGTCCAATTGGCCGATAGTTTTGGCCAATGTCTGAAGAGCAATAATTGACCGATTAAACAATTTTTTAATACATAGTTTCATTATACAGCTTTAATCCAGATTAATTTCCCACCTTTTGACTTATCTTATTGTCACCCTCTTAAAAGGAACCCCGACTTGTCATGACAAGTTTGCTCTATATTATTTATTTGGTTGTTACTAACATAACCATGAGGTAAATTTCTCAAAAAAATAATTTCCAGTTTAATACATTTTATAGAAACTTTATTTGGACGTACGCCGCCATTGTTATTTACCTCGCAACGCATTCAAGGCTCTTTGCCGAGCAATGTGAAACGTCTATAAAGAAAGCAAGGTAAGCCTCCGTAGGCGTCCCTAAAGGGACGATCAAAACTCTTGAATGCGTCTGGTGAATGACGAGAGCGCGGCGTGGGGGAGGGCCACTCTCCCGATCGCATGTCGCTTCTTTAGGAACGCTACGATGTTTGTGCGCGCGGAAAGTGGTACGTGGGAAAAAAAAAGTTCCATGTCAGTCCCATTGAAGACGAATGGGAAAAAGTTGATATTTAACGTTAGATTGTGCGAATATTGTAAGTAATGTGGAATCAGATGATATATATACCCGGGAGGTGGGAATTATTGAAGCAAGTCGGAAGTATTATGTGGGAGTTGTTTCACGGCAAAAAAAAGGTGTGGAGAATAAGAATCACAATAACATATCATGTAATGCATTCCCCACAATGACATTATATGATGCTATAAACAAGTAAGACAAATCTAAAACATAGGCCGATTGTCAGAAAAGCACTGAAAACAAAACACTGCAATAATATAATTTTAAAAAAAAATTAACAATGAAGCATGCCATTCCTAAAAATTATTTCATGTGTTGTTAAATGAGTATAAAGGAGTTTTTTTTTACTTTACACGTTGCAGCAGCTCCTATTAAATGCAATGTGAATTCCAGTCAGCAAACGTATGGCAGGATCTAAACAGGCTGTTTGTGTTCAGCCAGTTGACATGTGGAGCTGCACTTCCCTCTAGTGCTGCTTTTAGAGGGAGCAACAGGACAAACACAATGTGCTGTTGTGTGTGTGTGTTTTTTTTTTTTACTTGTAAAGGACAGGCCGGTCCTGGAGGGCCTCCATGGCTTGAGTCAATATGGGGCTGATATCACACGTCTCCTGGGTTAATCCTCTGCACTCATCTGGGGGAAATGAAGCGTCACGGCAGGCACACGCCACAAGAAGCAGCAAAAATCACCATTCAATTGGTGCAGTGTGACAAAAACTGTTGAATTGCATTTCATTATGCCATGACTGTATTTGTTTATCACGTGCAATATCACGGAATGCTAATTTTCCTCATTAATATGCAGATTAGAATAATTCTATTGATTTTTGTGGAAAAAGTGTGAAATGGTTTTGTTTATTTAATGTAAGCATGTTGACAATACTGTCTACTGGCCTAGTTACATTTTCTACTTGTTTTTTTTTTCCCCCCCTTATGGGACAATGGGAGTATCTATTCCAGTGGATGACACACCGTGTAGTTTATTGTGGCGCAATATATTAAATAGCAATATGGTATTAAGTATTCATGAGCATTGTGAGGTCGCAGAGTGCCGGACTTACTCTGTGTCCAGCGGTAGAGTTGCTCGTACGCCTCCTCCTGCAACACGGCCATCTGCTCCATGATCTCCAGCCTACATGACATTTACGTCACATTCACACGAGCTGCAGTGTGGTGGTGTGAGTGAAGAAAAAAAAGAAAGAAGGAAAAACATGTATGTCGTTACCCCGCAGTCTGCTGGTTGGTCCGCAACAATATTTTAACATCCTCGTGGATTTGCTTCACTCGACTCAAGGCTTTGAAAAAGTCCTGCAAAAAACAAAGCAAAAAAACAATACTGATTTAATATCATAACCAATTTTTTCAAATGTGAAACACTCAACACAGCCAGTTGCTCTTCTATTGGTGTCCGGCAACAGCATACATTTATAGTCAGATTTGCAAACGTAAACATACAACCCACACCACAGGATAATCTCTCACAATCACCTTTTTTTTTTTTTTTAATAACCACATCACAAGATAATCACTCAGGATAATTTGTCAGAGATATAAAAATAAAAATAAAAATAGAGGCCTGAGCTCTACCTTTGCAAGGGAGGAGGGGAAAAAAAGCTCAAATTCGCCCAAATTTGAGTTAGTTCTTTAAATTTTACCTTTGTTATCGCCGCATCTCTGGCCCCTCGCAGTGTTCTCATCTCCTCACTGGACAGCTGGAATTTGGCGAGGAAGGCCTGAGCCACCTGGGCCCTCACCTCAAGGCGATGGCTAAAGGAGAAATTAGATCATTTTTAATATTCATTTCAACTATTTTTACTTAGGGCCCGACTGATATGCATTTTTTATAGGCTTATGCCAATACCAATTTTTGGCAGAAAAGAAAATACAGATTACTGGTTAATCTGCCGATTGTTTAAAAATATATATTTAATGCATATGTGTGTGGATATTTGTTATTTGAAGGAAAAAAACACTCCTTTACCAAAAATAATCAGCATGTTTGATTTAAAACTCGAGCCATGTCCTTTAAAAATAATAATAATAATAAATCTCTCAACTCTTTAATGTTAATTAGTTTGAAAATGTTTGTGTTTCTGAATTCTAATAAAATAACTCGTTTTTCACACATTGGGAATAATTTGTGCCTATGCGTAGTGTTATCCCATCTGTGGGTATGTGTTCCCACAAGATTCGTGTGTGGAAATTCGTTATTTGAAGGAAAAACAAGTCGATGCTAACTTCCTGTTAGCGTTTGAATGGGATCCCCCCCCCTCGCTTTTAGCATTAGCGCTAGGCTAGCGATGTTTTAAAAACAAAGCATGTTTTGTATTTAAATATACAGTGGATGTAATTCTTATCGTCGTGTGTTTAGTTTTACAGTTAACTCCAACTGGGGTGTCAATAAACAGTTTAAAGGACGCCTTAGGGACAACAGAATAACCAGAATAACATATGCTACACAGTTGCTAGTTGCTAATGCTACGCAAGCAAAATGGTACATTCAGGGTACTTTTATAACATCTGAAACTTCGGATTTCTTTGATGATAAAGTTGTAAGGGGAAAATAATCAGCCATTCGGTCCAATTGGCCGATAGTTTTGGCCAATGTCTGAAGAGCAATAATTGACCGATTAAACAATTTTTTAATACATAGTTTCATTATACAGCTTTAATCCAGATTAATTTCCCACCTTTTGACTTATCTGATGGAAAATTGTGATTAATTACTTTGCTTTATTAATCAAAGTGTGTTTTCCTGCCTGTCAGGCTGTTGTTAAATTGGAGCAAAATTAAAAACTTACACAAAAACAGAGGCGTTCCAAGTGTGCAATCCAACCATGCGTCCAACAGGTGGCAGTCTCACACCAGAAAAAAACGATATGAGGAGGTTGCGACCCATGGATAACAGAGGGTGACACAAAGAATTAAATCGGTGGTGTTTGGACAGCAGTGGCATTGCTATCTTTGTCTCTCTGTGGGGTGATAGTCTCCATGGTAACAGCCTGAATCTCACTGGGAACTCGAGTCAGGACTGCCTCTGTCCACATCCAACCGGGATGAATCAGTACATCACGAGCTGCTTTTCAAAAGGGGGGGGGGGGGGAGGAGAGGCCAGGTGACTTAAAATTCATTCTAGGAGGCTGCCTGACTTTCCATTTGTTGTATTCCAATATATTTTCCTAATAAGAAATAATGAAAATGGAATTAAAGGCCGCCAGGGGTCAAACTTGATAACTTTTAAATGCTACCAAGCCCCAGAAATGATATGGGATTGTGAGTGTGTGACCACAATACAGATATAACGTGCATTAAATAGCTCACATTACTTTCTTGGGGAGCCTTAGCCCCCCCCGCCCAAAAACGGTACATTTTAAGACAAACAAAAGTGGTGAAAAATATATAAAGAATTTTTGTCTGCATTCTTATTTAACCTTACAACCAAATTTTAAGTCAAATTCCGATTTATTTGACTGCCAAACAATACAAGTTCTGACAGTCCACAATAAAAATAAAAATAAATATATATAATTATATATATTTAAAAGGACTGTTAGGCGTTTTGGATATTTTCCTTGGACTGTTCCTTGACATTTTCAGCCAAATTCCATCACGTTTGACTGCTAAAGTGTTTTTAGTTCCAAAGGGCGGCTTGTTAACAGTCATTAGAAAAATAGCATAATGCCACAATGATCCTTTTTCTTCGCGAGTCACGTCACTAGTTTAACATGTTTCTCACTTGACAACATGTTGTCTCTGGGGCATACGGGGCAAGGTATGATTTCAAGCCAAGACCTGGTTTACATTAGGCTACGTTCAAAACTGACAGTCAATTAATTACGTGTTTTAATTCAACTTCCCTCCACGCGCCGCCATCAATAATGTAATACAGTAGCACGGTTTACAAAGAAGGGAGGGGAATACAATTTTTAACATGATACTTTACATTTTCCATAAAGTATGAATACAATATGCTGTGCCAACGTGTTCATTAGTCAAACCTAGCCATGCGCACATTTTTCGAAACAGTCTCCGTCTCAGCCTCCCTTATCCTCGCACGGCACAAACAACTTCCATTTTATTTTTTTTTCAAAGCCATAAAATGCAAATGTATGCATAGATCTAATTGGATCATTCACATACCGTGGTGAAAAAAATGTCACTGCTCACTGAAACTGTAACAAAGACACAAGGTTCCCATTTCGCACGCTTGTGTATGTTGTTCAGGACAGGAGGTCTTACATAAACAGCTTTGCTGTGCGCTAGCTCATCTTCATTCCGCCTAATTTCACACGTTAAGAGATAAACTTGCAAATATTGAATGATATGCGACGTTTGAATCCATTTGTGAGGTCTTGCAGTGTGACCTTTACCTGAGGAACTCCACTCCAAATTTTGTCCGATTATTAGGGGTGGGAATCTTTGACTGTCACACGATTCGATTCCGATTTTTGGGTCTGCGATTCGATTCAGAATCGATTTGGGGTTCATAACCATTTTTGATTCAAAATGATTTGATTGACAATTGTTTCTGCTTCAATTTATAGGTGTGCAAAGAATCGCCGTGATCTACTCCAGTCTGACTCGCTAATGCTAATTAGCACGCTACTCGCAGCACTTTTATCACTCAAAAGAACGGCTATTCATACGAAATGCTTCAGGAATGTATACAGAGAAGCGTCTTAACATTACTCCCCGGCATATGCTCTTCCTACGCTGCAAAAAATTAGTAGCATAACTTGATTATGGCTTTTTCCTTCTACTCTCTAAAACTTAACAGTGTGTCAGAACGCGTGGAACCACACTGCCAAATTGTGGCCAAATCGTGCACAACATGAACAGCGCTACCAATAATGGCACACACAAACAAGGGCAAGACAGTATAAAATAATTTAAATAAAATCGATTTAGGGACATTTAAAATCGATCCTGAATCGTACTAAATGAGAATCGTGATTCTTACGAGAATCAATTTTTTCTGGCACACCCCTACTGATTATTATTTTTGGAGTGGATGTTGGGAGCGTTGCCGTACAAGATCATCTTTGTGATATTGAAACCCTGCCTTGAAGTTTTATGGAAAACTAGATGACTTTAAACATTTCCCTGAGGTACATGTGGACAAAAATATTCTGACAAGACATTCTAGAGTATCTTGGGAGTGTGTTTGTAGGTATAGTTTGTTTTTTTTTGGTCAATTTTGATGGTATCTGGCTTGATGCTCTTGCTACAAGGATAAGGAGTGTTCAATTTGAATACAAAACTATAGTGGACCTGAAGCATGTTCCTGAGGAATGCCACTCCAAATTGTTACTTTTGAAATGGACACTGGGAGTGCTGTTCTGCAAAAAATCAAGTTTGTAACAACATCTGGAGCTGTTCCAGCTGCTGCGAAGATTTCTTTTACAAGATTCTGGAGTGAGTCTGTAGGAATTTTTGACCAGCTGTGAGGTCGGTGGTCACCTTTGTTAGACAAGTGGACCCCAAATGTCTTGGTGTCATGAGGAATTCAGATTCCATGGGAACCAGGGGACACAGGCCAACCCTTGGTTGATGAATTCCTTGATGAATAGTTCGCCAAAGACTTCACTTAAGCATGCAGTTCCTTCTGGAGGGGATTAACAAATACCATAGCGGGGTAAGATAATGCCACTGGAGCATAGGTGTCAAACTCCGGTCCTGGAGGGCCGCAGTCCTGCAGCTTTTGGATGTTTCCGTTCTCCAACACAGCTGATATATAATCAGCTCATCAGCAAGCTCTGCATAAGCCGGATAGCGATCGAGCTGATTGGAATCAGCTTGTGTTGGAAGAGGGAAACCTCCAAAACCTGCAGGACTGCGGGAACCTCCAGGACCGGAAGTTTGACACCTATGCACTAGAGCAGCGGTGGGCAAACTCGGTCCTCAAGGGCCGGCATCCTGCAGGTTTTGGAGGTTTCCCTGCTGCAACACAGCTGATTCTAATCAACAGAATTGTTACCAATCTTATGCAGAGCTTGCTGATGAGCTGATCATATATCAGCTGTGTTGGAGAAGGGAAACATCCAAGACCTGCAGGACTCCGGCCCTCGAGGACCGAATGTGCCCACCCCTGCACTAGAGTGACAAAAAAAGACAAATGATGAGCTCACGGAGGTTTCCAGACTATTTAGCGCGCACACGTTAGGTCACATGATGCAGTACGCCGAACAAGGACCAACAGTGATTGATTGAGCTGGCGCTGTCTCGTTTCGTTTCGCCCGCTTGTGTGTCGCTCGCTGCCGTGCGAGGCCGATCGATTTGATCTCTCCCGTCGCGACAATGATCGAAGCTGTACAATACAATCCCGTCAATGGCGCTGTCACACTTAGAACACTCACGTTAGCAGCAAAGACTTAATTGTGCTAAGATGCTAGCTAATAGTGCGTCTGAGGACATGAGGAGTTGATTATTATTATTATTTTTTTATTTTTTTATCAGACATGCCATGACGAAGTTTGTTATGTACTCAGATGGACATGAGTCTGTCCTGATACTTTGGTCCAATATTGGGGTCCGACTTCAAAAAAAGCTAAAGGGCCGTAGCAGTTAGTTAGGCATGCGCCAGCAATCGCGCGGCACACGGTCCCATCAGAGCGCACCGAGGCGATGGCTCCGATTAACAGTCAGCCCAAGCGCGATGGCTTTTGTTTACGCTGTCGTCTGTCCGGCCTGTTCTCGGGAGGATTTTCACCGTGGAGGTCAGACTGGGAACATTTGCTTTGATTTAAAAAGGAGGGGGGGGGGGGGGGGGGGAAAGGTGTGGGGGAGTTGAAAATGGAAAATGGACTTTTTCATTACTTGTGTTACCACACATTCCTCAATTCGCAGATTTGCCAACCATTAGTCAGTGAATAAAAATCGCCCATTCACAGTTTTTACATTATAACATTTTGTATAATATAAAGTATTTCTTTTGGTGCCACCTTGAGGTGGGGGGTTTAATGTTTCTAATAGAAAAGTAGTGCTTTGCCACCATCTTGTGGGATCTATAGGCAACTACAAACCATTTTGGGTGGCTGTCAATTGCCCCGAGGCTTAATAACTACAAGTGCCTATATTAACTCATTCCCTGCCAGCCATTTTCACTGAAAGCAACCCCCTTCGCTCCCGGCTGTTTTACTGGATTTGGACTGATTTTGCAAGGCTCACAGAATATTTTGTTCTATTGCTATAAAAGCAAAAGTAGGATTAGAGGCTTTTCTTTCATCAGGAAAAAAAAGTATATTTGTATCCGTTTTGCAGCAATTAGCATATAGCTAAGTTTCATTATTATTCACAAACCTGTTGAAAACACTGGGAAAAACAGTTTGTTGCAACATGGCCCTGGTAGATCTCTTATACTCTGCTGCCACCTGCTGGCCATTTTTTGTAATAACTACCAGTGCTTTAAGCGGCCTCTTCAGGTCAGAAGCTGTATCAAAGCCTTCTGTAAGCTCTAGCATAAAACAAAATAAATAAAAACGTATAAATACGTTTTGGGGACCATGGCAATATTTTAAACTGAACGTTTTTTTATATGTTTATGAATTAAATAGTTTAAACTGTAAATAGATTGCAAACCGTGATCCCAATATATACACAAGACTTTCCGTGACTTCCACCAACCACATGGGCCGAATTTCGCTCCTCTCAGAAACACAAACATCTTCTAACACAGGAGTAGGGAACCTTGACCCTCAAGAGCCGCTGTGCTGCCTGCTTTGCATGTCTCCCTCCTCCAACACAGCTGACTCATAATAACTAGGTCATCAGCAAGCCCTGTAGTAGCCTGATAACGATCCTGTTCATCAAATCAGCTGTGTTGGTGGAGGGAGACAAGGAAGACAGGCAGGACAAGTGGCTGTCGAGGACCAGGGTTCCTTACCCCTGTTCTAACAGTTAAAGCATACTTCCTTGACACGTGAATAGCCGGGCAGGGGTCCCACAGAAAAAAAATCCCGAATAGGTGACTTGAATTTGTGATTATTGTACTAACGCAATTCTGGTGCTTTTTTTTTTTTTTTCCTTTATGTGTTTTGGAAATGATATTTTGGGATTATAGTTTGGGGTTAAACTATTAATATAGGCAATTATGGAACACTTTTTTTTTCCGCTTGTGTTCACACTAATATGCCTCTAACAGCGTGTTACGGTAATGCAGCCCACAAGGGAGAAAATATATCTGACTCATTTGTTCGTCATTTCATGTCAGACGCCTCCGGCACGGGCCCGCGGTCGTGTCGGGAGACGTCCGGACATGTTCCGCATTGATGATGTGCGAATATAAGAGCCGCGGTGCGGGCCAGGTGGTTTGTTTCATTGGTGCTGCTGACAGCGCCTTTTGGCAAGGCGCGCGGCCCCGCCCGGTGTGTCAGGACGACAAAAGAACGCCGGCGGGCAAACACGGGTCGGCCGCCCCCTTTGGTTGGCCGCCTACCACCTTTGCTCGTGCAATCTGCCGCGCCTTTCCGTTTCATTAGAGCTGACAAATGACACGGTGCCGCTGGCTGATAAGATAGCGAGCTACTCGGGGGGAGGGGGGGGGTGGGTACGGGCGGGGACGGGCCTGCTGGGTAAACACACATCGCCGGCATCTGCGGAGCGGGCCGCGCTCTCCCCGGGCCGGCTCAGATTGGAAGATTATGCGGCAAATCTGGCTATTATGCAGGAGAAGATGAGAAAAGGTTGCACGCGCAACAACAAAAATCACTTGCGACAAGGTCAAATCCCACCGCGTTCTCCCGTCTGGCTGGGGGGTTCGGGCCGCTTCACGAGTGAAAATTTCACAGAAGCGGACACGGGGTGCCAAAAGGGTGGGGGAAGTAACAAAGTGCAAATATTTGGCTACTCGACTTAATCCTTACATACTGTTTGCGTTTGCTCCGTTTTGCTGTTCGCTGGGAGGGTTTTGGCCAGGAGGGGGCGCTAGAAATCATAGAAATCAAGCTGCGATCGTCGGTTGTGACGACATGTACTCGAGTGCAGTGACGTCAGTAAAGTAGTGGAGGAAAGAAATCGTTACAAACGGGCAACGTAAGTCAGGTTTCCATCCAATTGCGTCAAATTTTTCAACAAATTTACTGAAAACGTGCAAAACGGACATGCGACTTATGCCCGTTTTCATCTGTTCTTCTTTTGTGAATATTGGCGGCATACACCATTAAGACATGTGATCCACCAGTCATTTAAAAGAAGAAGAAGAAGACCAGGCAATGACGTCGTATGAGTTTGCTTTTGTAATTCTCGATAAACCGTAGCATTCCTTTGCTCTTTTCCATCTAAAATAGCATTAATATTCGCTTCTTTAATTAATTCCAAAATGATTTCTGATTCGTCGTCCCCCCTAAACATACCTTACTTTATCATCCGACATTGCTTTGGGACTACAAACGTACGTGTGACGTCATATCCGGTCAAAACGTGCCACGTGTATCCGGTCTTGCCCGTGGTTATTCGCAAAACCTGTTTCCATAGCCAAAATACACATTTTCCGTTTTGCGATACATAATTCGAAATTCAACCCCTCCAAGAGTATCAACTTTTCTTGCGAAATTTGGGCCCTTTTTCAAATCTCTCGTGTTCCCATTCAGGTTTATTTTCACATTTCTTGAAAATTTGAATAAAAACGGGTGAATGGAAACCCAACTATAGTGGGAAAAGGACATTTCCAGAACGCTGCTAATAAATTCAAGATGGGAAATATTCAAAATTGAAAACTTCCCCTGCTAACAAAGTGAATTCATGGGAATTTATTTCCATTAATTGGTAAATGATGATAATGGTAAACAAAGCTTTCCAAAGAGTGTAATTTCACATATATACAAATTATTTAAATTCAATTAAAAAATTTTTTATTTTTTTCCAATGTTTAACGTTAACTGATTAATTTCCGATGCTAATCCTGTAGCGTAACGTGTTCGTTAGGCGACCCCCGATACGATCTGGCAGCCCGATCACATCTGGTACTGACAACGGTCCCCCCCAATTATTATTTTTTTTATTCCAAGAAGTCGCCCACGCCCCCCATTAGATCTAGAGTGTGAGAACTGTACGGCCACCCGCCATTTGAATTCAGCATCGAGC
Source organism: Leptonotus elevatus (assembly GCF_054856555.1). NCBI lineage: Eukaryota > Metazoa > Chordata > Actinopteri > Syngnathiformes > Syngnathidae > Leptonotus > Leptonotus elevatus. Next base: position 23,659,881 of record NC_141245.1, on the reverse strand, counting down.
TTCAGCGCGTGTCTTGTGCTAAACTGAGCCTTCGTCCCGCCGCTGTCTCTTTTGACTGCCACGTCCGTCCGTCCTTTTCGTTTTAGTCAAGCAGGCATTCGGGGACTGGCTGCTGCCGCGCTGGTGGCGAAACATCACAGCTGCTGTCACTCCTGCATTCTGTTGCCAAAAAATCACGGGACGCGTTCCCGTCAAGGTCACTGAACACGGAGGTCACAGCCACGCATGCAAATGAGGCCGAGCTCCAGCTTGCAGCCGACAGCCGGCAAGGTTATAGGAGCTGCTTACACGGCGCCGTTTTCAGCTGAACAGGTATATAAAAAAAGCCGGTTGTCTTCACCATTTGTTTGTGAGACTGTGGCGCTTCAGCAAGTCTGGACGATTGTCTTGTTGCGCAATAACAACAACATTGCATTTTGAATGAGATTAGAGAGCGGCGACAGCTTTGATGTGCGTCTCGAGGCCGAGCGTGACGGGGACGCCGAACGGCAGAATGAAGCCGCAGTGATGACCAGCGCCGCCCTCCTTATGCAAATACAAGTGATTCATTCATTATAAATAAATCTCTTATTGTCTTTGTTGAGAGTTTGCGCTTTTTGAAATTAAATCATCTTTTTTTTCATGTGCCATTGGACGAGAAACATGTCAGCAGAGGTGGGGGATTTGAGTCACATGACTCAACTTGTTACCAATTTATGTGACTTTGGACTTGCTTGGCTAATACTTACAAAAGACTTGAGTTGGCTTTCGAACGATTCAAAATGACTAAACTCATTTGCTCCCAAAAACGTATAAATACGTTCTATTTTAAATATTGCCATGCTCCCAAAGACTTTGTTATACTTTTTTTTTCTTTTATGCAAGAGCATACAGAAGGCTTTGATGCAGCCTCTGAACTGAAGAGGAATTGGTTGAGGTCCTGATCACACTTTTTTGGACCTGAGTCCGAATCATCATTTTGAGATCGGTCGATTCCGAGTCCCGATCCGATGCTCCAGCATTTTATTAAGGAGATTTTTTTTTTCCAAGGGCAGTGGTTAAACTAAGTAAACCATTAAAAAAAAAACTTTTTTAGGCATACCAATGAGTTTCTTAAAGGACTATTATTAACCATTATATACATTTTTCACAAGAGCTTTATTTTTGAGAACCTACTGTAGCCGTTATAAAGCATGCTACTTAACACAAATTGATGGGCTAACCTAATGTTGATTTACTTTAGGATAAAAAAATACTGTATATATGTGTGTGAAACAAGCCAACTTCACAACAACAACAAAGGCTGCACTTGAAGAGCAAGGAAGCAAAATGTTTTTCATCTTATCATATCATGGACTTTGGGGCTGGACTCGCACCAGTCTAGACTGCCGGCCCGGGTGGAATTTGGCGGCCCCGCTAGGACGTCCGACCCTTTGAATTTGCGCTAGGCTAGGCTAGGCCAGACTCCAGAGTCGCCCGCGCAGGCACCGTAGCTAAATTCACGGGGGGGGGGGGGAAACGAAGCACGGCCGCGGCAGGATCCGCCGAGATGGCACGGAGCACGTCCAAGCCGCCAGGCTGCTTGGCTGCCCATCAATGAAGTGCAGCGGTGCAGCAACGCATCTACTATATATCCTTTCCGCACACGAAATGCTCACACTGCACACAGTGCAAGTAGCACCGTCTGCGCTTTCCACATTAAAATGATAATAATTTATCATCTACTTCCAAATACCTCTGCGCTATTTCCTTGTTTAGCATCGCCGCTCGATGGCATTAATGGTGTCACTGTAGTAAAGTGACGCCACGCCGCACGCACTGTGTGGAATAATGAAGTGTCACTCTGTGCCACCGCCGGACTCCAGATGTAATAAAAAGTTATTTAAAATAATAACCTCATATATTTATCCGAGTCCTAATTGGAAAGACAACGTCCGATTCCAACCGCGTGGTCGGGCCCGATTTCCGATCACGTGATCGGATCGGGACATCCCTAGTTGAAGCAATGGTAGTTATTACAAAAACGGCCAGCAGGTGGCAGCAGAGTATGAGATCAACCAGGGCCATGTTGCAAAAAAGCTCCTTTCCCGATTTGTGAATAATGATGAAATTTAGCTATATTCTAATGGTAATTGCTGCAAAACAGATAGAAAATTACTTTTATTTCCTGATGAAAGAAGAGACTCTAATCTTTATTTTGATAGGTTCCGTGTTTTTATAGCAATAAAACACAATATTCTGTGGGCCTTGCAAAATCAGTCAAAATCCAGCAAAACAGCTGGGAGCGAAGGGGGTTGCTTCAGTGAAAATGGCTGGGAGTGAATGAGTTAAAATTGAAGTGACCTGTCAAATCTTGCCAGGATATTGTGCCATTTGATTTATTTATTTGTTTGCTTGCTTCTGAAATAAAATTTGTGGAGGGGGTTGTGCCGCGTGCAAAAACCTGGCAACCCACCAGTAGGCAGAGGCTAACTTGGACATTCCAAAGACTATAAAATTTGGATTCAAAGATGGGAAGCACGGTGAAGGAGAGGTTAGGTTAGCACATCTGCCTCACAATTCGGAGGTGTTAACACGGGTCCAAAGTCAGCTGGGAAAGGCTTCCAGCTCGCCTGCCACTCTAATGAGGACAAACACTTTTCAAAAGTAAATGGATGGATGGGTAATAATGACTCTATACTCACTTTTCTCCTTGAAGCTTGTTGGTTTTCACAATCAAGTCTTGAGTTTGCTCCTTGGCAGCCTGTCGAACATAAACACAAGAGTCACAAATGCACATTTTAAAAATGACTGATCATTGAACAAAATGACAAGATGATGCATTTTGCTGTACCTTTAACCTGCTGGTCATCTCCGCACAGCAGGTGCTCATGGCCTGAACGTCCTCGTGAACACTCTCGAGCTCCTGTGGAACGAGAGAAGGGGGAAAAAAAAACACAGAACAGTGAATAATTGGGGTTAACCCCATCAACCCGTTCAACACACTGTAAATATCTATTACCTCTTTGACATCTTTAAATATCCGAGCAAAGTCCTCGTTGATGGCCAGGCTCCTTCGCTCGATGTCACCACGCAGGTTCCTCCGTGTGCGCAGGCTGTTCTCGGTGAAAAAGGCTGACAGAGCCGTCAAGGCCTCCAGCATCTCCTGCATTCACGCCACAAAAGAAGGCTGATCAATTTTACTGACTTAAGACACTCAATGTCAGAATACACATTTCAAGGTTAACTTTACAGAGGCATGTTTAATTATCAAAAATGTCAGTAACAGAAATAATACAATTTAAAAAATCCCAATTAACATAATTATGTATACGTCCTTAACTCTAAGACCAATTATTTAAATCAATACTTAGTACCTGTAAATGTAGAGTATTAAATACAAAACAAATCATGCAACACTGACTGAAAACAGTTGTGATATACAGTAGTATAAGAACAACAAAAGAAAAAACGTTTGCTTGTTTAAAAGCGTTTTTAATCATATTCCAAATTTCGAGGTGTAGTTTGTCCAAGTGAGCTTGCCGTACAAACGTAACAGATCCTGTTCCGTATGCATAACCGCTGCCTAAACTTAAATATGATTAACTAGACCAAACAGGTTTACTATAAATACCAAAATTCACAAATGTTGCCAATTTTGCATAAACAGGGCGAAGAAGAGCAAACCAAGAAGTTAAACGAGCTCATTACGTTTTAAACTGTAAAGCACTGGATACGTAGTCTTTTCACAATAAATATGTCAACTAGAAAGTTTAATTTTGTTACGATCACTATTATATGATTAAAACAACTGGATTTTCAGTTACCGTTGTGCGTAACACAACATTCATACAAGCTTTAAAACCGGGGCTATCTTGCCGAATTAGCCACCGCTAGTTCGTTTAGCACCCAACCAAAAAGCTCACAGCAGATTTACCTTGTCATTGTCAAGCCGCGTCTCCAATATTTTATTCAGCTTCCTCGACAGCGGGTTGTTGGGCTGAGGCGTCGCGTTTGTATTCTTTAACAAAGCAGCAGAAGAGCTGTCGACTGCTGATTCTACTTTAGCGTCAGCCATTGTACATAATCAAGCGTCTCTCCTCTCCACGTCAACTGCTTTTGTTTTGGTCCGTGCAGGATCAACGTCCGGTCGGTGTGTTGGGGAACAAAGACAACAATGAAATAGGTTCCGCTTCAAGATTAATTAATTTGTGCCCTCTTCCAATATTACAATTCGCTTTGTAGTAAGTATAATAGAATGTTACATTAAATTAAATGTTATTAATTAGTCTAATGTTAGCATGTACTGTTCTGAATACATATAATAATAAAAAGTTTAAAGGAATCCAGTTGTACAAAAAAAATTATTAAAATTTGATTAAGATGACCTAATTCACTCAAGCTATTTCAAGCAACTTTCTGAATTTGACAATCCCACAGCTAAACAACAAAAATATCTTACATAATGAATCTTTCAATGTCACAATAATACATTCAATTAATCCGGTTAATCCAAAAACAGATTAGCAATCCTGAATTGATTGTATTTTGTAATCAAACCACATGCTGCGCTAATCTGAACACAAAAATTCGCTGGTATTTAAATTCAGTCCAAATGGAATCATTATTAATATTATATAACACTGTGATATAACGAAGGGGTAATCCACTGTGCTTTATACAAAGAAGATTGAAGTATTACATTGCAGTAGCTGCAACAGTATGTGTTGTTAGTTATGGTGGATTGTGGTATTTGGATAAATGAGCAGCAAAATATTAGAATAAAACAAATGTCAAATTGAAGTGACAATTATTAGCTTTAACAACAAATCTCACTTCACAGTGCTCGATGTAGCAATTACTATTATTTCATAAGATTGTGATATAACAGAGGTAATCTACTGGGCTTTATGCATTAAGCAAGGGGGAAAGACATTGATATTAAGGATACATACAGTAACAATGTTTATTTTTTTCTTTTGTTGCAGTTTCACAGAGGTCTTCATTTCACAATACACGTATAGGCCTTCATGTAATTTTTTGAGTGTGTTATTTGTGTGGTGCTAATTTGTGTTATCTTATTTAGCTAAATGAGGGGGTGAAATATTACGATTAATTAAAAATGTTAAACAACACTGAGCATTGTTAGCTTTATTTTAACACTAAACCGCTTCCCACTACAGTACAATCAAAATTGTAATGTAATGTAATGTTTTACTGACGTACTTTACATACACGTTTTAGCTAATTTGAATAAAAAAAATACCGACTCATCCGTTTGTTTGAGTAATCAAAATATGTTGACGCGCTGGCACAATTAAAAACTTCGTTCCACAACAGTACAAATGAATACGTCAGTGTGGAAGTGCGGCACTGGATTTTACGAGGTGTCCTTGAACGCCTCGTGACGCGTTCAGGGACCGCGAGTAGCGGCGGGTCCAGCCCCTGGGTGGGGATTTGGCGTGATTGATGGTCACCTCCTCAGAGGCGCGTACGCTCTCGCCCGCTCCGCGCATTTGTCACTCGCCCCGGCATCTTTCCCCACGCGGACACGCAGCCGCGCTTTCATCGATCACGCGCGCTCATCGTCAAACGTATCGATGAGGACGAAGTGACCTGTGGAAAAAAAATCTTCCGTGTCCAACCGAAGGATTTTCTTCTTCCCCCCCCGGACCCGTCGATTGTGGAAAAGTTTCCAGCGACCGCAGCTGGAGTCCGCGGCTGGGAAGAAGCCGCCGGCGAAGAGGCGCACTTTATTCCCGAGCTCTGGCAATATGTAAGGCCGTCTTCTCTTCTCTTCTCTCCTGCGAGTCATTTTATATTCTTTATTATTAACATTCCGACGGTGTGAGCACTGCGATAAGTCAGCGCTGAATCACTTCCTGCAGGGGATGGTGTGTGTGTGCGTGTGCGTGCGCGCAGTGTACAGCAGCGCTATGTAAACATCCACTTTCTGTACTGTTACTGTATGCCACTTATAGGTCACTAAACAAACAATTGTACTCACTGTTTTGCGGGGTAGAAAGCATCACATTTGGGGATGTCTGAATATTTCAGGTAGTGTTTTTTTACTGTTGCTTTCTTGCACTCGTGCATGTGTGCGCAATAATTACGACGTATCATGAGAATTCCTCAACTGAGAAAGAGGGTAACGGAAATTGCAGAAGATCAATACTAAAAACAAATACAGTAAAACCACAAATATACTTTTTTTTTTTTAAAGTCTAACCCAATCTATTAGGCTGCATGTATGATTGACCTGTGGGGCTCTATGGGATCATTTAAAAAAATATAATGATGATACAAATAATGAGATCAAAGAATTGATTTCTACAATGATTCACATATTTCTGAATGAAATCGATTGCATTAGACCGGCTGTCTACCTTGTGCCGCAAAAAGTTGTGTCAAATTTGGGTCACAAAGTTATTCATTTGACCCAAATATGGGTAATGGGTCACAAACTCTAAAAATAGTTGGGTCAAAAATAACCCGACTATGGGTAAAAAATGGACCGATCCTCTACTCTTTTAGTGTAAAATGATTCATAATTATTGGTTAGATTAAAAGAAAATAAAAAAAAAAAAAAGGTTATTTTGTATAAAACAACCCAGAAAGTTGGGTCAAATTGACCCATAAAGTGGATCGGTCAATTTTTGATCCATAATTGGGTTACTTTTGATCCAACTGTTTTTAGAGTGCAATTTGGCGGCAGAAAGCCGATCTAAACTCAAAGCCGTCTCAGACCAAGTCTAAGTGCCGGCACAATGTAGACAGCTGGCCATATTTTGGGGGAAAAGTTATTCATTTGACCCAAATATGGGTAATGGGTCACAAACTCTAAAAAGAGTTAGGTCAAAAATAACCCGACTATGGGTAAAAAATGGACCGATCCTCTACTTGGGTCTATTTGACCTAACTTTGAGTCAAGAAATGGGTCTTTTAGTGTAAAACGACTCATAATTATTGGTTAGATCCTTTACTTGGGTAAAAAAAAAAAAGGAAAAAAAAAGGTTATTTTGTATAAAACAACCCAGAAAGTTGGGTCAAATTGACCCATAAAGTGGATCGGTCCATTTTTGATCCATAATTGGTTTACTTTTGATCCAACTGTTTTTAGAGTGCAATTTGATGGCAGAAACCAATCTAAACTCAAGGCCCTCTCAGACCAAGTCTAAGAGCCGGCACAAGGTAGACGGCTGGCCAAATTTTTGGGAAAATTTTATTTATTTAACCCAAAAAAGTTAAGTCAAATGAATAGCCCCCCGCCCCAAAGAAAGAAAAAAAAACAAAATAACCCCCCAAAATTGTTTTCCATGCGATTTTAATAGAGCGCTGATACTTTTCAAAAAGTAATTAAAAAAAACCAGCCATAAACATAATATAAATCTGCTATTTCCCCTTCTCGCCGTCAGGGCCCCGCAGCCGCTGAGGAGGTGAAGACGTCTCGGCCTCGTCCCTCAACACCTCCCTTCCAGTAACACTCCTTCACCGCCATTCCCACCCGCGTCCGACCCCACATGGCGTCCAGTCTGACGTGCGCCGGCGCGGTGTGGGCGTTGCTGTCCCTGCTGTGCGCCGCCGCTTCCTGCGTGGGCTTCTTCATGCCCTACTGGCTGCTGGGCATGCAGATGGACAAACCCGTGTCTTTCGGGACCTTCCGGAGATGCTCGTACCCGGTGCGCGACGAGGAGCGCCAGGCCACCGTCATGCTGGAGCAGTGCGGCCGTTACGCCTCCTTCCACGGCATCCCCAGCCTGGAGTGGCGCATCTGCACGGTGGTGACGGGCGTGGGCTGCGGCCTCCTCCTGCTGGTGGCGCTGACGGCGCTCATGGGCTGCTGCATCTCCGAGCTCATCTCGCGGACCATCGGTCGCGTGGCCGGGGGCATTCAGTTTGTCGGAGGTGAGTGTGTGTGTGTGTGTGTGCTCTGATTGGGACTTTTCCAACAGTTTTCCCCAGTGTTTGTGCAAGGGATGAAAAGGAAATTCTATTCTCAACTTTGTTGGACAAAAATATTGGGACTCACGGATTGTTGACTGGCATGCAGACTGACCAATGAGAAGTGACATACCCAAACAATCGCTGGTGCTCCTTGGTCATTCTACCTGCCAATCATTTTATCCCAGCGGGTTGATTTTGTCACTTTGTATTGGTCTACCTACACATCAGTCAGTCAGTCATTTCACATACTACCAGTAATTGGGTGGTTTTATCACATTTCATTGGTCAGTCTACACATCAGTCTTTACATGTAGCACCAGTGATGATTGACATAACAGACTGACCAATGGCATGTGATGGAACCAGTCAGCTGCTAAATGTCACGACTGACACGTTGACTGGCAAATAACTGACATGTAGACTGCTCAATGACTGACATTTTAACTGACCAATGACATATGGTTGACGTGGATTGGCCTAATGACTGACATGTGCACTAACCACTAACAGACATGTGGACTGACCAATGACAGACATGAAGACTGAACAATGACTACCATGTATACTGACCAATAACTGACATGTCGACTGCTCAATAACTGACATTTCAACTGACCAATGACATGTGGTTGACGCGGATTGGTCTATGACTGACATGCATTAACCAGACACAGACATGTGGACTAACCTATGGCGTACGTAGACTGACCAATGACAGACATGAAGACTGAACAATGACTGCCGTGTATACTGACCAATGGCTGCCATTTAGACTGCTCAATGACTGGCATGTGGATTGACTAGTGACTGACCTGGACTAACCAATAACAGACATGTAGACTGCTCAATGACGGACATTTAGACTAACCACTAACTGACATGTGGACTGACCAAGGAATGACATTAGGACTGACCAATGACGGATATGTAGACTGCTTAGTGGATTGACCAATGATTGACGTGGACTAACCAATGGAAGACATTTGGACTAACCAATAACTGACATGTGGACTAAGCAATGATTGACATGGAATGGCATTCGAGACACGTAGACTGAACAATGACTGACATGTAGACTGACCCATGACTGATATGTAGATTGACTAATGATTGGCATGTGGACTAACCAATAACTGACATGGACCGGCAAATGAGAAATGTGGACTGAACAATGACTGACATGTCGACTGGCCAATGTGGTGGAATGCTGTTTCTTCCGATGTTTTCCTTTGCATTGGTGTGACTCGAAAGCAGCTGGCTTGTCACTTACTGTGCCGTCTCGCTGGTGTGTGTGTGCGCTGCAGCCGTGCTGGCGTGCGTTCAAAAATGTTGTTTTTACTTCAAGTGGTGTCCAGAAGTGTCATGTGACTCGCGTCTGTGGAAAGGAAGCCCACGCTGTGCCTTCTGAGGCCAGACTTGAGCTCTCCTGCCATCAAAGGCCTCTTCTCTTCTTCTTTTTTTTTTGCCAGTTTGATCGACGCCCTCGCTTTTTGTGCGTGTGCGTACGCTTTTGTTTACGTCTGTTGGCTGTCTTTATGCACATGTGAGGGGCCGGCCGGTCTTCAGAGACGGCTTTGTGGCCTACTTTAAGACGCTGCAGCCCTCTCATTAACTGGGCGACGCTCGCTCGCCTGCTCGCATTCTGCGGCTCGCCGCGCTGCTATTTGCAATCCCCGTCACGCCGCTCGGCTTGGAAAAGTGACAGCCAGGCAGGTTGCGGACAGATTTGACGGAGCGTGCGGATGGAGATGACGATAAGGACCACACCGTGGCCCATTTTGAAAAAAAAGATGCGCTTGCATCACAGTAGCGACATCAGTACAAAAAAAAAAAAAAACACACTCGTACCTCCACAAGTTTAAATACCGGACAAGTATCGCATGAAAACGTGACTGACATCTAGACTGACCAATGAAACGTGACAAAAGCAACCAATCGCTGGTGCTGCATGCAATGATTACATCTGGACTGACCAATGACGAGTAACATCAACAAACAGGAGATGTGACCCAACAAACACAGGTCGAACCATTGACATATAGACTGGCCAATGAAGAGTGAGTGACATCACCAACCAGTCACCAGAGCTCTATGTAATGACTGACATGTAGACTGACCAATGAAGTGTGACGAAACCGACCAATCCTTGATGCTGCATAGAATGACTGGCATGTAAGTTGACCAATGAGGAGTCGGCGACATAAGTGACGAATCACCGACTGACATGTGGACCGACCAATGAAAAGGGATCATGACTAACAAAATGGTGGATGTGGCGTTGGTAAAAGATTTTAATTTTGGGTTTTGGAATTTTCATTAAGGCTAGTTTTTATTTTTGTTTGTTTAAAAACTTTTTTTTTTTTAAATTCAGCTAGTTTTAATGAGTTTTTATAGCCGGTTTGTTAATTTTTGGGAAAAGCATTTAGTCAAATTTTTTATTATTTTTGAATTATTTTTGAATTTTTTATTTTTTGAGGAGAATTTGTCAGATGCAAGATAAAAACAAAAACGGTCACTAAGTAATGTGTAATTAAGTCAACTACAATTCTCAAACAACTGTTTGAGCTTCTTTCTGTATCGACATTTAATACATTAAACTTGAATCCTGAAAGCTTATGTGTGATTTTAATTTTGACAAAGATGAAAACAAAGGACATTTTTGCTATAATTCTAAGTTAGTTTTAGTCAGTTTAAGAAACGTAAAATGTAGTTCAAGCATTTTTGTTTTTATGTTATCAACAAAAATTATTTTTGTTTTTTACAATAACCTTGCTGTAGCTGAGGTTAATAAATGCTGTGAAATCTGGCTTTCATGTCGGGGAAGCTCATTTCAAGCTCACAACTTGCTATTTTTAGTTAGCGGATTAAAAAAAAAAAAAAAAAAAAGCAATACGCTGCTCTGTCTTTTCTGCAAATTTCCCTAAATCCAGTCACGCTTGGCGGCCGAGTGGTTACAGTACAAAAGTGCGAGCGGGGGTGCGGCAAGTGAGCTCAGATCTTTTAAAAGCAGATGTCTCACAAGGGCTCATTGGAAGTGACACAATCGGGAAGCTCGCCATTGTGCTGGCGCAGACGCGGGGGATGCTGACGATTGGAACGCTCTGTGCCATGAGAACGTTCGGCAGTGGGACCGTTTGCGTGGGTGGCGTTCATTTCGGAGGTTTTTTTTTCCCATCCCGTCTCGTTAATACAATGACAGCTATTGTTGTTTTGCTACATTTAGCAGTGTTGATGCGAAGACCAAAATGTCCTCTTGAGAGCGTTCCGCCTCGCCGATCAAAACTCCAATGACGGACTTCAAAAAGATTCCTGACTCGGATTAGGTTGTTAGGGTTTTCGATCCGCTGGCTTCCCCCCCTTCACGGTTCTCCCTGCAAAGCCTGGCGTCGTCTTTTTGGGGAAACACAACTTTTTACACCCCTCGAGGGTTCTCTAATTGTGTCCTTTTTGTGGTTCGACTCTCTATTTGCTTCTAATGACTGAACTGGAGCAAAGTGTCAGGATGTGTTAGGGAGGAAAGGGTTGCACTACTCAAATGCGACCAGCAGGGACGCTGCTATTTTTCTGCCTCAACTCATTCACTGCCATTGACAGCTATAGACGTCAAAATTTATTTGAACTATTTTTACGAGTTTAACATTTTTTTCCATTTTTGTTAAGAGTATGAACACCTAGAATTTTTAGAATATAATTTTTTTTGTACATTTAGAACAGATGTAAAATTTGTGATTAATCGTGAGTTAACTAGTGCGAGTCATGCGATTAATTACGATTAAAAATGTGCGCCTGATGCCCCTAATTTTTAATAATCTTTTCTTTAAAAAAAAACACACATTTATAAAAAAAATTATTTTTAATAATGTTTTTTTTAAAGAAAAGATTATTCTAATTATTTTATATTTTTACTAATTTTTTTCTTTCTTTTTAAAGAAAAGAATATTAAAAAATTAGGGGCGTCGGGCGATTATTTTTTTTTAAACGTAATTAATCGCATGACTTCACTAGTTAACTCACGATTAATCACAAATTTTACATCTGCTCTAATAAAAAAAAAAATTCTATGTTTTCATACTTTTGTTAACAAAAGTGGGAAAAAATGTTAAACTAATAGAAATAGTTAAAATTTTCGTCTATAGCCGTCAATGGCAGTGAATGAGTTAACAAAGGGCATGACGTCAACTATGGGGGGGCGAGCTAGAGCCACACACAACTCAATTAATAAATCATGTAGTAATGATGAAGATGAAGATGCCGGCTGACCAATGCAAACTAATTCACATAATCAACCAATCACTGGACTCAAATGAGACTTGCTCTTCAAACCAGTTCAAACCAGCTAACAGTTGGCAGCGGTTGGCAGCTTTTTAGCGTCTTTTTCAAGTGACAAAAGACGACAAACTGGTAAGTCCTAAGGAGAACATACTATATTTTTGCAAATTCCAACATGTCAAGTTTGTGAATTAGTACTTATTAATTATCATGATGTTGTAGCGTAGCGTATTAGCGTCGTTAGCAATAGCTAGCGCTAGCATTTTAGCTAACGCCAGTGGCCTGGTTGTACAAAACGTTTTTGTTTTTTTTAAAACCACTGAATAAGTCGATTTAACCGCCTGTTAACTTTAACGGCACATTTATCTTGTTGAAAACTCGGTTACTGTTAATTTGCCGTTAAAGTTAACACCCCTAAGGACAGGCTGCTAACATTTTAACCGTGTGGTTCAACTCTCAATATGAACTCTCGATGGCGTTTGTGGCTATACGACTGACATGAAGGTCAATCAATGAAGACGAAGTGAAGCAGCTTTGAAAAAAGAGTCGCGGATGGACTCATTAGACAAATAAGGGTTTAAGTCTTAAAGTCTTAAATCGGAGGGGATTGCTTTAATTGAGACTTTAGGAAACAGATGGTGCTTAAGGAGTTTGGTTGAAAACATCCACACAGTCACTCGTTGGCACTCAGTGACGAACGATGCGTGAAACAAAAAAAAGTGTGCTACGGGAGAGCTTTTAAAGGGTTCTTTGGCTTGCGCGATGGCCGGGTGCCAATCAGATCCATTTGAAAAGAAAGGAAGATCGCACATGAAAAACGATGCGAGAGCGCCGTCAATAGCTGCGTTACGCCTTTAAATTGGCAAAAGTATGCACACTCTATACTTAAGTGTAGATGTATTCACTATTTTGTCGTAAGACATCAGAAAGTACCGATACGTTGGTTATAAAAAGTCTACACACCCTTCTTCAAATACCCGTTTTTTGGGTGAAAAAAAAAACTGGACCAAGATTTACGAGCTTGTCGCATGAAGTCATAAAAAGCCACTTGTTGATGTACTGTAACTGTGCGGGAAGTTGTTTTAAATCAAAAAGATGAGAGCATTTTTTTTTGTTTTAGATTAGATGGAAAATGTTCAATATTATCTGCTGACAAAAGAAATGTAAAAGGGTCAAATATTGTCCTGACTAAAACGTTGACAGTTTTTGTTGACTAAAACTAGACGAATAAAATGATGTTTTCTTGGACTAAAATAAAGACTAAAATGCTCGACTTATAGTCGACCAAAACTAAACAGTGTGATTGAAATTGGACAAAATTTATAAATGGCCGATAAAATCAACACTAGCAACCACCACGCCCACCCCCCCACTGTCAACTAATGGTTACCGGTGAAAATTCAGTACTAGCATGAACCAACTAGTCACTTGCAAAAAAAAAAAAAAAAAAAGATTGGGAATTTGGAGACCTCTTCTTTAAACAGTCATCACAGAGGTTGGAAAGCCTATTTTTGACAAAGAGCTCAAATGTAGGAAAAAAGTATTTGTAGTTTTTTTTTTTTTTTTACTTCTCACCACAGATTTTTAGGCCACCATAAAAAAAAAAGTGTTGTGTTGTGTCAAGGCGGCGTGCACCAGGGTTGTATTTTACACAGCCGTCGCGTCCTTGAAGCCCAAATGACAGGCTATGATTGGATGCAGACAGGAAGTTGTGTGACATACAGATCCCGCAACCATGTAAAAAAGAAAAAAAAAAGAAAGAAAAAAAGCAATCCATAGCCGCGTATTTATGTATGCGCCGTAAATTTTGGGTTGTAACTCTAATTTTGTCTGTCCGGGGAAAATTGAGAGACCTCGACGGACGGGCCGAGAGGATTTATTATAGATTAGAGACATTTAAATGTGTATTAAATTACACGTGACCTCTGGGTTGTGACGGTTCCCGCATGAAATACGAGCGGCGGACGTGGCGTCCGCGCACGCATGCGACATTTGGCCACAATTCTATATTCAAGACAGTGGACGCGAATATGATATATTTACGGTACATTGTGGATTTGAGAGCCGCACAATTTTCAGTGTGTGTGACTCAAATAAATCGTCCATGTAAAACATGTTCGGTTTGTCGAAAGCCGCGTCCATTCAAACGTGACCACAAACAATTTCAACATTTGGATGGTTTTCCGTACCGGAAGCCTACATTTGTATATGTTTTGGATTAGGGTGTAGGGTTTTAGGACTGTGGCTTGGGTTTCCTGTGTCGTGCTGTCAATAGCGAATATTTTTAGTATTGATTCATCTGTCGATTATTTAAACGATTAATCGACTAATTGGATTCATTTTAATTTTGCATTTAAGTGTACTACAAAAGCATTTTCCCTCTGATTACTGTTTATAAGAAAGTGATTGATGTTTATTTCGCATTTCATATTCATATAGTGTTAAAAAAAAAAGGGGGGGGGGTGTTGATGTTGTGCTATGTTACCGGTTTGGTCATTGTTTTCCAAAGTCAAAACAGATGTCTGCAAATGTCTTATTTTGATTAAACACACAAGATAAGCAGTCTCCATTCATTTAGGACTGCAGAAATCAGTCAACAATGACTGTTTATATGCTGAAATAAGAAGATTTGGACAATTAAAAAAAAAAAAGAAGCTCCAAACGATTACAAGGAATCATCGAGTTACGGACAATTCAAGTCGGATTTCACCGTTAAAGTCGATATTTACATCAAAATACTTATGTACAATAATTTAAAGATATATATTTTCGCGAGCGGGAAGATGCCGGAACCAATATTTCTTGTTTCCGCACGGACACTCATTGCTGACGGACGGCAAAGCGGAGCTCATGGCAGAGGTGGCAAATCCAGGTCCAGAAAGTCAAAACCCTTCCACTGTTTGGCTTTAGCCCCAGGTGCGAGCTAGCTAGCCCCGCTAGCAGATAACCGAACACCTGGGGACCGAGCTAGGGAGCTCGCTAGCTACCAAACTGTGGCAGGGGTTTTTACTTTCTGGACCTGGATTTGCCACCTTTGGCTAATGGAAACCTAAACACGGGAATGTGACGCACCCGATGGCGAGCCGACCTGCCGGAGGTAACAACAAAACAACTTTAAATAACTTTAAAATGTCGTGATTACTGTGAGAAATTTTAACGGGAAAAAAAGGTGCAACGGACGAGACACGGACGCCGAAACGATGTATGACGTAACTCGAGGACTCTCAGTACTCGATTATTAAAATAGTTGTCGATTAATTTAGGAATCGATTACTTGTCGGTTAATCGATGAATTTTGGCAGCCCTCGTTTGGTGATTGGGGAATAGGGTTTGGATTAGAAATTAGGATTAGGGGTTAGGAATAGGGATAAATTTAGGACAAATTGTGGGATTTTGGTCGTTTGGATTCTGAATTGCATGTTTGACTTCGTCTCTCGTGTGATAGCAAGACAATCAAATCAACAGCGATCTGATTGAAATTGCTTCACCAGAAAACAATCGTGCTTGTGCGAACACCCGGGTCACGTGTTGGGCTGTGATCCATACACTTAAAAGACATGTCAGCACGTTACAGATGGACCGCCTTCCATGCTCGTGTTGCCAAGGGGCTCTTTGGCACAGCAGCCTGTTGTCCTGTTTTTCAAGGCATAGCAGCGCAGCCGGCCTCTTTTGTCCTTTTGCGAGCACTGCCAGCTGGATCCCGCCAGCGCCAGCCAGCGCCGCTCGACGCCCCCGAGCATCCATACGCGCATTCCGGTTCCTTTCCGATAAAGAGCTCATCGTTCTCACTCCGCTGACCTTTTGCGAAGACCTGACATCGTCCTCTTAGTTACTGTTGCTAAGCCAGACACGTTTAGATGAATTTGTGCAGTCAATTCAATTCCTCAAGTTACGGCGGAGTTCCGTTCCTACGTTGGCGATGTAACCCGAATTTCCACTTAAGACAGATGACCTTGTTAAAGTCGATATTTACATCAAAATACTTTGCACAGTAATTTAAAAAAAAAACATATTTGTGCGACCCGGGAAGAGCCGGAACCAATATTTAGTTTTTCCGCACGGACATTCATTGCTGACGGACGGCAGAGCGCCGCTCTGAGAACGGAGCTAATTCAAACTTAACTCATTCACTGCCATTGACGGCTATAGACGTCAAAAAAATTATTTGAACTATTTCTATTGGTTTAACATTTTTTTCGTATTTCGCATTTTTAGTATGAAAACCTAGATTATTTTTTGTAGTAGAACAGATATAAAACTTGTGATTAATCGTGAGTTAACAAGTGAAGTCATGCGATTAGAAATTGTAATCGCCTGACACCCCTAATTTTTAATAATCTTTTCTGTAAAAAAAAAAGATAATTAAAAAATATATATATATTTATGTTTTTTAAAAAGAAAAGATTATTAAAAATTAGGGGCATCAGGCGATTACAATTTGTAATCGTAATTAACCACATGACTTCCCCTAGTTAACTCACGATTAATCACAAATTTTAGATCTGTTCTAAATGTACCCCAAATTTTTTCCCTAGGTTTTCACACTCTTGTTAACAAAAATGAAAAAGAAAAAGTTTAACTAATAGAAATAGTTCAAAGGAATTTTTGACGTCTGTAGCCGTCAATGGCAGTGAATGAGTCAAACACGGAAATGTGACGTGACGAGCCGACATCCGTAGATGCACGTAATACCAACACAACTCGAAATAACTTTAAAATTACCGAAAAAGAAGGTGCTACGTACGAGGCGCGGGGCGCCGTTAAGCCGAAACGACGTCGGTCGCGTACGACGTGCGGGGTTATGACCTTATCGGCCGCTCTGCGCCAGGTGCGCTCGTCTGTCGCCATGACGGACGAGTAAATACACTCCGAGGTGCGAGATTCTTCCACAGACAAACACTTGTATCATTTGTATTCCGCCTCGCCGTGTGATGATGATGATGGAGCGCTCGGCCTCATCGACCATGCACGCGTGAGAGGGGGGGAAAAAAAACGATGAGACGGCAGCAGAGCGAGAGAGCGAGAGAGCAAACACTCGTCCTGCACTTCAAAGTCGAGCTTTTTGGGAACATTTCCTCGCTCGTTTTCTGCCCGCTCAGGGTTATAAAGTGGACGCCGCTTCGGTTTGAAGATGGATGGCCCCAGCGGGCAATGTCCTGTCCTGTCCTGTCCTGTCCTATCCTATCCTATCCTATCCTATCCTATCCTGTCCTGTCCTGTCCTGTCCTGTCCTGTCCTGTCCTGTCCTGTCCTGTCCTGTCCTGTCCTATCCTGTAATGTGCTGGTTCTCAAACTGGGGTCCCTGAAACCAACTGGGGTCTTTGAGCTGAAGATGCGCGTGGTAGTTCTGTTTGTTTCCCGTTTGGGCTATCAGGAGGTTCTTAGAAAAAATGCATCTCCTGTAAAAGGGGTTAACGTTTGAGAAGCGCTGCTGTCATGTAGCACAAGGTCTATTTCGAGCACCCTTCAGGAACACCTTGAGGCAGAACGTAGCCTGCACTCTATGGAGCCACAAAAAAAAAAAAAATGTCATTGTGGAAAAAAAATGCATTGACATTGTAAAAGGTTGTATTGGAAAATAAAATACAGAAAATAAAAAACACACCTTTTTTTGTATTACGATATTTTTAATTGCCAATCTGCTTGTAATTTTGACTTAAAAAAAAAAGTCAATTCACAAAGAAATTATGGTAAAATTTACTGCTAATTTCTCAGTAAATATTTTTTTTCTCCATTTTTTTCAGGTTTTTAAATTTTACATTTTATGCCATTAAACAACAGACAAATATTTGTGAACGTACTTTAACAAACATGTTTTTCTAATGGAGTTTTTTGTTGTTGTAAAATAACATAAATATCGCGTGTTTTACAGTCACAGTGATCTCATGTCATTTTACATTTGGCATAATAATAGTAATAATAATAATAATATATTTAATTTGTAATGCACTTTACATTCCAAAGAAATCTCAAAGTGCTACAGATGAGGGTTTAAACAAATGACAGTGAATAAAACCGTTAAAAAACATCAAATCGAACAAAGGCAAAAAAAGACAAGTAGGCCTTTCAAAAAAGAAATGTCGAGCATTTTTTATTTAGTTAGTATAGTTTATTTTTGTGAATTCAACTATTTTTAAAATAAAGAAAAACACTGTCAAATAAAAATATATAAAATAAAGAAAACATGTAAAATAAAATATATAAAATAAAGAAAACATGTAAAATAAAATATATAAAATAAAGAAAACATGTCAAATAATTTTTTTTTAAATAAATAAAATTCTGTTATTGTTGCCCTGCGATTGGCTGGCAACCAGTTCAGGGTGTAACCCCGCCTACTGCCCGAAGCCAGCTGGGATAGGCTCCAGCAACCCCCGCGACCCTTGTGAGGACAAGCGGTACAGAAAATGGATGGATGGATGGATGGAAAATTCTGTTATATTAAAAACAAGTTTTACAGTAAAAAGTTGTATTGGAAAATAAAATACAGACATGAAAAAGATTTTTGGGGCACGACTTCAGCCCGCTTTCACCTTCCCACCACTTTGTCCTCACATTGCGCTGCTGTCCCCGTCACCCAGAGAGGACTCTCGGATGCAGACAGAGCGGCAGAGCGAGGGCGAAACAGGGCGGAAAAGCTGGCCATCAGCGGGGATTTACTCGCGCCAAACAGGAAGCGTGACGGAACGAAAGAGTTGACAGAAGGGTTGTTTCAAGCCAGGCCTCGCTTAATTCTGTCTGAACCGGCTGATGGCCGGCGTGAAAACAAGACTTTGAGGACGGTGTCAAAGTGCACATCACCCCCCCCCCCCCCGCCCCCACCCAACGCGTTAGTCGACCCAAAATTCAACTCATCGCGGTCTTGTTCCGTTTTACGAGTCAAGCAGGGCGAAGGTAATTCACACATTGCCCGTCGATGATTATTATTGTGGCCGAGCGTCGTACGTCAAACAATTTGTCGCCTTCCGCTCGCTTTAACCGTGATAAATGAGACCATTTGTTGAACCCTGTTGGCGAGGTACGACGGCTAATTCCAAATGAGCGCCTTGCAGTGGTGGCGGTCTAAGGCGGTGGGCTCGCAGTCGAATACCGATGATAATAATAATAATAAGAATTAAAGCTGAGAGCAGGCGGTATACGGCGTTAGCAAAAAAATGTTAGCGTTGTCCCATCTGCGTCGAGATGGGACAAAAATTCCAAACGACAAGCCCTGGAATTCATTCAAAATGGCTGCTGCAAGCCAAAATGGCCGCTCGCTGTCCAAATTCCAGCACGGGTCCTCGCATCCCGCTTACTGCGTGGCAGACGCGTTCGCCCAATTGCACGTCAGTCCGTCAAACGGGTGTCAGGGGTTTCATTTGCTTTGGCTTTCTGAGGAGCGTCCAAATGATGAATTTTGAAGCCAAATCCTCGCTCATTAGATGACGTCAAAATAAAAAATAAATAGCTTTTTTTGCGATTGCGGGCTCATTTGGGCGAATTCCCTCGTTAGCAGGAGTTTTTTTATTACAGGCCACGTGGTAGTTATAATTGCGGGTGTGGGCCGACGATAACCGCGAAACGACGTAAAATGTCACACTTCAGCACGTTTCTTGGTTCAGTTCACATGACTTGCATGAAGGGAATAAATAACATGCAGAGCGTAAACAGGACCAGATTTAATGATTCGTCGAAAATGTGAAACAGCAGCAGCATCAATCTTAGGAAATGATGTTATTAGTTTGTCTTGTTAGGAAATGAAGGAACAGTTTAAATTGTATAAATTGTTATGATATAAAAAACACGAATAATGACATTTGCTATTGTTTTAGCTTTATCTACGATGGCCACGTATAATTATTATTATTTTTTAGAAAGTGGGGGCAACATTTATATATATATATATATATTAGGGGTGCTAGAAAAAAATCGATTCTGCAATATATCGCAATATTACAGTATTACAGCACGCAATTCTCAAATCGATTCAATACGCGGCCGAATACATTTTTAAACATCCATTTTTTAACAAAACGTCTTAGGGTTAGGATTCTCACATTAAGCAAGGAAGAATGTTATATTAATGGAACATTAAGCCTTAATATTTTATTTCAGCGCTGTTCAAACATGAAACAGACTGCAACCTGAATTTTCAGATAAATATTTTTTATACAAATCTTACAGTGTACATGTATAAGTTTACTGATTAGTATTTTCAAAATGTGAGTTTAAAAAAAAAGCGCAATAATCAATTTATAGATTCGTATCAGGATTAATCGAATCGAATCGTGACCTATGAATCGTGATACGAATCGAATCGCCAGGTACTAGACAATTCACACCCCTAATATATATATATATATATATATATATATATATATATATATATTTGTATAACTGAAATGTGGGGCTGGGTATCGATTCTAATTTCCTCAATCGATTCGTTTTCAATTCACAAGAGTTCAATTCGTTATTTTTATTGTTTCGCTTCAATCCGATATTGATTAATTATGGAACATCAAGTCTTCTTAAATATCAAGGACATGATAAAAACTCCACAAACGTTAAATTCCAAATTAAATTTTGCGGAGGAAGTAGCTGGCTTTGTTATATTTTTACAACATTTTAACATTGGCATCAGCAAGGATGAGATGAAAATATTTTCATAATTCTAATTCAATAATCGTAAATATAAATGAAAAAGATTCTGAATTGTTTTAAAGTACACTTTAAAAATCAATTTTCTTATAAATGTATGGTAAAAGAGATATATAAAATAGAATCGATATCAGGCTGGAAAAGGAAATCGATCCGATATCGATTATTCGATTTTTTTTTTTAAACCAGCCCGACCGGAATGTGATATTCATCCACAAGACAAATTCCCTGTTGCTGTCGTCTCCACACTGAAAACGACGCAAGGCAAAACACAAAGTCTCTTTCTTGGAATTTGGTCACATGTTCCGTCTCATTCGGATCAAAGAAGATGGAAAGCCCGCGTTTGACCCTTCGATCAGGAAGTCGAGGCCAATACATGAATAAGTATGGATCGCCCAGATGAGGTCCAGATACTCAGTATTCATTTGCCGCTTTACAGTCTCGGGGGCACCGTGCCTTCAACACCACAGTTAATTATACCCTTGTTATTCCCGGCCAGGGGTGGAATGCGAGGGTTGGTGCTGCTTTTGTGCTCGGGTCAAATAGCAGGCCGGTGAAATGGAAGGCGGGCTAAGCGGGGAGACGCTTCTGCAAATATAGTGCCGCGCCGCGATGTTTAACCCCAAACACGGCCGTATTAATTTACGTCGTGCCGCTTTTCCGACTGTCAATTACGCTCAGATGAACAGGCTGAGCTCCCGTCGGAGGTATTAAGTGGGAAAATGACGCTTGCCCGTCCCGTGTCGCGCACCGACAAGCAAGTATTTATAGACTTTGTACAGATCACATCAGATGGTTTGGCTTGGCAGATATTCTGCATTTTCATGCTTGGTTGTCATCATTTGCGATCGATGTGAACTCATTCATTCCCAGCTATTTTCACTGAAGCAACCCCCTTCGCTCCCAGCTGTTTTACTGAATTTGGACTGATTTTGCAAGGCCAACACAGTATTGTGTTCTATTGCTTTAAAAACATGGAACCTACCAAAAGAAAGATTAGAGTCTCTTCTTTTATCAGCAAAAAAAAGTATATTTGTACCTGTTTCCGTTTTGCAGCAATTAGCGTTCGAATACAGCTAAGTTTCATCGTTATTCACATTCCTGTTGATTGGATCATTGTCAAGTCCAGCGATCGGTGATTGGCTCCAAAAGCCGATTATTTTGTGTAGTCCTGTCACTATCGAATATTTTAAGAATCGATTAATCTTTTGATTATTCAATCGATTAATCAACTCATCGGATTCATTAGAATTTTGCATTTAAGTGTATTACAAAAAGCAATTTTTCCCTCTGATTACTATTTATCAACCAGTGATTGGTGTTTATTTTGTACTTTGTACGAATTACGATTTAAAAAAAAGTGTGGATTGATGTTATACTATGTTACCGATTCTGTCATTGTTTTTTTAAAAGTAAAAACAAATGTTTGCAAATGTCTTATATATGCTAAAATCAGAGAATTTGGAAAAAATTTAATAAAAAAAACGATTACTGAAATATTAAAATAGTTCATTAATAATTTGATAATCGATTACTCGATTAACTTTGGCCGCTCTAATTTTGGGTGAGTTTAACATCCCTCCACAGTTTGTATTTTACAGAGAATTCCATTTGCTGTAAGTGGCGAAATGTTTGCGTTTGAGTTTCTGGAATACATCGATAGTCAAATTTGGGCTTGTGATGAATCGGTACACGATCACACGTTTGTTCTGACCGGTGATTGGATTTTCGCATGTTCCGGTCGGTGGCACGCACGCCTGAGAGGAATTTTGAGTCCGCCCGGCGTTGCTGCGCGGCGTGCTGAGAGGCCAACGTCTCACAGTGTGTCCTAAGGAATGCTGGGAATTCGGGGTAGCGGTATTGGACAAGGGGGGCCCTGCCCCCACACTTCCTCCACGCGGAGATTTTAATGAGCTCTCTCGCATAGATGTATATTTCATGGACTCGCTCTCACGGCGAGGCTTGCTGCCTTTTTGTTGTCTTGAACAACATCCTGACGTCTTTATCTAGCTAAAAAGCCGCGTTTAGAGAGAGAGCCTCACGAGTTCATTCCGAGGAGTGACACGAGCATCTCGAGGCCATTTTTTTCACGCGGCATCAAAGACACCTCGGAGCTGTGTAATAAGCACAACGTGAATCCCGTCATTAGCGCCGAGTGACAATCCTTGTCTTTGTGCTGCACGCCATTATTTCTCAGGCGGGGAAAAGAACACAGGCTGAGCAAGCCGAGGGTATTTTTGTGGGAAGGAGCTCTCTGGAGTGGGATCCCAGTTTTGCTTTTTTTCCCTTCCAGACCCCTCCTTCCAGCTGGGTGGGCTCTTCCCATTATAGGATCTGCCTTTCCGCATCACCCGGACCAGAAGGAGGGCGGGTAAACAATTGAAGCCGTTCCCCAGGGTCCTGCAGTGGTCAGCGGTGTGTTGAAACATCACCGCCTGCCGCCTCCGATTTATTTTATTTTTTTTACACTCCCTGCAAGGGATGGGAAATAAAGTACAAATACTTTGTTATTGTACTTTAAGTAGATTTTTCAGGTATCTGTACTCAACTCCTTCACTCCCAGCCATTTTCACTGAAGCAATCCCCTTCGCTCCGGGCCGATTGACTGGATTTGAACTGATTTTGCAAGGCCCACAGAATATTGTGTTCTATGGCTATAAAAACATGGAACCTAGCAAAAGAAAGATTAGAGTCTCAATTTTTATCAGAAAAAAAGTATATTTCTATCTGTTTACGTTTTGCGGCAATTAGCATTAGAATAAAGCTAAGTTTCATCTTTATTCACTCATTCATTTATCATCTTTATTTATGGCAAAAATAGCTTGTTGTAACATGGCCCCGGTTGATCTCTTATACTCTGCTGCCACCTGCTGGCCGTTTTCTGTAATAACTACCATTGCTTTAAGCAACCTCTTCATGTCAGAAGCTTCTGTATGCTCTAGCATAAAAAAAAAAAAACATTGAAAAATGTATAAATATGGTTTTGGGAGTGAAGGACAAAGTATTAAAAAACGTATTTATAAATTTTGGGGTTTGAACGAGTCAAGACCACAGCAGATTGACTCCAATGTATTAGCATAAACGTCACGCTCACGCTTGCTAGCTTCAATAACAACATGTAACTTAATAGGATGAAAACTTTTTGGTGCGCAGTCTCTACCCCCCCCCCCCCCCCCCGACCCCCCCACCACCCGTTGTGTCACGATATTAAAACAGGCTTGTGCGATTTTCAGCTTGTTCCATCACAGGTCAACGCAGCGAGCTTGCACAATTTGTCTTCTTGTCTTTTTTTAAAAAAAATTTTTTAACTTGTACTTCTTAAGTACTCAATTGGAATCAGTTATTCCCCTTTTACCTTTTTTTTTTTTGTTGTTGTACACAAATACCCTGAAGCACTCACGTTGAGTGAAGCCTGCACCACCTTGTTGACTGGCCCGCCACTGAACCCCAAAGAGGAATTAGAGGCAATTCAGCTGCGACAGCGAGACATAAACAGAAAGGAGAAAGAGAGAGAGAGAGAGAGAGAGAGAGAGAGAGAGAGAGAGAGAGAGAGAGAGAGAGAGAGAGAGAGAGAGAGAGAGAAAAAAAGTCAAGTGAGAAGTCGAGCGTTTACAACAAGGGTGTCCGACTCAACAGATGGATGATTTCCCGATATAATTCTTCAGATTCCGAGTCCAAGCTCAAAACATAAGTCATGTTGTCATTTGTCATTCTCCAATAGCTAAGCGGCTAATAATCTAAAAAAAAAAGAAAAAAAAACCCAGACGAAATAAGAGAGCTGCATGTTGGCCAATCGGGTTGATAGCACAAAAAGAGCACCAGCGCCATAGCAAGGTCCGACACTGGCAATAAAAACGGGCCCTGCGGTTGGATAGAACCACGCGCGACTATAAACAGCACGCAAGACGACCTGCGGCCGTATTTGCGTGCACACAGCAAGCTAATGCCCAAATATGGACCTGTTGTGCATTGGCGGAAGATGTTCGGAAGCCGTGAATGCGACTTAAACAGTTGATGCAAGAAGTAGAAAGCATGTGAAATATCCCGAGGTCAGGCTTTTTTTTCTCGCATCAAGCCCAGTCGCGAATAATTGACAGCTGCCTCCAAAATGTTTATAATTGCCTAGAACAGTGGTTCTCCAATTTTATTTTTATTTTTTACTAAGTTTTTAAGCCAACTACCACATGACCAACTTCAACATACAATAGTTGTAGTAGGATTATTGTAAGACAATGTAACATTATGCTTTAAACATTAACGCTGTGCTTATATAGAGAGAGAGAGAGCGAAAAAACGACTGCACTCTAAAAACAACAACTATGGGTCAAAAATGGACAGATCCTCTACTCGGGTCGATTTGACCCAACAAAAATTTGGTTATTTTGTATTAAACAACCCAGAAAGTTGGGTTAAATAGACCCATAAAGTGGATTGGTCCATTTTTGATCCATAATTTGGTTACTTTTGACCCAACTTTGAGTCAAAAAATGGGTCTTTCAGCATAAAACTCATAAATATTGGTCACATTCTTTACTTGGGTCAAAAAATTGGGTTATTTTGTATAAAACAACCCAGCAAGTTGGGTCAAATTGACCCATAAAGTGGATCGGTCCATTTTTGATCCGTAACTGGGTTACTTTTGGTTTTTAGAGTGTACACTCTAAAAACAGTTGGGTCGAAAATAACCCAACAATGGATCAAAAATGGACCGATTCTCTACTTGGGTCGATTTGACCCAACTTTGAGTCAAGAAATGGGTCTTTCAGCATAAAACAACTCATAATATCGGTCACATTCTTTACTTGGGTCAAAAATTGGGTCATTTTGTTCAAAACAACCCAGAAAGTCGGTCCATTTTTGATCCGTAATTTGGTTACTTTTCAACTGTTTTTAGAGTGTAGAATCCGCTGTCGGTAAATCTGTGAAAAGCGAGTTCCCTGCGCTTGTTTTTTTTTTGTCATTTGAAGCCGCGCGCTCTCAAACTTCCAGCACAATGAGTGACTGCATTGTCTGCTCTATTTTTGAGCGGCACGGCAAAAACAATTCTTAGTTATAGTGAGCGAAGCCAAAGCAGGGCTTGATTTAGTGTGATTGAGCCGGCGGCCTGCGTAATCACACGTTCCAGGTATAGCGGGAGCTGGAGATGCCTTTTGCGTGTGTGTGTGTGCGTGTAGGGGGGGGGGGGGTTGAACTGATTAAATGCGGGTTCTTCTCTATCTTTTGTGGACGAGACGTGCTAATGGCAACACCAATCTTAAGAGGTGAAATTGCAAACCTTCCACAGCGTCCATCGGTCTGCTTTGTGTTTTTCAACCTAAACGAAATCCATTCATTGGAAAGAATAAAAGCTTATTTTTCTTTTCTTTTTTTTTTTTTTTTTAAACTACCGCAGCTCTTTAATCGCGTCCGCAACATATTGATTACCTAAAGCCCCGCGAGAGCCTTCGAAAGAAGCAATTCTAACAACAAATAAAACCCACAAGCCCAAAGTCATTTCGACCACAAAACGATCACAATATGATGTATAATCAGAAGACACCCCCCCCCCCCCCCCAATACGTAGTTAGCATGGACATCCGTGGAATTTGGAAAAACTAAAAAGATTGGTGCTAAAAAAATATTGACAAAGGTTGGGCTTGACCAATGAATGGATATTTAGCATTCCCGTATATCACATATGTTATTTGTGATTTTTATTCTCCGCACTTTTTTTGCCGTGAAACAACTGCCACATAATACTTCTGATTTACAGCGCATTCAAATTCTTCAAAAATTCACGCCTCTTACAGCGTTGGCACAATTGAACGTTAAATATCAACTTTGCCCATCACATTTTCAATTCAACTGACATTGATTGAACTTCTAATTTCCGATTTTTGACTCAAAACATCAACGTACACGGCACATATCGCGATACTTTGATTTTCTGCATAATCAATAGCACGGTTGACATCGTGGTTTGGGTGGTTATCGCCTCTGCTTCACAGTCAAAAGGTTGCAGGTTTGAATCCCACCTCCCTATGCTTGCATGGGGTACGTCTGGATAATTTAGCGTCTTTCAAATATGGTGCTCACATGAAATTCAATTGATCATAAATGTATACGAGTTTCTGCAAAGGGAGAAGTTTAGGAGCAGAATTTGTCTTTGGAACTCCCCCCCCCCCCCCCCCCCCCAAAAAAAAAAAGTCAGCTTCAGCTGGATCCCACGAGGCTCAGCACCAAATGAGATACAGCTTTGTTTCACAGGCAACAATTTATACAGTCACAACAATTAGGCTCCACTTGTCAGCTATGTATGGCATGTCAAGGCTGCGTGTGGCATAACAATCACGCACTCGCCAAGGCGACACAATCATTCGCCGGCGCATGTGACATGAATGCGAATAGGTAACTAAAATGCAGCGGAGAAAACGCAGCGTTTGATTAAGGTACTGCGATGCCCTCGCATGTGGGCAAGGAGAGCCACCGCCACCAATGCAAGGATCTGGCAAAACAAATCGCCCACCCAAACGCATCATCAAAGTTGTAGCATAAAAAGTGAATACCATAAGATGCATTCAAAGTTTTGTTCAACCAAAATATGGAATCTCTCAAAACTTAAACTGCCATGTTTGTATCACCAACATAATCAGCAGGCGCTGACTTGTCTTCATTTGTCTGCAGTTGGCCGGTGCAATTAAACGCAAAGATGTTCGACCCCGAGCCGCAGGCGACGCTGCCTTCCCGAAAGGCTCTTTTTTTCTTTTTTTTAGTTTAGACAAGGTAGTAAATTTTTCATCGGGGATGAACATTGTCGGATTCTAACTTGGCCTTGGAATAAAGTTTTGATGATAGTGAGGGGTGCGAGGGAGAGGGGGTGGGGGGGGTTGTTTTTGTGATTGTTTGCCCATTTGAAGTGTTGGCTAACCAGCTCAGATTGTTGCGGTTCGATTTCTTCTCTCTTGTCTTCGAATTTGGCGACACAAAGGTTCCCGTCAGCTGAGCGCGGTCACATACTGGTGTGAGTACAAGCAGTGAGTGACAGCTGCTACCCACCCAGCTTGGGGGGTTTGATGTGGGGGGGGGGGGGGGGCACCAGTAAAATGTCCCTGATTGTGTGAACAACCTTGCCAGCAGTCTCCACCATGTCTGGAGTTCATTTAGTGTTCACTTCCTGAGGGGCAGAAGCAACAGCTGAGAAGCACGTGGACTCTTCCAGCTGAGATGACACGATTGTTGTTGAGAGTTGTTTTTTTTTTTGTTTTTTATGGCGAGTGGTAGCTTCATTTAATTGACTGGTTTTGTTCTGTATGTTTTGGCTGTACTGTATTCTAAATGTGTTGCTTTTATTCTTGAATTTTTGGTTGAATTCCCAAATGTTGGCTTTTTTTGGGAGGGGGTCGTGTATTCTAAAATCACATTTGGAATTTCTGGGTTGTATTCTGAGACATTTGCTTGTGTGGCACAATATGTGGTCATATTTTTAAATAATTGGTTGTAATGCAAAATTTGGAGTCTAAAATGTTTTCTGTATTTCAATTTTTTGGGGTTGCATTATGGAATGTTTGGCTGCAAGTATTTATTTATTTAATATTTGTTTGTATTGTGAAATTTTGGTTGTTGTATTCTGAAATATTTGGTTGTATTACAAAATATTTGGTTGTATCAATAACTGTTTTGTTGTTTCCTGAAGCTTTTGATTGTTTGCCGAATATTTTGGATGCATTTCAAAATAAATGGTTGGATTCTGAAATTTGAGGCTGTATTCCATAGTTTTGGGGGGTATTCAAAAATGATTGATTGTATTCTGGAATGTTTGACTGGTTTTCAAAATATTTGATTGAATTCTGAAATTTTTGGTTGTATTCCAAAATGTGTTTTTGATTGGATACTAACAGTTATATAGCAACATTTGGAGTTGCATCTTGTAAGCTTTGGATGCATTCAAAACGTACTGGTTGTATTCCAAATATTTGGTTCCGTTGTACAATTTCTAGGTTGTATTGTGGACAATTGTGCTCTACAAGTAATCAAGCAGGGGATGTTTGTCTCTATCTGCACTCGGGGTGAGGCTTGACATCACACTTTGCTGCTTCCACTGGCAGTAAAAGCACAAGACCAAAGCAAACGAGCACTGATTGCATGCAAACGGCTTTTTTTTCTGCCCGTAAATCTTAGCGGAGAACAAACGCCAGCAGTTTTCTGCACTGCTCACCATCTAATATACCACCACTACCAATACTTTTAGCACTAATACTATTATAGTGGTACTAATTTTCCCAGCTCAAGTCAAAGGTAGCACTCTATTGTCACTGTATTCTACTTATATATTATTATATATTACTTCATGAGAGTAAAAAAATACATCAGAAATCAAGATAGTTGTAAGTCAAGTTTCCACGTTACTACTACTCCATTTGGAAACGAGACAAAGTGCAATTTCTGCAGAAAATGCGTGGGAATGCTGGAAGCCGAATGCTAATAGCTGAATGCTAAGATGAATGCTTATGAAGTAAATTGAAAGATAAATTATGTTATTAATTATAGTTGGAAAATGCATTTATTTAGATGAAAAAATTGAGCTAATGATATGCAATGGAAAAATGAAAAAAAAAAATTCACTCAATAGCGCCACCTAAGCATGCAGTACCCTCCATTCATTTAGATGGAAAAGTGGAGCTATGATAGTCAGTTGGTATACGTATATACCTTTAGCATGACTGCCGTGGATATATTTGCAATGTACAGTCGAGGGTGGGACTCGAACCTGCGACCTCCTGGTTACTGGACAATGCACTTTACCAACTGCACCACTGAGTAGTTGTATTGAAAATGAATGGGGAAAAAGTTGCTATTTAACGTTAAATTGTGCCAATACTGTAATGTGGAATCAGACAATTCCCAAGATGGCGTGAATTTTTAAAGCAAGGGAAATTTGGGGGCCCACCTGGCGACCATATGGCCGTGTGAGTAGACCTCCGCCATGCGGGCCTGTCTTTAAGACGGATGAGGCTGCGGTGTTGGGCCCCGGGGCCCCCAGACACCCTGCGGGGACCCCACTATTGGCTTGGTGGATTAGATGTGGATCACAGTTGACATGCCACAGCACATTGGAGCGCCGCAGAGGAGGAGGAGGCGGAGTCAGGCTACCCCCCCCCCCTCCTCCCCATTCTCAACTGTGAGGAGCAATCATGTGACCCTATAACAAGATTTTAAAGATGGGTTTTATTTATACTGCTCATGAGATCCGATATAAGAACTGTGGTTCAATGATGATAATGCTAATTTTGTATTGACACGAACACATTTGACAATAATGTGGTATGAATAAGCAACCATGTGTCAAAAGTTAATTATTAACGAGATCAATATGTATGAATATTTTGGTGGGTGTTTTTAATGTATAATTTTTTCGTGGTGCAGCGTTGCACCACATTCTGCATGTTACAAATACAGTTGAATCCATTTTCAGGGTGTATCTAAAGTTTCTATTTTATATTGGAGATGTTTTATTTGTATTTTTCGCTTCACTTTCACCATTTTTCAACACGCTGTGGCTAAATAAGGTAACCAAAATGTTAAAACACATTCCAATTAAATGTCAGTGTACATTTTAAGTTTAAATAAATACAGGACATCTTCATTTTAATTATTCAGTTCAGGCACCAAATATTTTTTTTAATTTAAGTAATGTAAGTCTTCTTTATTTTATTTTTTAATTCTATTTGATCTTTTTTAAAGGTAACCACAATAATAAAATATATTTTAAAAATGAAAATATTTACATTAGTGTTACATTTTTATTTTGATGTTTTCATGTGGCTGAAAACACATTCCAATTATTCCCCCCCCCCCACCTATATTTTACATCATTGATTCACATTCACACATAGCTAAATAAACAAAATATTAGAAACAAATTGAAATTAAGTTTTAGTCATTGACAATAAATTCCTTTTGAAACCAAAACTGAATTCAAACATGTTTAGAATACAAAAAAACATTGTTTATTTCAATAATGTTTGCATTATAATAATAATAAACATATTGGCAAATCGTCACCGTTCAGACCAAATTTTGTATTATTAGATTGCCCAGCGAATCACACACTCAGCGGGCCAGGCCAGAGGCGCCCTTGGATAGGTGTCGCCTCCGCGGCTCAAGGTCAAACAGCAGGGCAATTACGGCTAAGTGGCGCGATAGATGAAGACGATGCCCGGGGACGAGATGTTGCCGGAGCTTTCTTTAATTGCTGCCCGCCCGCTGCGGCAATGAATCACTTTTTACGGCAAAGGACAAAAATAAAGAGGAAAGCGCAGCGGAAGGGCTTGCGACGTCGTGTACTGCGTGAAGTGCAACAACAAATAGTCGGGCGCATTCGTATGGAGCAGAAAAAACGGATTGCATAGGCGTGTCTAGCCCACTTTTGGGGGTGCTCAAGCACTCTTAAAGTGAATACAAGCCCCCCTCCCCCCCAAAAAAAAATTCTGACAGATCTTTAGATTAATTACTTTTTTCTACTGTGTCCTTTTTAAACAAGCTAAAGTGTTAAAACCATAGTAGCACCCCCCCCCCTTTGCCTAAAAAATGGTTTGACCCAACCCTGATCCCGTCACTGTATTAAATTAGTAAATATAGTATTTGTGTGTTGAAATGTGCCTTTGACTCATTTTCACTGAAGCAACCCGCTTCGCTCCCGGCTGTTTTACTGGATTTTGCCCAGAATATTGTGTTCTATTGCTATAAAAACATGGAACGTACCAAAAGAAAGATTAGAGTCTCTTCTTTCATCAGGAAAAACTATATTTATATCTGTTTCTGTTTTGTGGAAATTAGCATTAGAATATAGCTAAGTTTCATCGTTATTCACAAATCTGTTTAAAACAGTGGGGAAAAAAAGCTTGTTGCAACATGGCCCTGGCTGATCTCTTATACTATGCTGCCACCTGCTGGCCGTTTTTGTAATAACTACCATTGCTTTAGGCGTTCTCTTCGGTTCAGAGGCTGCGTCAAAGCCTTCTGTATGCTTTAGCATAAATAAAAATAAATGAATAAATACTTGACCATGGTAATATTTAGAATAGAATGTAGTTTTGGGGAACAAATGAGTTAAGGGGCGTGGCCTTGTAAGTGACGTCATGAGGGGTGGTCAGAGTCGCTCTCTGCGAGTGCTCTCATTGTGTTTTTGTATTTGACTTTTTGTCCCCTTCAATAAACGTCTGAAAGTGCATCAGCGACTGTGTCTCTCCTTGCCCATATGGGAGGGCATCGCACCACCTTAACTGCTCTCCTTATTTTTCACTTGACTTGTGCCGACGGCGTAAACCGAACCTCGCAAGGCATTTTGCTCTTGCGGCGGCTCGTTAATTGAACAATTTGCAGGTAAAAGGTGACGCCGTCGTTCGTCCGATGTTTGCAGTCTTATTGTTATGACGGACAAGAAAGCCGAGTTGTTTGTTATGGCAAGTCCGCGTGGAAAGTCTTCCGCTCGTGGCAAAAGCGAAGGACGTGTCGCCTTTGTTTGTTCCTCCCTCACGAAGGAAGTCAAACACAGCTTTAGCAAACTTCAGCAAAGAAGAAGAAGAAGAAGAAGAAGAAGAGCAGATGCTGACTGTCGGATTAGCTTGCGCCGCTCGACATGAATTTCAGGTGGAAGCGGCTGGTGGAAAAGCTCAGCTATGCGCTCTCTCTCTCGCTCTCGCTCTCTTCTGCACCATCAGCCCAATGATAGAAGAATGTATTAGCGTCAGGCTAATAGCAGGAGGGCATTTACTGACTGGGATTGGATTTCATGTCAGTGATGGCCAAGAGAGGCGGAAGACGACTTTACCTTCCATTAGCGGCTTTTATAGTCTCGGAAATGTTCTTCAAATCTTCCGGAAATTTTATCCTGCAATGTATAAGGACGACCGTCAAGCTAACTTCTGTTAATGTGGTCATAATTAAAATAACGGGGGAAAAAATGGCCGTTGACCTGAATTTGAATTGTTGGTTTGGTAAAATTGGTTTCATGGGTGCTGCAATTTTGCTTTATTGCGACATCCCCATACAAAGGACTTTTCCTGGTTCTTTAACTTATCTACCAACCTACTGTACTTACCTACAACAACCTTCCTACCTCTAACTACCCGATGCTACCTACCTATCAACAAGGACTCTTACTGTTTCTCCATCGATATGTACCTACCAACTTACTTGAAATAACGAGTACCTACCTACATTATACCTGCCAACCTATTTACACCTATCAACATACATACACTAACCTAACATCTACCGACCTGCTTACTTACTATCGATGCATACCTATGTAGCACGTACATACGCATCGACCAAAAACCTGCCTACCAATTTTCCTACCTACGCATCTATCGACGACTAGCGTGTATATATAGCTACCTACTAGCGTGTATATATAGCTACCTACTAGCGTGTATATATAGCTTCCTACTAGCGTGTATATATAGCTACCTACTAGCGTGTATATATAGCTACCTACTAGCGTGTATATATAGCTACCTACTAGCGTGTATATATAGCTACCTACTAGCGTGTATATATAGCTACCTACTAGCGTGTATATATAGCTACCTACTAGCGTGTATATATAGCTACCTACTAGCGTGTATATATAGCTACCTACTAGCGTGTATATATAGCTACCTACTAGCGTGTATATATAGCTACCTACTCCTACCCACTTAGCTAAGCCTAACTATAATTTCCCATGCCTCAATTCATGTCGGATTTGAGCTAATCACGAAAACGTGTCCTACTATTAGCTTGGCGTCCATTTTAGGAGACAGCTGTGCATTGTCATGAGAACCGTCCCTTCTGTGTACATTCTTTCCAGCCTGGTGAAAGTTAAAGATGTTTTTGCAGCTTGTCCAACCTCCCCCCCCCCCCCCCCTAAACTCCAGACTTTGAAGTTCTGCTGCCAACAGCTTTCTGATGAAGAGATGGCAGGGGAGTGGGGGGGTCGTTGAGACTGTAGGGGGGGGGGGGGGGGGAGCAACAGGAAAAGGGGATTGGAGGGGGGGGGGGCGTCTTCTGTGGAATCTGCGCTTACCCGCAAAGAAAGTGGGAGAGCTGGCTTCCAGCGCGGCAACGTAAACCTGCGGCGATAGAGAGGCTTGGCTATCGTTCTTGCGATCGACTTAGAATAAAGGCCAGCCTGGCGGAGATTACACACAAACACAGTAAAAAAAAAAAAAAAAAAAAAAGCGGCGGAAGATGTGGCATCAATTCCTGGAGCTGCTCTAAATCAGGTTGCTCTTTCGATAAATATCAAAACAAGCCAACGCGCGGATGCGCGCATGCGATTGTGGTCAACCTCGGAGTGTTGCTTGTCCATATTTGGAAATGGACCGTGACGCTCATGGAAGCAGGACACGACGTTTCCAAAATTGGCAACATTAGGCGATGAGCTTACAGTTTTCACCTTAACTCATTCACTCCCAGCTATTTTCACTGAAGCAACCCCCATCGCTCCCAGCTGTTTTACTGGATTTCAACTGATTTTGCCAAGTCCTCACAAATATTCTGTTCTATGGCTATAAAAAGATGGAACCTCCCAAAAGAAAGATTAGAGTCTCTTCTTTTATCAGGAAAAAAAAGTATATTTGTATCTGTTTCCGTTTTGCAGCAATTAGCATGAGAATATGGCTACGTTTCATCATTCAATCATTTCAACCTGCTGAAAACACTGTCATAAAGAGCTTGTTGCAACATGGCCCTGGCTGATCTCTTATACATTTTTTTGTAACAACTACCATTGCTTTAAGCGACTTCTTCATGTCAGAAGCTGCATCAAAGCCTTCTGTTTGGTCTAGGATAAAAAAAAATAAAAAATAAAAACTATGTATAAATATGTTTTTGGGAGTGCGGGACAAAGTATTAAACAAAGGTATTTATACATTTTTGGTTTGAATGAGTTAATTGACTGCACTTTATCTTCTTCGTAGTTTTTTTTTTCCTTTTCACCGCGTTCTTCTCACTTGTAGCAGCTTGACTTTAAGCCGCCAAGTGGACGACACGCACACTTTCGAGCTTTCACTCCGTGGGGGGGGGGGGGGGGGTGTCACTGTACAGTTCGACTTGGTCCCTTTTACTATTTACTGCAAAGTCGTTTTATTGAGCCGAGATTGAATCTTGAACAAGACAAAATCAACTGCGATTTAAATGAAGTCGTCCGAAAGCGGGAGACGCTAATAAGACGTGTGATGGAAGTCTCGGGGCCCCCCCTCGGGGGACCGTTGTTAAATTCATCAGCGTCTGCTGTTTGATCAGCGACACATTACAACTTGTAATCAGTCACACTCGTCCCCGGGCGAGGCGTCTGGTGCCGATCACGTTGTGCGCCGCGTCAAGTCCGCGCGTCTTCCTGCCAAAATGAGTCGGAGGATGTCACGCGGTCAGACGAGATGAACGCCGCCTGTCCGAGTATTATGGGACGCGCTGAGTTTGAGTGGCAGCTGTCGGCCATTGCCGGGCCGTGGGCCGGGTCCTCCGTGGCGTGTCCGAAACTGTCGAGTCATCTCCAGCGGAGGATGTCTTATAAAAAAATAAAAATAAAAAAAATAAATAAAATAAAACTGGGAGTTTCCATCAAGCTGGAATTGAGGGAACAGAATTATTCTGACCAGGCTTGTTTGTACCAATCAAGCTAGCAGTTAGCGTGCTAGTTGACCCGACGCAACAAAAATCATCTTGGATGTAGAAGAAGAAGAGCTTGTTGTCATTATTGAAACGCCTAAAACGAGCAGCCGGTTAGCTGGCGAGCTAGCTGATGGCGAATGGCGCTGAAATATTGAACAGTTAAACATTCGAGAAGGTCAACGTAATTTCAGCTGTAAAAGGTTAAAGTGCATTTTAGGTTCATTGTGAAATTTCACCAGAACGGCCAATATATATCCCGAACTTCTCCGGGGTTGAGTAAATATCCGATTCAGCTGATGCCAAGTTCAGTCATGTCGGATCCTTTTCAGTTTCACGCCTGCATTTGTTCTCCATTTCCTGCCACTGCATCCCTGCGTGAGGGTTCGCCAGTTTCAAGCACACGCCACAACTTGTACCCTTCTTTGCTTTTGTTGCCGTGATAAATTGGCGCCTGAGAAGAGAGTGGTTGGAACATATTCACATCTATTTCATTTGAAATGGCTTCATTGTTCATGAATTTGAAGACATACCTTATTTGCACTTGTAACTAGTTAATGTTATCAGCCATTTTGAAATGTAGTCGGTTTTAGTTTTTAACAGTTTAGTCAACCTCATCCCGTTTTTGTTTAGTCCCTTTTTAGTCGACTATAAATCTAGCATTTTAGTCGTTATTTTAGTCCAAGAAAACATAAATTTATCTGTCCAGTTTTAGTCAACGTTTTAGTCTAGTTTTAGTCAGGACAATCATTTTACCCCGGCATATTTTTCGTCAGCAGATAATGTTGAACATTTCAGATCTAAAACTATTTCACATAAAAGTTTTCTCTCATCTTTTTGATGAAAAACAACTTGGCACACAATTACAGTATATCAACAAGTGGCTACTGTGGCTCCATGCTATGAGCTAGTAAGTTAACCAGCATTAGTTAGCGGTCGGATCAACATTGTTGTTGGAACGTTACAGCCAAATACAAAATCATATCATTTTTGTCTCGTTTTTTTTGTTCATGAACTAAAATGTCGACAGATTTTAGTCCAGTTTTTATGAAGTGAAGTACATTTCCATCTCATCTTCATTAGTTGACGAAAATGCATACTGATTAAGTCCCAGTTATTGTTTATTAATGAGGCTTTTAGTCTAGTTTTCATCTGGTGAAAAATGTAATTGTGTTGACGAAATTGTTTTTGTTCAGTTTTCGTTAGTAACATTAAAATAAAACATTTTTGGATTCATTTTTTGCCATCCCAGATTGTGCGGATGAAAAGTGGTCTCCAGTTGCCCTCATGTCTCGTCTCCTGCGCGGCCGACTACATAATTGGCAAGGGGAGGGTCTTGCAATTTTCCAGTATAAACGCACTCAATCTCATGCACGAACCCCAGCGAGTCCATTTCTGCTTCCGCAATGTCGAACACTTCCACTGTCCTGATTTGAATGGGAATGAGGGGAGCCACTTTGTTTTGGCCGGGAGTCAGCAGCGTTCCATCTCACACCTCTTCTATAGGCGAATCATAAATACTATAAATGTCTGTTTTTCTGTGGTCGATGGCTTAAATGGCTTTTTTTTTAGGATGGTTTAAATCATTAATATTGGTCATTATCAACTTTTTTTAGTCGGGGATTTCAGTTTCTTGCGGATTTCTGAATCCCAAGGGTTAACTGTACTCGCTAGCCTCCAGGGTTCATTGCAGGAAAGAAAAAAAAAAAAGCAGTTTGGAAATGAAAAGAAATCATTAACCAAGGTGCGCAGTGTGCGCATTTCACCAACTACTTGCAATGCAACTCAGCCCTCGGGCTGAGTGTGTTTTGGTTGCCAAGGTGAAGAGTACCGATCGTAGACTCGAGCGGTCGGCCAACAACTTGCCGCCATCACTCAGGCCTGCTCGTAAAAAAGCCGTCGCGCACCTGACTCGCCGTCACTCCTTGTTGTCTTTCATGTGAACAACAGGCGCCCGTTACTGTCGTCACGGCCAACTGTCCCCTGAATTATCCAGCGAACCTGGCGGGAAATGAGGCGAGCGGCGGCAGGCTTTTTTTTTTTTTTCTTGCTTTCTTTTTTCCTCCCAAGCCGTGTCGTCAACGAAACGGCACCTGGGTTGCTCCGAGATTGCTTTTCCAGCTGTCGGACTCGTTCCCTGCGGACGTCTTTCTTTTTCTTTACAACTTCCGGAACAATCTGAAATTCCTTTTAATAATGGATTGCGAGAAGACTATAGTGCAGGGCTCCCCAACCACCAGTTCACGGCCTCCATTTGGTACCAGGCTACGCGGAGCACAGAAATATACCTCGGCGTATTGGGGCCACGTATAAATAAATCTTTTTTACAGGGCGGGGTGTGAGCGATATTCAGAGAAAAAACTTGCTAATTTGCCACTTTATAAAGTGGCAAATTTGCGAGAAAAAAACTCAGAAAAAATACACGTAGCGTACTACTCGGATGTTTGTGCCAATACTTTTCGGTCGGGTTTTGAAATAAGGAGATAGTAATTGCTTTAGCAGACGTTAACCATAAGACGTTTGAAGCGTTTGGTACGGCCAGCGATAAAGACGATAAAGATTCATACCCTGAGGATCAAGCTTTTAAGTTAATTTGTTCAAATAAATATTTACTTGTACATTTATGTTTCTAGAATTATTATTTACACATTCATACATTTGGGTTGTTTTGTTTTGTACAAGAAGCAACGTTGATGTGTCAAATCTGCTCTCCGTCATTCTTGCATTTACCTAAAGTATGCTAGCTTCTGATTGGTTAGTGGTAGGCCAGCTGATAGGGAGATCAGGAAGTGTTGTCGCTCGAGCTGCCATGTATGATGAGTAAAGTTTAAATTAACTCATTCGCTGCCATTGACGGCTATAAACATAAAAAATTCATTTGAACTATTTCTATTAGCTTAAAATTGTTTTCACTTTTGTTAAGAGTATGAAAACCTAGAGAATTTTTTTATTGTACATTTAGAACAGATGTAAAATTTGTGATTAATCATGAGTTAACTCGTGAAGTCATGCGATTAATTACAATAAAAAAATGTAATTGCTTGACGAGATGATTATTAAAAATTAGGGGCGTCAGGCGATTAATTTTTTTTAATCGTAATTAATCGCATGACTTCAATAGTTAACTCACGATTAATCACACATTTTATTTTTGTTCTGACTGTACAATTAAATATTTTTTTGTTAACATAAAAGTGAGGAAAATGTTAAACAAATATAAATATGGCTGCATCTTTTAGTCATTGATATAATAATTTCATAATAATTTTTTTTTTTTAGTTACAATTAAAAAGATGTACTGTACTAAACTGTAAAAATGAGTGTGATATTGATTTGTGTTGAGATCATTTTTCTGCCACTAGATGGCATGATTGCATTTGTAAGATGTTGGTGACAACTCAGTGCATTGTTCTTTTCATATTAAGAGCCATTTAATCTTTAACATAACATAACTTATGAAATTCTGCACATTTTTAAACTACTATAAAATACAACTTGCCCCCACAAATATATGCACTATTATTACAATTATTACTGCTAAATTTTGATGTGGACGTGTCTGTTGCGTTGTGACTGGATTTCCCCCATTACAGACTTTCCAAGTAAGGGGCGGTCATTAATCGTGCGTTAAAAAAAAATTGTGGCGTTTTAAATTAACACACTCTTTTTGACACCCCTAAAAAATACAAACATGCCCAACAGATGCAGCAGGTGAATCTTTCAGCAAATAGCTGAAAAAGGCAAACTTGTGAATATATCGCTGTGATGATATTTGACTTCCAAGTGTTTTTCCTCCTTTGGGCTTCTTCCTGGCTTTCTACACGTTCATTTTCCATTCCTAAAGTGTTTTGCGGGAGACGACGGCGGTGCTGTGTGAGTCCCAGCCCGTTGGCCTTCTTGCCATATGGTGTTGGTAGAGGAGCACTCACCCGAGGGAGGGGGCCGCCGCATGGTGGCAGGAAACGCACTGACACGGCTCCGGCAGGGAAACAAGACAGAGCAGCCACAACATTACATAATGTTAAAAAAAAACAAAAAAAACAGCCGTGACGAAGAGAGCCGGAATAATTAGTGGAGCGCAGACCTATTTGTGTCAGTTGGTTGGCCATTATTATGTTAGAAGGTTTCTTTGTGGTTCATAAAGAGCAACCTCAGAATACCAGAATGAACCATTTTTGATTTTTTGTGTGTGTTGTTTATAGGTTTATAAAATCCCATAACATCCGTGCTAATTTCATTTAGGCCGCCTAAGTGGTTTGCTTAAATGTTAGCATAAAGCTTGCAGACGTTTGTTAGCTGTGTGTGATCGTTTTTTTTTTTTTAATGGATTTTTAGATGATACAGGCAAGTGTAGTACCGTGCTGTGCCACAGCATGTTGGGCAGCACTGAGCTGAAAGACATTCGGTGTGAATAGGAGCAAGAACAGGCAGAGAAGGTCCCCTACTAAGCTACAGTTAAAGTTAAACATGTTATATGCTAGGTTTGTATGCGTTATTGCTCTCGTGTGTTAAAGCAGCACTTCTTTTTTTTTTTTTTTATCATAAGATATTTGCTAATTTCAGTGAGCTCATCTAAGGTGGTTTGCATTATATGTAAGCATTAAGATAAGAGTGGTTGAACACTAAAACAATGTCTAACTCTCTTTTGTTTTATATTATGTGTCTGCTTTACAATAAGTTTCATCTGGAAGTGACAAAGACATTGATACAGACACTATATTTAAAAAAAAAAAAAGAAGCTATTTAAAATTATATAACTGTAAACTGTTTTTATAATGAGTTTCTTTTTAATTCATGGTCTGTTATGTATCCCACATTAAAATAATTAGGGAAATAATGAAGAGCTTGTCTCAATTCAGTGAGCCCATGCATTGCATTTCACCGTTTATGTTAGCATTAAGCTAGCATACTTTTGGTGGATGAAATGTGATGATTTGCTTGAATGCTTTGTTATTTAAGTATGGAATGTTTTATTCTCTATTGTAGGAGTGAGAAATAAACATCTTGAAGCTAGCATGTTGTACCTCTTAGCGAACAAGTCCTCTTTTCATTTCCTGAGCTAATTCTTGACGGTGACAACAGGCGCTAAGGAATTGTTATTTTTTTTTAAGTTTGGTGTAAATGTGTTTTGATAAGTTAAAACAATTTTTTTTTTCTGATCTTCCCTGATGAGAGGCAGTTCTGGAATATGTCCACCGTATACTCGCTGTCTGCGAAATGGTACAAAAAAAGTGTATTTCCCACAAGCAGCCTCCTCTCGAGTTGCCACAAAGTCTTTTAGTGACGTCAAAAGTCAGCTCCAGTTTGACATTTAGCGACATTTCTACTCTGTTCTCTGTCACGGCGCTGAAAAGAGTGATTGTGCTCTGAGGATTGATGACAGCCTACAAGGAGGGAGTGGGGGGGAAAAAAAAGCAATGATCGCTGGGGGTGCCGGAGGGGGGGGGGGGGGGGAATAGGTGTCTCTTTGCTGTGACCTTTCCGCGACGACGCTGAGGATTTGTGTGCCATCTGCGGCCCTGCGGGCATCATCTAATCCCGCCTCCGTCGCCGTAAACCTTTCCACCTTATCTTGCTCGCGCACTCTCTAGTGTGCGACACATCTACCTGCGCGTTCCAACGTCAACAAATATGCTCCGGCTCGATAAATAGTTTTAGCCGAGACCGAGCCGGGCCCGCTGCGGGTGCGAGGACGCGCATATGAAACAAGATACGCATCACTCGGGAACAACCTCCCTTTGACCCCGCGCGTGAATACGGCCTATTGTCGCCGAGGTATCGCTTTCTCGCAGATTCAGCGGAACAATTCCTCGGGTGGATGAACTGGGAAGTACTTTGTCCTTTCAGATGCGTGTGCCGCGTATTCACGCTCCTTGACTTGCAATTCATTGGAAAATACTTTTTAAGTCTTCTGAAACTTTTTGGGTGCAGGGAGCGCGCACAAGGCACAAGGAAGACATTTTTTCCAAGGAGCGCCTCACAATCCTTAACGGGCTCTCAAATATAATTACCACATGTAATAACATTTACACTTGGAAGAGTAAAATATTACAAAAAAGTCACACGAGGAAGTAACAAACCCACCAACCTTTTGGATATAAGCGAACAGGAGTGGCATGGCTCAGGTGATAGAGTGGCAGTCTCCCAAGCTGAAGGGTATATGTGAGTTCGTTCCTCAACCCTTGTGTAACTTTTTTCTTTTAATAAACTAGTAAAATTCAGTCAAAATCCCACCTTGCAAAATTTACTTTCTATTTTTCTGAGTGGAAAATCTTTAATAGTTTGTTTTTCCTCATGGGATTGGCAAACACACACTAAAAATACTTTCAGTAAAATTTACTCTGAATATTTTACTCTTTTCCAAGTGTAAATTTTACTCTGTTTACTGTAGAGTAAAAATGTACTCGACAGAATCGACTGTGTACACGTGGTAAAGGAGCAATGGATATTTGAACCCGAATGGTGGAGCAACAAAACACGCGCACACGCGAAATAAGCACTTCAAATGCCTCGAAAATCGTCCATAACAAATAAATTCACGGAGAAAAAAAAATGTCATTACTAAAGTAAAAGTGCTCCCCCCAAAAAGTTACGCTTTTGGGCAAGGGACGACTTGGATGGAATTTTGATCGTACGAGCTTATTGGCAGATATCCTTAGCTGAATGTCGGCCAATCAGAGGAGTTCCTTGAGTAGCCGACAAAATTAATGAAGTTATATTAGTTAACTCTAATTTGAATACTTTTTTTTTTTTTTTTTAAATTAGACCTAATTTTCAATAGGTGATACCGAAAAAAAAAAAATCTAACACAAAAAACATACAGTATTTCTCCGGAACCCAACATCCAATTTTGGCCTTCCAACCGAGACAAAACATTTTCACAAAATGTCATTTTAAAGAAATCTTTTAACATTGTACATACATTTTTTTATCCTCTGCAACAACGACTGTGGCTTACTGAGACGCTGTGACTGCATATCCGTTACGTGACGTGACGTCTGTGATACTGCCCCCACAGGACCAAGAAGGAACAGCACAATCCCAATTGAATTGACACAAAACATTTCTTGACATTATAAACATGTGCGCTGTTTTTTTTGGGGGGGGGGGGGGGGGCTGGAACGACGTAATGGCATTTG
This sequence comes from Leptonotus elevatus, assembly GCF_054856555.1. NCBI lineage: Eukaryota > Metazoa > Chordata > Actinopteri > Syngnathiformes > Syngnathidae > Leptonotus > Leptonotus elevatus. The sequence continues at coordinate 23,617,300 of NC_141245.1, read as the reverse complement.
CATTCATTTCAAATGGGAAAGCCGATTTGAGATGATCGTGGTCACGAAACAAATGGAAATGTCAACATGGATTTGAAGCGGCTCTTATTTGCACAAAAAAATATCATTTGAAGTCAACTCAAGCGGCCAGTTAAGATCTGACGCTGGCCTTTCCCCAAGATCATCTCCTGCTTTGAAAATGTTCATTTTCCCCCTCCCTGAGCGAGTCGACGACGTCGGGATGATGGAATTGTCATTGAGGACGCGCCGCACGTTTCACTCCGGGGCTGCGGCTTGCGAGAGCACAGCCATTCCTTTATTGTCATATTCCTTTATTGGTAATTAGTTTTATTGCACAAGCGGTGCAAGCTGTAGCTCCCCTCAGCCATGAAGAGGATGCGAGGAGGAAATTGGGAGGCGTAAAATGGAGAATGCGCTCGTGACGTCTCTCCGCCGCAAGTCACTCCGGTTAGATGTCGACGTTCCACTTATATTAGAAGAAAGAAAAAAAAAGGTTGAAAATAAGACGGATATGCTACACAATTGGCGAAGAGTGCTATAATAAACAGGAAACGGTCGTCTGCAAACTGCAGTATATTCGTCATTTTCGTAGAGGATAAAGAATGTATGCCTGTGAGTGTGTGTGGGGTTTTTTCTTCCTACATAATGTTACTCCCAACGTTTGTGTTCAAATATCTGCTGGGTTATGAATTTAGCAACGCAGACTTCATTAAAGCAAAGCTATGCGGTTGTTTCAAATGCACAACGTGGAATTATTTGTTTTAGAATGCTAACGCTAACCCTGACACAAAATGCAACTTATTTCAAACTTCTCAACCGATTCAAAACATTCTAACTCCTAGCTTCAGGGCACCCTGGAAACCATTTTTCCACTGTTTCAAATTCCTGTTTTCCCCCAACAGTTACAAATTTTCCATGAAAATGAATTTGGTTAATTCTTCCACATTACAACTTCAAATGTTATAATATTCACAAAGTTCAAGGCACCATGGGAAACATGTTTCCTTATTCCTCAAATTCCTACTTTTTCCACAATTTCATAGTTTTAATGAAAAAAAGAAAAACCTATTGAAATAAATACTCAATTTTACCCTTGCACGTCGCTCAAACTATTTTAAATGATCACATCTTCAAAATAGTGACAGAATCCAGGTCATTTTGGTTACAGATTCAAAAAATAGGAACATTTCTCAGTATTTTACATTTTCCATGACAACATTCCCGAATCAATTCCATATTTTTCTTGATAAAACTGGTTCCTTTTTCTTTTCTTTTTTTTATGGGCCTCACTGAGCTCACGTTCAACATATTTTCATTCAAAATTAAATCAGCTCCTCAGCATTCACATGCAATTTCTGCAGGAATTGACTTCTCTCGTTAGTAGATAAATGTCCAATGTTTAATAATCATCACTTCGTTAGTCCTCAGTAGCATCACAGCGGGACGCCCCAAGGCTGACGGACAGCGTCGCACCCGGAGGAATTCCAAGTCAATCCGATTTGCACGCCAGGGGCCCCCGTAATGCAATCTTTTCCCTTTTCCTGTGATTTACCGCTTGGAATCTTTCAAGCTCGACTATCTTTTCTTGTTTCTATTAATCTGGCTGAAGTGTTGTGATGCATGGCCCGCTTGGCCAGAATGCGCCGAAGCTCACCTCCCTCGCGTAGGAACCGTTTAGCGGTTCTCGAGCCCCCCCCCCATTCATTCATCTCGTTTCTACGGTGGATGGTCTTCAGGCAAAGTCTGATCCCATTTATATCTTTTTATAGCTCACCAGGAGGAGGGAAAACCTCCCGTTTGCCCGGTGAATTGTGGCTGAAAGTCAAGCGCTGGCGTGGCTTCGCATAAAAGCCGTCCGTCCTACAATAGAGAGCTTCACATCACCGCCCCCGCGCCAAGGACGCGGTGACCTTCAGCTTTAGGTTGGTAGGGAGTGGACCAGGGGGGGGCGGGGCGTTGGCCCAGTAAGGCTGAACCGCTCCTCCATCAAGAGCTCCCATCTTCTCAGACAGCCGCCATTGTTCCTTAATAAATTCACAGAATACTAAATGAGGCAGCTTTAGTCCGGGCAGGGGGGGCACGACACGGGCCAGGAATGTACAATGTAGAACATATGCATATGCATTTTTTTTTTAATAATTCAATGATGCCTTACTAACATAAATAAATCATAATGTTTAACAGTGTTAACCAAAGTGTGTGTGTGTGTGTGGGGGGGGGGGGGGGTTAATTGAATGGCTCATGTCCTTGGTGGAGGTAATGAAACTAGGAATGTTTCCCTAAATATGTCTTTAGGTAGGTCAACGTTTCGCACACCACCAAACAAAAATGTATACAGTGTTCAGATTTTTAAGTGATTTGAGACAATTAAAAAAAAAAAATACTTTTACCAGGTAAGCACTGAGGTCTACCCATTACATGCTAGCATTAGGCTATAGCGTACGTTATATGTTAGCATTAAGCTGGCATTTGTATCTATCTAAAAATAAGTATTAAAGCATGTACTTATAGTTTGTTTTTTTGGTTCCTTTTGACATAGCGGACTTGTGGAGAAGAGTCTGCTACCACAATGTAGTCACCAGATAAGCTAACTGCTAGCCTAGCTTCTTCTATTTCTTCTTCTAGCTACACTCCTCCTCCTTTTCCTCCTTTTCCTCCTCTTCGTTCTTCTTCTTCTTCTAGCATTGCTAATTTCAGTTAGCCTGTGGACAGTTTCCCATTACGTGCTAGCATCAGGATATAGCGTACGTTATATGTTAGCATTAAGCTGGCATTTTCATCTATCTAAAAAGAACTCTTAAAACATGTCATTTTAGTTTGTTTGTTTTTGCCTTTTGCCATCGCAGACAGCGTCTGCTACCACAATGTAGTCACCAGATAAGCTAACAGCTAGCCTAGCTTCTTCCATCTAAAACTACTACGACTACAATCTTCTTCTTAGTAGTAGTATAGTAATTATTAGTGCGTCCGTGTCATTTCAATCGCGTTTCTGTTTCATCACCGTAATTGTCGCGCCGCTTGTGTCAGGGAAACGCGAATGTTTCGACCCGTCGCTAAATGGCCGAGCCCGTCAAGAGTGCGTATATCTCTGCCGCTGAGGTGGTGTTTATCCTGCTAACATACTGTAAATCTTTCAGCACCACCAGCCCGAGGTTGTACGCCGTGACATTCATCTCGGCTCAACAGACTCTTCATCTTTTATCCGAGTCCTGTCGGGTCCACGGACACGTTTCTTTACGGCTCAATCAATCAGAGGAGGCGCCGGTAGCACAGAATGCCCGGCGGCGACCCTTGCGGCGGACCTCGCACTGGCAGGGAGAGGATTAGCATCGCGTATACACTTTTGTATATGGATCTGTGCCTTTTGCCTCAGGCTCATTGTTACGTAAATCTGCAAAATAGCAACAATACAAAATTACGTATGTCCTATTTAAAAATCTGATATACAGCGAGACCACAAAACATGAACCGAAAAATGGCAAGGGATGAAAGAACTGTACATGTGAAAAGATGGAAAAAATAGGACGGCAACCTCGGTGTTTAAATCCAGTCTTTGTTAGCCAACTATTGCTCTGTAGCGGCTAAAAGTAAATGTTGCCATTTTTCACAGCGACGTGATGACGGGTCCTAATTCATCGTCGCTGCAGCGGAACTGAGTTTTATCTCTCATTTTAAGCCGCAGACTTCTTCACGTTCATGAATACTGATGAATTGTTATGAAGCTACTTTTTGCACACGACTCATAAAACCCGATGTCGCGGGTGGGGGGGTTGCGGGCATTTGGCGTAATTGAGTTAGATTGTTGATTCTTCTAATCCTGACGCGAGTCTGCGCCGTCTGCAAATTTAAAGTGGAATTCCGCCGCAAATTACCTGCCGCGCGCCGGTTGAGTCAGACGGGTAATACGTCCTAATCCGGAGCAAATTGACTTTATTTGTAACGTACTATTTCGTCCGTTTCTTTTGTGGATGCAGTGTAATAAAGCAGCGGGTTTATGGCGGAGGCTCGTGAATCTTCAAAATTGCAGCCGACACGCTGAATTTACGTCCGAGTCGGCAACGGTAGAAAGAAATTAGGCGGGTACAAAAGTGCTGCTATGTATTTTCAACTTATTATTCACATTTTTTTTTGCCATTCATCAAACTTACTGTCAACTGTTTGCCACAACTTTCTGGAAATACACTGCCCTCTGGTGGTTTGGAGTGTAAAACATATTAGCTATTTAAGTATTTTGTGAAAAACCCATAGTTTGAGCTGAAACTCACAGATATTGAGAAACTTTATTTGAGTGAAGTGTGTTTGGCTTTTTTGTGAGTTTTTTTTGTGGTGCTAAATACTGTATTTATATTAACCTAAAAAGCTGTAAAAACCCATAAAAAAATATATTTGGTGCAAATCTATCCAAAAATTCAGATTTCCATGATAAAGTGAGGATTTCCACCAAAAAGAAGTACGTTCCACCCAAAAACCGGCGAGTAATTGAAACCTACTGAAAAAAGTGGCACACACAAGATGGCGTCGAAGCAGTACTATTGACGCCAATGAATAGGCGAGTATCAGCAAATACTAGAAGATAGGACATGATCTATTTTCTGATTTTGGGGATTGTGAGGTATATAAAAAAAAAAAAAGTTTTTTTTTGTGTGCTGAAAGTCAAATTCATTCATGGCTTTAACGGAAGCCACGTGTGCGTGGGACGGGTCTGTGTTCCATCTGTACTCTCTGAAGTCTCATTGGCCCAAAATGGTTCCTTTTATGAAAAAAAAAATCTTCTCTGATTAGGAGAACATTGTGCGCTGCTGCACAGCTGCTCGACTGTTCCCGTAGTGTTGGGAATTTTCCCTGAGGTTGGGGGGGGGGGGGGGTAATGGAAGGAACAGAGATTCTTCTCAAACAATCTGGGACGTCGCCTGTTTAACTACTTTTACATTCATCACTCTTACAGCTGTTTTTTTTTGGGGGGGGGGGGGGGTCTGCTGCGACAGATTGCCTCCAGGCTTTTAGCGCTTTTAATGAACGTGTCTATCAAAACAACTTATCATATCACGCAGCCTGTAATCGGACCATGAGGGGAACATATCACCCGAGGGGGGAGGGGCACTTTCAGGTGTTTCATATGCTAATTCGTCATCCCAGCGGACGTGGAATAAACAAGCATCGCTGCTATGTTTAACTCTCATTCGTATCAAATCCAGTGGTGGAAATAAACAAAGCACTAAAAAAAAACCTCTACTTTGTTACTGCACTTAAGTATGTTTTCAGTAATCCTCTACTTATTTATTTCTCTAACAACTTTACTCTTTTACTCCTTACATTTGGAAACAGATATCTGTACTTTATACCCCTTATTCTGTTTTCTACCCACAGCAGATGAAAAAAATAATAATCACAGGACCGTGAATATATCTCATTAGATGTCCTTTCAAAATTAATGTTAATACAATGAATCAAAGGACATTACAGAAATTTTAGTTATTTTTACTTTTTAAAAAAATTGTCAATTCACAAAGAAATCATGGCAAAATTCAGAATTTTTACTTTTAATTTCTCAGTAAAAAAAATTCTCATTTTCTTTTTAGGGTTTTAGAGTTGGATTTTACATTGTATTCCATTAAATAACAGACACATATTTGTGAAATTACGATACATTTGCGAACGTATCTTAACAATCAATATATGTATTTCTAATAAAAAAAATTTTTTTTGTAAAATAACAGAAATATTGTGTTTTTACAGTTAGTGATTTAATGTTATTTTATATTTGACATGTAAAATCAGAGTTTTTTTATTTATTAAATGATATTTTAAAAATACAGAAAAAAAACGTAAAATAAAAAGTAAAATTCAATTTTTTTTTTTTAATTATTATTCAAAAAATGTTTTACAGTGTAGGGACCATTAAAAACAATGGTAACAAATTCAGAGACGCAAGATTTCCCATCTTTGGTCATATTTAGGACAATTGTTCGACTTTGTTGGCTCAAAAAATATTTTGTGAGGAATGTGTTGTGTGTTGTGCGAGCTGAAAAAACCTTTTTGGTTCTCTGTCTAATCTGAAGAAGCACGTGATCCTAATGAGGATAAGCACTGTAGAAAATCAATGAATGGAAGAGGCCAAATTCTGATCTGAAGATAACAGATTTCTTGCATCTTATTCTTTTTCTCTTATACAAATTGTGCCACTTGACAGCAAAAAAAAGAAAGAAATTCACGGCCATTAAAAAATTTGCAATTGCTTAAAAATGGCGGCAAAGCCCTTTTTTTCCCTATTAGACAAGGCAATGATCTGACTCGATGATACTCCTGTTCTTAGTTCAACTTAGTTACTTTCTACCAAGATGCCACCAGATGGCACTAAAGCAAAAAAAAAAAAAATTAGACATGGCCTTGTCCTGAGCACCACAGTAGCAAATCAGTGTTTTGTTTTGGCATTTTTGTGTGTGTGTGGCAATTAACTGGAAAAATGTCACAATGGCATTTATTTCTGTTCTTTTCAAGGCCGCTTTACCAGCACAGCATCAACAATAATGACAAAAGGCGCAATTGCAGTGTGAATTTCAATGGGCCGCCCTTTCGTGACTCCTGTTTGCTTTCAATCTTCCGACGTATCGGAGCAAAAAGAGCTTTTCATCCCCGAGTACACCGGATCAAGCAGATATGATACGATTATGGAGTAAGCATTTGATACAATGCAAAATGTCAAGCACACGTTCAGTCCTGCTCAGGTTTTCTTTTTGTGCTCCCCCATTGTGTTACTCATGGATTACCTGACATGTTATATAAAGTGTTGGGTTTTTTTGGGGGGGAGGGGGGGGGCTACACTCCAAGGGTACTCCAATGTCGGAATGGCAGCACATGACTCCAAAAAAACATTATCGTGAAGCTTTATCTGATCCATGTGGAAAAAAGACATATGATAGCCTTGCCACACTGAATAAGAAGCTAACATTTCCAGCATAAAAAAGATGTTTTAACTCCACTCATGATGTAACTTAAAACATTTGGGAAAGACTGTCTTTCAAATATCATCATGCATATTTGTGTAGAATTCATATTTTAACATGCGTGTTGAGAAGGTGGCTAATTTAGCAGGCTAGCTAAGGAAATGAGGAAAAGAAAGCTTTAGCCTTTAAGCTAAGCTAAAGACGCCTCTTCGTATTTCATAATATAACATAGTCATTTCACTAAAAGGAAGGCTAACGTAGCAGGCTAGCTAAGGAAATGAGGAATAGAACAGCTTAGCCCTATGTTAAGCCTTTAAGCTAAGCTAAATGTACATTTGAGTATTTCCTAATATAAGATCATCATTTCACTAAAAGGAAGGCTAACGTAGCAGGCTAGCTAAGGAAATGAGGAAAAGAACAGTTTAGCCCCATGTTAAGCCTTTAAGCTAAGCTAAATGTACATTTGAGTATTTCCTAATATAAGATCATCATTTCACTAAAAGGAAGGCTAACGTAGCAGGCTAGCTAAGGAAATGAGGAAAAGAACAGTTTAGCCCCACGTTAAGCCTTTAAGCTAAGCTAAATGTACATTTGAGTATTTCCTAATATAAGATAATCATTTCACTAAAAGGAAGGCTAACATAGCAGGCTAGCTAAGGAAACGAGGAAAAGAACGGTTTAGCCCTATGTTAAGCCTTTAAGCTAAGCTAAAGGTACCTCTTAGTATTTCATAATATAAGATCATCATTTCACTAAAAGGAAGGTTAACATAGCAGGAAAACAATTGACTTGATTTATGACATGCTTAACCCAAGTAATGACTTGAAAAAAGATCAGCACATGTGAGATAAAAAAAAGATGTCTTGTTATGTCTCTGAAAAGTCTCTTCAAACCCATATTCCCCCTCCCGCCCGAGGGTAAAACACGCTAGCCGTTGCGCCTGTGAAGTGAACGCAGCACTCGAAACACAATCCGCCATAAAACAAACGTACACTACTTTTCACGCTTGCTTGTTGGAGGATCCCCGAAGCACTGCCGCATTGGCTTTTGAACAAGTTGGCGCAGTTGATGCGTTCCCGTGGCACGCCACACTGCTGTCACCAACGCGTTTTGATGTCTGTGAAGAGGACATTGAACTTGTTTGGGGCGCTATTAACATGAAACGTGTTAGTGGCTTTGATTTTTCTCCCCCAGGAGGCTTCCTTTGCTCGCAGAGCCTCGTTTGCACCCACAGTCGTTACATACTGCTCATTTTGCATGTCAGTTTTAAAATCAGGAAACAAATGACCTCATAAAAATTGTTAAGAATCAAATTATGAACTATAGATCTTTACACAAATATATTAATAGTGTGTCTGAGATTAATAACTGGATTTAATCAGCGTTTCGCAGATAAGGGAAATTATTCGTTTTGTTTTAACCACTTTGCCGCGTTGTAAGTACTTGATTTCCATTCTTTATGTTTAGTATGTATGACCATTTAAAAAGCAGCTTTCAAAAGTTATTATTTTGTACCATACAGTTTTTTTGTGCAATTTGTGACACTTTAGGAAAAAATATATTCTTGGGTGAAAATACGACATTTTGAGTGTCAGGTCAAATGTCATAACAATTGGACCTGAACTATGTACGCCTATGTAAGGATAAAAAAGGTGATTAGTGTCCAGAGGTGACAAATCCAGGTCCAGAAAATGAAAACCCTTCCACAGTTTGGCTTTAACCCCAGGTGCTAGATAGATAGCTCCCATGGTGCTCGTTTAGCTGCTAGGGAGCTAGCTAGTTAGTTAGCACCTGGGGATATAGACAAACTGTGGGATGCTAACTCCCTAGCAGGTAAACGAAGCACCATGGGAGCTAGCTAGGGAGCTAGCATCCCACAGTTTGGCTTTAACCCCAGGTGCTAGATAGATAGCTCCCATGGTGCTCGTTTACCTGCTAGGGAGCTAGCTAGTTAGTTAGCACCTGGGGATAAAGACAAACTGTGGGATGCTAGCTCCCTAGCTAGCTCCCATGGTGCTCGTTTACCTGCTAAGGAGCTATCTAGCTAGCTAGCTAGCTAGCTAGAATCAATGGTTAAAGCCAAACTGTGACGGGGGTTTTATTTTCTGGACCTGGATTTGCCACCTCTGTTAGTGTCATTAGCGAGAGTTTATTTTTATGGCCCTATGAAGTAAAAGCTGCCCTGAGGAGGTTTTCCATGTTGGCTTTGGTGGTCTCCTCACATGGTTTCGACCATCATCAGCTTGAAATTGGCAACTACAACCCCCAACTACTACCTAAAAATAAACAAACAAATTGAAACAAACTAAATAAATACACTTTACTCCCCCCCCCCTCAAATACGCCGTTAAAATTGTTCCACGTCACCTGACTTGACAGATGTGTAGCGAGTTAAGAATGCGGGCAGAGTTGGAACATATGTGTTGTCTCGTACTGTTGATGTCATAAAAGCCGGGTTACCATGGCCGGCGGCTGATTTCATCCCCTTTGCGAGCGTTCGCCTCCGACGCTGTTCATGTTTCGGATTCCGGCAGCGGCTTAGCGCGTGACTGAGAACATTTACGAGCAAAGGAGTAAGCATACATCATTTCAGCCGACAGCCCACGGAGGAATTTCTCTTAAATCCTCCACTTCTGCTTATTCAACTGTACGTCTTTGGGAACGGAATGTGGACCGCAATCTTAAGATCTGAGGAGACGCACCCGACGAGGTCGCAGGGAAAACCTGCTGGATCAAGTGAAAACGGACGACCCTGAGCCACATCCGGCGTGCTGTTATTTAAACAGATCTAAGTGCGTCTGTTTGACGGGTCTTGCTAAATGGATTAGTTTTATTCATTTTGGCAGAAAATATGCATCCTTATTGTAAATGAGAAAATAGCTAAGCTACTGGCCAAAATATTTACTTGCCACTTGATTTACTTTATTTGTTTTTATTCTGTCTTATTATGTCATTACCTTGTGTATTTGAAGGGGAAGTCAACCCCCCAAAACTTTTTGGGACAATAAAATGTTCTACGCAGCCCCACGAGTCAAAATATTGTATTCTGGTGAGCTAAGCAGCAAAATAAAGCCATTTTTATCCATCTCGTGGAGCGGCCATTTTGCCACTTGCTGTCGACTGAAGGTGACATCAATGTTGCTCAGGTCTCAGGTAACAACCAATCACAGCTCAGCTTCAGAAAAAAAAAAGGTGAGCTGTGATTAGTCTTTGCCTGAGCAACTGTGATGTCATCTTCAGTCAACAGCAAGTGGCAAATATGGCCGCCCCCTGAGATGCATGAAAATGGCTGGATTTTGCTTCATAACACATATTCCACAAATGAAATATTAATCAGAATGTCATGTTTAGACTAGTGAGGTCACAAACACACACATATATATATATTATTGTTTTATATATATATATTATTTTAAGGTTGACTTCAACCAAAAATGGTTGAAGGCTGGAATGGATTAATTGCATTTCCATTCATTTCAATAGGGAAAGATGATTTCAGTTATTTAGGCCACCATGTAGCTCCGCCCTGTGAAGAAAATTAATTTGAAACCACTGTCAGAAGGTCTTGCCACCATCCTTCAAGACTTTCCAAAACGCAAATACCACTTCCACAGTTTCAGCCCCGAGTGAGCTGCTGTTTCTGCTTTATCGCCTCCTAATGAACCAGAAGCTCGTTTTCCCACTTTAAGCGGCACGCGCATTAATTAGCGGCTATAGCGCGCAACTGCGATTAGATACAAACGCCTCTTGACACAGTGCTTGTACCGTCGACACTGGAACGGATCAATATGACACGCACGCACCTCGCGCGCTCGTGTCGGGTGCCAGGCGACTGATATGTTGAATTGGACGAATTGAGCTGCTGAATGGCGGCATGTCAACAGCCAAGCAAGCAAGCAGGGTGCCACTTTGGCTTTTTTTACTCTGAAATTTCCACCTGTCCATTCATTGAGGTAGCAAATCCAGATCCAGAAAGTAAAAAAACCCTGCCACAGTTTGGCTTTAGCCACTTGTGCTAGCTAGCTAACCGAACAGCTAGCTAGGGAGCTCGCTAGCTAGCACCTTGGGCTAAAGCCAAACTGTGGCGGGGTTTTTTACTTTCTGGACCTGGGTTTGCCACCTCTGAACCAATCACAAGGCACGGTGTAGCCAAACCCACATTCAGACTCGAAGTGGTCCGGGACTTTTCCAAGAGGACTTAGTCGCCGGTCCCACTGGATACTTGATGAAAACCTTTGCGAGAGATTTCTGATCATTTGTTACATTAATTGTGACAACACTTCAGCGACAACCTCGAGACGTGTTGCAATGCTTCAACGTGCACTTCACACTTTTTTTATTTTTTATCTATTCAGCGCGTCCTCACTCAGCCTCCGATCGCACGCGCGTCTCTCGATCCCCGAAAACAGCGGCTCGGCACGGGAGTCGTAAGACTCGGCGAGCGCGTGGGCTGATCCGAGCTGCCCGCGGGAATCACGGCGGCGTTTGAAAAGGCGGGGAAAACGCGTCTTCACTTGAGGCCTTTGAAAGGCTCCCTAACTGGAGCGAGCTGAACACTTGCAACTTTGTGGGAACAATTCGGGAAAGGACCTTTTCTGTTTCTAGCGCGCAAAGAAGCTTTACGACAGCAATGCCTGAATTTGTGTGGTGTGAAAAAAAGACTAATATTCTACAGCGCAGACACGGTTCACAAATGAACAAAAACAAATCATAATTAATCATCCGGCCACACTCCAGCATCTTGTAAAAACGACCCGATACTTTTGTCACCATAGTGCATCCCGTCAACTGAGGCAAATATCTTTTGTATGTTTTCACACCATGTCTTCTCTTCCCCACAGTTCTCCATTTGCTACCAAAATGGAGAATATCCCAAATGACTGTGATTTATGCAGGCCCATATCCAAATTCTCTGCAGCTTAGTGGCAAATCCTGACCTTGACAGGAATTTATCGTCTGGATGCAAAGAACTGTTTGACTTCTTGAACTTGACAAAAAAAAAAAAAGGAGCTGCGCTGTGAAAAGGAGACTTTTTTTTTAGGTAAAAAAAAGAAGAAAAAAAAAAAAGTAAACTAGTTAGTTAGTCAATTACAGTACAGTTATGCATTTCGAAAGATCAATAGCTATTTTGTTTTGTTTGTTTACGTTGTGCGTTTGTTCTTTTGTTCGGATTTTTGTTAAATCCGTCGATAGATATTTTGTTAGATCTGACTAACGATAATCTGTTGATCTTCAAAGATCTTGCCTGGAGGCAAAAGATGTTTCTCATGTCTTGACAACAAAGGAACCAGGCTGTGAAAACGAGACTTTACTTTTACTTAGTTCTAAAGATCAATAAGTTAGTTCTTTCATTAAATCAATAGTCGCAGTTACTCATTTACATCAATAGATTTAATTGATTAGAGTAGATTATATAGATGTCATTAGCTTGATAGATTAGCTGAATTTGTTTGTTTCGTCAATTCATTGGTTAACTAGTTTGTTTGTTACTTATTATATAATGAGTTTAAGTGTGTTGGTTCGTTCCAGTCAGTTACCGTATAATGACTTTGTTAGATCGAGCATTAGGTCGATCTACAGTTATCTTGTTAGGTCTGAGTGATAAGTGGTTCTGAAAATGGATAGAGTGAGAAAATGCTGAGCTTGAAAGGTATTCTGTGCCTGCAAAGACGTGACCAAGAAAAAAAAAAGAAAAGAAAAAAAAGTAGGAGGCTGTGAAAATGAGACTTTTCCATCAGCTAACCAAATAAAAGGATGAGGCATCAAGAAGCCAGGATGGGACGATGAACTCCCCCCCCGGGAGTTGAAATGTGACATGAAAAAGTGAATCGATAGGTGATGAAATGCGAGGCAAATGAAGAAAGATCAGCGCGTTAGGCGCATTCTTAAAAGGGATGGAGTCCATTTGTGGAAGTCCCACCCAGTTCACAGAGCGGGCTTTTCAGCGAAGCCATTAACGCCGGAGATAGTCGCTCTGATAATGGAGATCATTTGAAACTCAATCTCACAAGAACTTGTGCAGCTTCTTGGGCGGTGAGCAGATGTGGGCCAGTCGCCGTGGCAACAGCAGCAAACACCGGCGGTCGGGTAAACAGAGCCGCAAACAAACAAACAAACCTGTCCAGGACTCGCAGCACTTGACCTTCTCACAAAGTGGAAGGTTAGTCCTGGGGGAGGGGGGGGGGGGGGCAAAGTGAAATTTTGGGATTCAGAGGAAGCACCTCTGACGAGGCACTGGTGGAATTCAAATACTGTGTCGATAGACGCTGTAGATTAGATAGATCGATTTTGCATTTGGTTCGTCGTTCAATAATGTGAAGTTTGTTCGTTTTTTCTTTGACAAAGTTGATTTGCTAGCTAATTTGTTGGTTAGCTGATTCAGTTAGCCAACTTTTATTACACAAAGATGAACTATCTTTAAAAGCGGATGACGGAATTTTATCTTATTTTGATTGTTTTGTGTCCTAATGGTACAGTCCAGGAAGTGGTATGCTAGATACCAAAACATCAGCTCTGGGATTTTTTTTATTATTTTTTTATTTTTGAGGGAGTTTGGACTTGGAAGAGGTTTGTGGTCTAATAGGTGAAAATCGAGTTTATCTTTCTCAATGCAGATTTTTTTTTCCCCAACCGAAGACTGCACACGCCACCACGTAGGGGCGTTTGATGTGTCTCTCGTCAGACCTCAACGCCTCTTCACGTGGCCTCGTCAAAACCAGGCAAGGGCAGCGCAGCCGCACCCTTTTCCATTGTTTGGTGCACTGAAATCAAAGCCACTCTTGACTCTTTTGAAGAGAAAAATATATCCTTCTTACAGTATGCAAATGCCCCCCCTACCCCCTCCCACCCGCCACCTTCTCGTGAGCGGTAAATAAATTCAGTTGGATTACACGCAGACGTGTCTTTCCGCGTTGCACTTGAAAGGGAATCCGTGATATTGTTAAATATTAATCGTGAATACATTATCAGGCTGGCTGGCTGGCATTGCCTTTCACTTTTTTTTACCGTGGTAAATTTTAATCAAAACACCATTTGATAATGTTATGTAACGACAACATCTCATGTGTGTGTGCACGTGTGTATTTGTGTGTGTGTGTGTGTGTGTGTGTGTGTTTGCACCCTGTTGGCTGCCTGCACAAGGATTTACATCCAATCCGCCGGCGTGTCACTTTTTCTGTGATGCTTGGCTCTAAGTTAAAATTCGGGAAGTAGATGTGGTTAAGTTGTCACGGATGGGGGGAAAAAAATCCCTTGAACCTCTTTGATCCTGAGCTGGAATTACCTAAGTTGTTACTTTTTTTTTTTTTTTTTTTAAAGATATATACTATGGGATCAAAAGCCGTACTTGGCAAGGGCCCAACAATATCATTGGCTCATTGACATTCAACAGGACAGGAACGTTTGTGAATTCAGTTTGGCGGGCGTCATGCAGGCACAAACAAAGAAGAGTTTCACAACTACTGTAAACTATTTCCAAAGTATATTAGTCATTTGTCGGCCATTTTTTCAGCTTTCAATTCACCACGTTGCCCGTCTGTGAATCGGAGTGCTGTCAGTCGCGTCTGGCGGCGCTTTCATCGAGTTGTGTACATCGTCGAGCGTTTGAACTGAAACACAAAGGCAACGCGAAACAAGGGAGCAGGAACGTGCACTTCCCCGCACGCCTTCCCAGAAGGCTCGGAGCCCTCCCGAGATTTTGCTTCTCGCTCATTACAGGAAAACATTTGGAATTTATGGAGAAAATCCGCCAGCAAGTTCTTCCCTACACACCTTTGACTTGTGATTACAGTAATCCGCTGCAAATTGGTGGTTCACTACTCACAAAACATTCAAATAAACCATCTCATTTTGTGTAATGAAAGCCTGCTAGCTTAATGCTAGCATATAATGTGAAACACCATAAACAGCAACGGGAATTAGCATCAATGTTACTTTGATTAAAACCCTGAGCCTCAACACATACAGCATATAATAATAGCATATACTGTATATATATATGACAATTACTGGAGCTCAGTAGGCGACCTTCTCTGCCTCTTCTTCTTGTTCATAATTACATTTCATCTATTGCAGTACAGCTAAGCGTGGCACTGCACTGAAAGCGTACAACTTTATGTGTGTGTATTTATTTAAATTGAATAATTTGTAAACATTTATTTTGAATGGTGATGTCATAAAATGAATTTCAAATTATATTAAACTGGGATCAAAGATTGTAGTGCATTTATGGTTTGATTAACTCCCAAAAACATATACATACGTTCTATTTTAAATATTATCATGGTCCCAAAAACGTTTTTATATGTTTTTTGGTGTTTTTTTTAATGTATGCTAGAGCATACAGAAGGCTGTGATGCAGCCTCTGAACTGAAGAGAACGCTTAAAACAATGGCATTTATTACAAAAACGGCCAACAGGTGGCAGCAGAGTATAAGAGATCAACTAGGGTCATGTTGAAAAAAAGCTGTTTTCCCCTCAGTTTTAAACAGATTTGTGAATAATGATGAAACTTAGCTATATTCTAATGCAAATTGCTGGAAAACAGAAACAGATACCAATATACTTTTTCCTGATACTTTTTTCCTCTTATCTTTATCTTTGGTAGGTTCCATGTTTTTATAGCAATAGAACACAATATTCTGTTGGCCTTCCAAAATCCAGTAAAACAGCCGGGAGCAAAGGGGGTTGCTTCAGTAAAAATGGCTGGGAGTGAATGAGTTAATACAATCATTTATAAACATTTTGGGGTGTGTAAGTTTCGCTATCCGCGGCAGGGCTCAGTCCGTTTCCGTCTCCATTTTGAGCCCTTCCCGTGCATCACTAACCTGCTGTGGCCTCGTCCTGTTTTGTAGGCCTGCTCATCGGATCCGGCTGTGCGCTCTATCCGCTCGGGTGGGACAGTGAGGAAGTGCAACAGACGTGCAGCAACAGCTCGGACCAGTTTCAGCTCGGTGAGATGATGCAATCACTAAACAAAAAAAGAAAGAAGAAGAAAAACACATAAACGGGTTTGTTTTTGCTTCAATTCTCATCTGAATTGAAGTAAAAGCTGGTTTAAACAACACAAGGCATTTATCTGTCACATTGGGTTCATTTTGTAAGAATTCACGACAGGCGAAACAATACGAGGGCTGATTAAAGAGCAGGATGAGAGCACAATGAAGGATTATTCAGACTTTATTGGCTATTTTGAACCTAATGCAATATTCTTGTGTTGCTGTAGTGCTCACCAGTTGTGTTTTATATGATAAAAAGTCGTGGAACTAATTAGGAAAACTACAGTAGCCTACTTTATGTCTTATAGTCTGGTGACGAGTTTTATTTTTTTAATTACAATATTGCTTTAAAAATTTTGTATTTTTTTTTTAAATGTAACTCATCTACTCAACACAAATCACTGATTCAATATAAAACTTTTGAAGTTAATTACAATTTTAGCAATTCAAGCAGACAGTAGCAATGTAGAGCAACAGAACTCGTTGGGTCTCTTGTTGCTAGGCAGAATTCATGGGGCTCAATCTAAACTGCCCTTCTTAGGCCAGTGACATTCTCGGCATAAATCAGCCACGCCCCCTTGGCTGTTTGAATGACATTTGAAGGTTATTCGTACTTTGTCTGTTACTGTCTGATCAGCTTCTTTTTTTTCTTTTAAAGCAATGCAATTAAAAGAAAACAATTTACCACAATAGGCTGTTGCTATATGTTGAGCTTTAAAAGTATTTTAATTATATATATTTTTTTTAAATCATGATTCATTCTAAACCCACATTTAATTTCTCATAAGAAATGATTCATTATAAAACTTCAAAATTGAAAATGAATTTGAACAGTTAGACAAAAGCGATGCATATCAACAGAATTGGTCACTTGTTGCTGGACAGAATTCATAGGGGACTTAATAATAATAATCATCATAATAAATTGCATTCGTAATGCGCATATTATTACTTCAGTATTTAAATTCAATTCAAAATGACTGCAAAATGCTGGAGCTCTCAAAATGGAGGAGAGATCTTCACCTTGATATTTTACAAAGAAGCAAACAACAATCGCTATCAAAAGAGTTGATTTTTTTTCAAAAGTGCAAACTTTCTGTCTGTATCAAGTGATAGCGAAAGTGAAACATCCGATTGTGATGGAAATTTCACATATCTGACAAGCTTGTTAGCGCACTGTCATGAGTGTTGTTTGTCTGGTGCCAAAAGCGTCAGCTGTTTATAACATCACCAAGGTTGGAAATAACTTCAGCAGCATTTTTTTTTTTAACACCGTCACACAAGTGCTCGTTAGCACCGACGTTCTCCCGCGGGAATTCCACGCATTGCACGAATCGGATTCAATCATTTATTAGTTTGCAGATGCTCGACATTCACAACAGTCACGGAAATAAAGTTTTTCTTTTTTTAATAAGTCACAAAAAGGTACGCTGAGGTCGGTCGGCACGGCGGCGGTTCAAGCTGCACTAATTAGTGGAACTATTTAGTAGAAACTTACTGAGAAAATGTTATTTTTTCCGGAATTGGTTATGCAAAAAAGGGGTTGTTGTTTTCCGAATGGTTTGACTTTGGCTATCGACCTCTTAACATCTCGTGTGATGTCACGGAAACATCAACCGGGCTTTTGTTTGTACGGGGGTACTCGCACGTTTACGTTTAAGGACTCGCACCCAAAATCTCCATTTGTCAATCGTGATAACTGTCATGGTGGAAAGGGATGGTGGACCCAAATAACAGGGAAACAGGAATCAAAAGCAATGCGTGGGAGAAAGGTGAGCAGACAACCATGACTTGATGGGACGTGACTGGACTGGTCGCCAGGACTGGACGGGACGTGGGTAGACTGGTCGCCATGACTGGAATGACAAGTTAATTTGCCTTGACTTGCTGTAAAGTGACTTAACTTGGCTGCGGCGAGGGCGACTTGGCTGTGGCGAGGGCGACTTGGCTGCGGCGAGGGCGACTTGGCTGCGGCGAGGGCGACTAGGCTGCGGCGAGGGCGACTAGGCTGCGGCGAGGGCGACTAGGCTGCGGCGAGGGCGACTAGGCTGCGGCGAGGGCGACTAGGCTGCGGCGAGGGCGACTAGGCTGCGGCGAGGGCGACTAGGCTGCAGCGAGGGCGACTAGGCTGCGGCGAGGGCGACTTGGCTGCGGCGAGGGCGACTAGGCTGCGGCGAGGGCGACTAGGCTGCGGCGAGGGCGACTAGGCTGCGGCGAGGGCGACTAGGCTGCGGCGAGGGCGACTAGGCTGCGGCGAGGGCGACTAGGCTGCGGCGAGGGCGACTAGGCTGCGGCGAGGGCGACTAGGCTGCGGCGAGGGCGACTTGGCTGCGGCGAGGGCGACTTGGCTGCGGCGAGGGCGACTAGGCTGCGGCGAGGGCGACTAGGCTGCGACGAGGGCGACTTGGCTGCGGCGAGGGCGACTAGGCTGCGGCGAGGGAGACTTGGCTGCGGCGAGGGCGACTAGGCTGCGGCGAGGGCGACTTGGCTGCGGCGAGGGGACTTGGCTGCGGCGAGCGGCGAGGGCGACTAGGCTGCAGCGAGCGGCGAGGGCGACTAGGCTGCGGCGAGGGCGACTTGGCTGCGGCGAGGGCGACTTGGCTACGGCGAGGGCGACTTGGCTGCGGCGAGGGCGACTTGGCTTACGAATTTCCACACATAACAGACAATGCGCCCACACCGACTGGACAAACAACACACTAAACACAACAACACTAATGAGACACACCTGGGGAAGGGAAGACACACACAGGTGGACGTGGTTAGACATAACGAGACAATGGTACCAGGAACACAAGACCAAAAACACCAACCACAGACCAAAACAACATGAACACCCATAACGAACAAATACCCAACAAACCCCCACAGAATCGAAACATGACATTAACGTCAATGAATGACGATGAAACTGATTCGCATCTTACACGTTTCAGAGAAAACGCGTCCTGGTCCAACAAATGAAAAATCCAATGCTATCCGCTGTGCTAACGGGGTTTCTTCCTGCAGTCAACAGCTAATGGATCCGAATTCTCTTTGCAGGTTC
The DNA here is from genome assembly GCF_054856555.1 of Leptonotus elevatus. Lineage (NCBI taxonomy): Eukaryota > Metazoa > Chordata > Actinopteri > Syngnathiformes > Syngnathidae > Leptonotus > Leptonotus elevatus. The sequence continues at coordinate 23,598,314 of NC_141245.1, read as the reverse complement.
CTGCCAGATCGGCTGGGCCTATTATTGCACGGGCGCCGGCGCGGCGGGCGCCATGCTGCTGTGCACCTGGTTGTCGTGTTTCGCCGGCAAGAAGCAGAAGCAGTATCCGTACTGAAGGAGGTGGGAGGAGCCAGGCCTGCCGAGCGGTTCTAATGACACCGCCTGACGGCGCTACTACGGTGCACAGCGAGGGACAAACTGCAGGGACTCTTTCATAATGCAGCACACACACACACGCAACACTGCTCAAAAAAAGGTCAGGGATGCGGTGAACCTCGCATATTCGTACATTCTCCCTAATTTGTAGATTTGTTTTGGGCGGGGGGGGGGGGGGTGCTTTGGTGTCATCTGGAGGCATTTTGCTGCCAAGGAACTATGTTGAACTGAGGGGAAGGACTTTATTTAGTCTTGTTGAATGAGAAAAAAGTGCTTTGCCGCCATCTTGTGGCATCTATCGGTATTATTTTGAGTGGGCACTGGTGACTTGCGGATGTTGACTCTTTGCAGCTGGGCCTGGTCCCGAATCCCTGCGAGCAGACGTGGTTCGCTGTATTCATCTTTGAGGTGAAATTTCAAGATGGATTTTAAATGCATTCGTGTATAACATTTTCTTCAGAGTCTAAACTTTTTCACTTGTTGTTGTGATTTTTATTCTCCACACTTTGCCGTGTAACAACTCCCATATAATATTTCCTATTTGCACCGTTCAAATTTCAACTCGCTTCAAAAATTCACGCCTTCCGGGGTATTTATCGTCTGATTTCACATTACTTACGGTATTCGCACAATTTAACGTTAAATATCAACTTTTCAATTCATTTTAGTACTGTAGTCATTTCCTGGGTTCAAAACCCCGCTTGGACCACATTTGAGCACTTTAGTCATTTATCTTTCAATTGACTTCATAATCACATGCATTCAAATCTTAGCATCCAGCTAACAGCATTCCCATGCAATTTCTGCAGGAATTTCACTTTGGAGGCGAACAGCAAAATTCCAGAGGTCAGAATGGAGGAAAATTCTCGCTAACCTGCAGACAATGCACAGGCCAGAATTTCTTTTTCAAGGATTTTACTGATAATTTGAAGTGAGAAGTTACCGATGTCAGGAAAGTGTGACATCTTAGTTGCTGGACGATCTCTGTTTTGGAGGGGAGGGGCATAAAGGCGGCTCATTTTTGGAGGAAGTGACCGATGCTGAGTAGTAAAATGGAAGAGTCTCAGGTACTTTAGCAGGACGAATATCCATTCATGGATCGAATTCCTGTTATGAATGTTGCCATTCGGAAGAGTTGGACATCCCAAACATTTGGAGAAGAAGTTCACTTGTAAAAGGTTCATAGCGCATTTTAGGTTCATCCTGAAATTTCACCCCGAGGTCAATATTCCCAACTTTTTGAGAGCAGTGTACAAATACACACGGTTTTGAAAATCTCCTCTTCATGTGTGGACCAACCTGTTTGTAATGCTTCATTTAACAACTTCTCTTTCTCTTCCACCTATTGATGTGTATGTGTCCTGTGATGAAGACTTAAGTCATAATAATAATAATAATAATATTGCAAACTTCATTGTAACGTGAAGTGTTCTCGTATCTTCATTGCCTTAAACGGCAACCCCTGAAATGCAATAATCCCCCCCCGACAAGCTTCTCCAGTCCCCCCCAAAAAAGAAGGATGCATACCTTATATGTTGTGTATGATCATGTATTTTTTTTATCATAATCGCACCTTTTGTTTTGTTTTGTATTCACGCCTCAAATTATTCTGTTTTTGTAAATAAATGTTTATGGAAAAACATTGTGTCGCATGCTTTGTGAGAGCTCACATTCCTAAAAAGCTTTTTTCCCATGACCTCCTGATCCTCTTCAGCGCCCGTGGGAGAACCCCCAACCCCCCCGTCCTCTTTCCAATCGATAATGAGGATAAGGACATGCGGCGCGCTCGGAATAACTTTCATCGACGTGCTGGATCCCGCGACCTTCACTCTCACACTCAGGATCCAGACGAAGCGCCGTGGAGCGCCGCCACGCCAATTGACCTGCGTTCAGGTTGTGTGATGCTTATCGGACTATTTTTAGACACGTGTCCACACTTCGGAGATCTCAGTGCACAGTCAGCTCATTTGCATCTGCTTAGCATGCGTGTTTCCCTCACAATGAGTGGCAATTCCCTAGCCCCCCACCCATAATAATGCTGATCCCACCTTCCCCACCGCCCCCACCCGTGCTTGTAAACATGGCTCTTCATCTTTATTCTCTGCTGATTGACCCACGGTCGGATGATGCCTCACCAACACCCGGCTTGACACTTAAAGGAAAAATATTGTACTTATTTTTTTTTTTTTTTTAACAGGTGTCATGTCTAAGATGCTTTTGTCAAAATACCTCAAGGATAAGAAATTATAGCACATGTTACACTTGAATTGTTTAGATAAATGTCAAATTTGGGGCTTTTGGCTTTTTATTAATATGAATATCAAATATGAAGCATATGGAAAAAAAAAATCACTGAGTAAGCTGAAATTGCACCCAATTGTCCAAAACATGTTGAAGTTCAAAATGGCACCGTCCAAAATTTCAAAATTATTATTGCCATTATTATATGTGGGGAACAAATCTTTATAGTACGCATGAGTAAAAATGTCCAAATTCTGGCCCATTGACTCCCATTATAAATCATAATTTTTCAGGTTTTTTTGACGCAGCTTGATGTGTTATAGTGCTTTTCTCACGATTACTAATTTAACCCTTCACTGGGGCATCAACTAAAAAAAAAGTTTTTTTTTTTTTACTTTATAGAGTCATAAAAGCCATAACACATCAGCTAATTAACATTTTTGGTTAAGCTGACTTATGTGCTTCCTATGTCCCCATTCTTATACCAAAACAAGAAAGCACGGTTGGGATCGAGAGCTCAGGCCTGTGAGCGTGTGTGGACGCAGTAGCAGTGACGTGTGTGAGTGTATGTGTGCGCGCGAGAGTATAAGCCCGTTCATGCAAGCGAGCGACTGTGTACCCCAATTTTAAAGACCCCCTCAAAATCCCAACACCAATTGAATATAGAATGTGTACCACTAAATTTCATAGGGAATAAAGTGGAAAAAAACATATTTTAAAATAAAATACCAAAATCATACTTTTTAGGCAACAAAAGTTGTAAACTTACAGCATGAGAATAAAGTTATATTAAAAAAAAAAAAACACAATGTAATGAACCAGATGTTGTCGACTCTCCCCGTGGAACGCATATCGTATATTCTAAGTTTAACATTTCAGTTATTTGGAAATTTCATAAAAAAATATTTACTGTAGAAAACTATAGGGAGCTATGATATTTACTTACGTTTTTATTTAGCTTTTAAGACATACTTCCCTGAAGTTTTTTGCTAGAATTTTAAAACATAGATGTCTAAGATTTAAAAACAAATAAACAAATTTTTAAAAAAAATCTACATTTTGCACATCTGAAAAGTAAACATATGCTTTAAGGCATTTCAACAAAGTTAAGCGTTGGAATTTGTATTTTAAAATATTTTGACACCAATATTTTTCCCTTTTACTGAAATTGAATATCGGCTCCAAATATCTGTTATCGGTCTCCTTGACTCGTAATAATCGGTATTGGCCCTGAAAAAAAACATATCAGTCTACTTCGAAATAAAATGATTGTATTTATGCAGGCATGGTGAATTTAGTTGATACGTGACAATCATATCAGATTCATTTTACACGTGAAGAGTGAGCAGGCACTCAAGAGACACCAACTATTTCTATACTGTACAAGCAATTAAAGTCCCCATTTTAAATCCTCATGCGGTGTCTAAAAACACAAGGTAAGAGGCGAGAACAGCCGCTGCGCTTGGTCAAAGCCCATTTTTATAGAAAATGAAAAAAAGCACGCCAAGTGAGACGCGACATCTGCTTCGCTTTAAAATGCTAACGGAAGCAGTCAAAAGAGTCATCCAAGAAACAGGCGACACCCTGGACTGACCACTTGCCAGTGGCCCGTTTTACACCACCTGTAAAAGCTGCCATTTTAATGCCCCTCCCCCCCTTCCCTCATTGGGGGGGTGGGGGGGGAGTTGAGCATGCGTGTCAACAATATAATATTGAAACAGGTGTGAAGTCTTAAGACAGAAATCGTGGTGATAATGTTGCACATTAGCATTTAGTCTATTCGAGTTTCAGCAGAGCCGTCTGTTAATTCTTTCTAATGATGTCCCCCCCCCCCCCCCCCCCCCCAACAGGACTAACATGGAGATAATTATTACCCGCAGCTAGTCTTTGTGCTCCTTTGACACCAGGCTGCGCGGACATATTGCATTATTTATACGGCTGCGGTTTCCGGCGGGATGAGGAGCCATTAAAGCAATCGTGAAAGCCTGCGCGGAGGCGGCCGAGAATTCTGACGTCTGACGCTTTGAGCTGCGTAATCAGGGTCGTAATCGTACCGTGTTCACTTTCTCTGGTCTGAACTTGTTGATGTGGCTCGTCAACTAATTGGTCATTCCCCCCCCCCCCCCCCCGGTTGGGATTTGAGGTTGGCGCGGGTTCCCAATGCAACTCAAGCGATGCTAATTGGAATCAATTGAATAATGCTGCATTTGAGGGAAAAACGGGGAGTCGGACTTCAAGTCAGGAAGTGTGTACGGCAACTCGGAAATCCCACTTGCAAAGTCAGAAAAAAAAAAAAAGTACCCCGACTTCACCGACCAACGATAGTCAGGTTTCCATCCAATTGTTTTGAATTTTTGGAAGCAAATGTACTGAAAATGCGCAAAAGCGCACATGTGACTTATGCCCGATTCCGTCTGTTCTTCTTTTTGCAAACATTGAGAGGGGACTCCGCCCCTGTAGGTGGCGGTATACACCATAGAGATGTGATCCACCAATCATTTAAAAGAAGAAGAAGAAGACCAGGAAGCGATTGCGCCGTGCGATGACGTCGTATGAGTTGTCTTTTGTAATTCTTAATAAACCGAACCCTGTTTTCCATCGAAAATGGCATTAATATTCGCATCTTTAATTAATTCCAAAAATATCAGCTATGCCAGCGAATTTGGCACCAGGGACATCATTCTCGGACAGAATTAGTAGATTTAGCGCAGTAGACTCTTTACATGCGTCTCGCATGACCCCCTCGCTAGACTCATGAATATGAACACATATGAATATATCTTGCGGTACACCATTGTGGAAGGAGGACCAAAATATGCTATATAACTATCTCTTAACTTGAGTATTTTATTCCTAATTATTTTTTTCAAATTTTGATGTATTCTTCTTCTTTTTTTTAATTAGGGGCGTCAGGCGACTACCATTTTAATGGTAATTAATCGCATGACTTCACAAGTTAACTCACAATGAATCACAAATTTTATATCTGTTCTAATACAATAAAATAAAAAATTCTAGGTTTTCATACTCTTGTTAACAAAAGTGGGAAACATGTTAAACTAATAGAAAGAGTTCAAATGAATTTTTGACGTCTATAGCCGTCAATGGCAGTGAATGACATTTTGCTATTTTTTTGTACTTTTTTTTTTTCTGCTGCTCTTCCTCATTCACTAAATGTGCCTAAAAAGTGCTAGCTTCTGATTGGCTAGTGTTTAGTCAGCTGATAGGAGATCAGGACGTGTTGTCGCTCTCGCTGCCGTGTATGACGAGTAAAGTTAAAATTAAGAATGAATCCGTCTCCATCCTGCCTTTTCATTTTATAAACACTGTCCCATTAACCACCAACAAGTCCTCACACGATTAGACAAAAAATAATAATTCTTGCAAATTTGTCACTTTTTTATTTCACTTTATAAAGTGGCAAATTTGTGAGTTTTTTTCTCTCGGAACATTGCCCCTGCACTCTAAAAAAAATATATATTTATATGTGGCCCTCATACGCCGTCTGAGAAATGTCGAATTAATTTCGGTGGAATTGGTTAAGATGCATTTTTCCATGGGATGCGAGTTTGGGAGCTCATGTTGGGCAAACGCAACAATACATTTTCACCAGGGCTGCAAAAAAAACTGGCGAGTTTGACGGCAGTTGGGAAAAGTAATAAACACAACAATTCCAAGGGGGGCTGGTGTTCGGGTCCTAATCACAACTGCGAGCAGCAACAAACTGGCCCCCGCGCTCCCACCAGGAGGAGGATTTATATCTTGCGTTATTGCAAGTGCGCATTCCTGACATTAAGGGGCGCCTACGGGTCTCTTGGAGCTTCATCACACGTTTGTTCCAGCCTGGAATTTGTGTGGACGTCTAAAGCGGTTTGTAATTTTGCATCAACCATCTGTCTAGTTTATATGGTTCTAAATTAGTAGCAATTAGTAAGGTTTGCCTTTGAAGGATTCCTGTTGGAGAAAAAAAAAAAACATCAAATGGCCGCTTTTGAAACAGTTGAAGTGTTAATAAATTTGCTCTCCGGCTATTTTCATCCATTTCAGTTGGTTAACAATTTGAAAGAAGACGATACAACTTGGGGACAGACGAATAGTATCAATTTGTGAAGAAAAAAAAAATGCTGAAACTGGCCATGGACGCTATTCGACGTACTCGGGTTTATCCTCACAACTTTTCCACACACAAGCACAAACGAACGGCAGGTTGCCATTTGAAATCCAGCCTCGATCCCTTAAAACCTCGGTTGAATTCAAATTGTTTTCTCAAGCAATAAACATATCGAAGAAATGATATTTTGAGAGGCTGCCGGCATTTTTTTTTTTTCGCCTGCTGCTACTCAAATTCAGCTCAAAATAATGACAGCAGCTGTCCTTAAGAAGTTTATTTTTTATGTGGATGTTGTGGTGTTACAATCCTCTAAGCAACAGATATTTGAACAACTATACAATACTCACAAGTCTATAAATTCGTTATCTTCCGCAGAGGTGGCAAATCCAGATCCAGAAAGTAAAAACCCTGCCACAGTTTGGCTTTAGCCCCTGATGCTAGCTAGCTAGCTAGCTCCCTAGTAGGTAAACAGGCACCAAGGGGGCTAGCTAGGGAGCGAGCTAGCTAGCTAGCATCCGGGACTAAAGCCAAACTTGTGGCAGGGTTTTTACTTTCTGGACGTGGATTTGCCAATTCTTTATCTAATACTACTGCAGCTTCCTGAGCAGTTGAGACCGTCTTCTTTGTGTATACATAAATATGTCTATATTCTACTACCCCCTGGTGGTCATCTCAACATTTAATTATGATACTACTGTATGTTTGTTTTTATACCATTTTGGGTTTGTTTTTTTTATCTTTTGGGGGCGGGGCATAAATGACTTTCTTTTTCAGATCATCTTTCAGGGCTTGGTCCTTAAATCTACCTGCGGCGGTCACGGTAACAAAAGCTGGACTCACCACTCGGGGGCCTGCAAGAGGGCCGACTGCCGGGTGACCTTTGAGGAAACATGTCGTGAATATTAAGGCAACCAGGCGTGACATGGCTCAGATGGTAGAGTGGTCGTCTCCCGGCTTGAAGCTTTTGTGTTCCATCTTCAGCTCTTGCGACCGCGTCGAAGTGCCCTTGAGCAAGATACTAAGCCCCCTGGTTGCTCCTGATGCTGCGTCATCTATAGGTGAATGAGTTGACAGCGTTAAAATGTTTTGACTACCTTGGAAGTAGAACAGTGTTATAGCTTAAAAAAAAAATCGCAATATGTCTGCTTTAGAGAAAAGAACAGAAACAAGCTGTGTTCAACCTTCGAAGCATAAAATGATAAAAAAGCAGCCGCAAAGACAATGAATGGAATTATTACCGGGAGGATGAACAGGTGGTGTTGGGTCACGGGAAAGCCATAAAAGTGCCGCCTTTTATCGCTCAAATGAATCTTGGAAGTCGAGATTGGAAGTTTGGATCCGGCCACTAAGTGTCATTCACGACACATTAAGCGGCTTCACTGATGTGTTGGGATAATGAGTTTCGCCTTGTTTCACTTTGCCCATCTATTCTTTACGAATCGCTGACTCAACAGGGAATACGGCCAACAATTAAAAAGTCCTCTAATTACTTGTAAGTCCTAAACACAAACCTCTTGTTAGGCTTCCGCTGAACTGTTCTTTCTTCCTTATTTCTCTGGAAAGTAACAGCCTTTTATAAACGTTTTGTGTAGAAATGATGTTAGTCATAACGTTTGAGCTCATGGAATGGCGGGCACAGATTAAAAGAGTGGTTCTCAAACTTTTGGGGTTGAAGGTCACCCTCATAATCGATCACAATCCTATAAAATGAAACATATTACAGTACAAATACAGTGGAACCTCGGAGTTTGAACTCATTTTTGGAGTTCGAACACCCAAGCAAAGCAAGCTAAGCCGAACATACCTTGAAAACGGGTAGCCGAGTGTAGCCGAGTGTAGCCGAGTGAAGCCGAGCAATGCCGAATGCTCACGTTGCGGTCGTTGAGACAGTGCATTTTGATTTTTCCACGACCATTTTCTTCGCCATGGGCCCAAAGAAAGACAACAGTGCCAGTGGCAGCAAAGAAAAACATACAGTGCTACAAACCACAGTGGAAGTAGGAAGGAGATAATCACGCAGTTGTAACTACCGTAACTACTTTTCTGTAAAGACTGGAACGAGGACCCCCTTAGTTGTTCAACAATGTGCCTGACGTTAAACAAGGCACGCAAAGGACCGCTTAGTAGTCTTACAATATGCCCAATGTAACCCACACAAATTCAGTACTGAACTAAAGCTAGCATTAACATAGCATTTTTTCATCCACTGATGCCATCACACCACAACAGGCAAGGTAAGGTATTTTTATTGTTTAAATACTGTAATGTACTGTAAATGTAGACAAAAAACAAATAGAAATTAAAATGTTCTGTTTTTGGAGTTTGGGAACGGATTAATTGCATTTACATTATTTCCTATGGGGAAAAAATGTTCACTTCGCGGGAACGAATTATGTTCAAACTCCGAGGTACCACTTTACTGCCTTCTGCAAGCTCCCCAGCTGTGTTGCGTCACCACGACGTCGCTGCACGTGATCAATTGTCTCTATGTCAGTCGCAAAACTGTCTACGTCAGCCAATTCGATCCATTTCGTTCCATTGTCATTAGCCAATCAGACTGCCTCCATGTCCATTGTCATTAGCCAATCAGACTGCCTCCTTGTCCAATTGTCATTAGCCAACCAAAATGCTTTCGTTCCATTGTCGTTCGCCAGCGGAAGCTGGACGGCGGCTATCTGATCACTCACATTTCGCAAGCAGACTACTCTACAAAATTTATGTATGCGTACAGATTAGACATATACAGCTCGTAGGCTCTTAGTATATAAATAATGATGTTTCTACTAAGTATCGTCTCAAAGATTCTCCAATTTTGATACTGTAAATGTATAGGATCAAATGCCAAGAAGCGTCTTGGGAGTGGCAATGTGGCGGCCTTGCTTACTCTTTACTTCCTAAGCAAACATAAAGGTAAAACTAAATACAGTATATTTCAAATGTTCTACTTTTAGTAAGTTTTGTATGACCAAATATACATTGCAATGCACATATATATTTTTAAATAAATGTCATTAGTTTTTTTGTTTAAAAAAAATAAATTTTATTTGTATTCAGCAAACAACCTACATCAATCCATTACAGAGTTTAAATTAAAAGCTGTGGTTTGACACTGTGTTAATAGACGTTCGACAGTACCATACTTAATTACAGTATAGTTTAGTTTATATGTATGTACTCATGGGTTTACAGACTGTTTTTATACAAGACAAAAAGGAAAAAAAAGAGCCCGCCCGAACAGGGACTTGAACCCTGGACCCTCAGATTAAAAGTCTGATGCTCTACCGACTGAGCTATCCGGGCTCTGACAAACAGCGAAGCAAAACGGTTTATAATATTTTACTGAATAATGATGCTAGTAAAAGGTTATGCGTAAAATATGACTAATTTATCAATCAAATACGAATTGTACTTACATGTAAATAGCTGTCCCTCGTTTACAAAATGACCACAACTGACAAACGCAATCGCTCTTACGACACTACTTTGATATACTGTACATTCTTTTTGCGTAGTTGTACTACCTCTCTCTATGATTATTTATAATTTATTATTACTTACTTACGTGGTCATTAATTTGACAAATGCGAGATATTTTGTTTAAATATAGAGTTGTAAAAATTAGAACGACAGAAACTATATATCAAATGTTATACTCTTCCGCCATCTTGAGGCCGGGCGGTGAAAGCGCTACGTCACGAATTACGTCATCCACAATACGGAAGTAGCCACGAGCTGCGCTGCATAACAAATAACGCTTATACCTATATAATACAAAGCACGTTTACCATCTGCAGCGAATTCATTAAATGCTGTGTTTTATCTTTCTTTACGTCTATGGAGAGGTATTCAGTGCACAAGATCATCGGTGAGGGGTCTTTCGGTCGGGCTTTGTTAGTCCAGTGTAAAAAGACCCAGGAGAAGTATGTGCTCAAAGAAATACAGTTGCCAAAGGTAAACAAAACATCTTTTTTTTTTATGTAAAAACTTATTACTGTAGCTTCTGTTAAATGTATGCAGAGTGCGTCCAGACAAGATCAATCAAAGAGGGAAGCTGCCCTGTTGTCCACCATGAAGCATGACAATATTGTGGCTTTTCACGAGACATTTGAAGGTAGGTTCACACAAAATAGTTTCCTATTGTTACATGTTTGTTGCATGCTTTATTATTTATTCCGGCATCCCTTGAAGGTAACGTACCCTCGCATTGACATTTTGTGTGTGCGTGCTCCATGTGATGCGTGTTTGTGCAGATGATGATCTCTTGTGCATTGTGATGGAGTACTGCCGCGGAGGAGACATGCTCCACAGGATCCGTCAACAGAAGAGCAAGCAGTTCTGCATTGATGATGTAGGTCTCATTAAGTTCAATGTAGTAAACCCTCGCTTTTAGCAAGGTTGGGAGGGACAAAGCCCTGACGTGAATTGCAAAAAATCATGATCCCAAAACACAAATACTTGAAACGCGTCTTACAACATTGCTGTTAAAAAAAAAAAAATGGCCTAAAGATCATTTAATTTAAAAATAATGCACTGGAAATACATTTAAAACCTGTAAAGATTACTGTTTTTCAAAGGTGGCAAATCCAGATCCAGAGAGTAAAATCCCTGCCACAGTTTTGCTTAAGGCCCCCCCGATGCCAGCTAGCTCCCCAGCAGTTCAATGAGCACCATGAGAGCTAGCTAAGGAGCTAGTTAGCTAGCACCTGAAAGTTAAAAACCCTGCCACAGTTTGGCTTTAGCCCCTGATGCTAGCTCCTTAGCAGTTCAATGAGCACCATGAGAGCTAGCTAAGGAGCTAGTTAGCTAGCACCTGAAAGTTAAAATCCCTGCCACAGTTTGGCTTTAGCCCCTGATGCTAGCTCCTTAGCAGTTCAATGAGCACCATGAGAGCTAGCTAAGGAGCTAGTTAGCTAGCACCTGAAAGTTAAAAACCCTGCCACAGTTTGGCTTTAGCCCCTGAAGCTAGCTCCTATTGTGCTCGTTTACCTGCTAGGCAGCTAGCTAGCTAGCATCAGGGGCTAAAGCCAAACTGTGGCAGGGTTTTTAACTTTCAGGTGCTAGCTAGCTAGCTCCTTAGCTAGCTCCCATGGTGTTCATTTAACTGCTAGTGAGATAGCTAGATGGATAGCTAGCATCAGGGGCTAAAGCCAAACTGTGGCAGGGATTTTTACTTTCTGGACCTGGATTTGCCGCCACTGCTACTTTTCTATTAGGCATTTTATTACATTTTTAAGTTGGGCACTTACTGTAGTTTAGCTTTCGTTGAGCAGCTGTTAATTTCCACCGACTGCCAATAGCGATCCTGACGTCTCTCTGCATCATCTTGAGAGGTTTTATCGCCCTGCCCAATCATCCCACAACAATTTTACTTGCTTGTCGAACCTCCGCTAGAATCTTCCACCGCGCTGGAGCAGCATCTTGGAGAAAGCGCACTAAAATATGTGGCTAAGTGTGACTAGGAATTTTTGGGGGAGAATAGTTGTTAAGAAATCTGCAACTGGTGAATCAGTTCATTGTTGAGCTTTTTTTAAAAAAAAAAATTTTTTATTATTCATCTTTTTCCCCTTTAGATCTTGAAATGGTTTGCTCAGATGTGTGCCGGTGCTAAACATATCCACGATAAGCGTGTTTTGCACCGAGATCTCAAGTCCAAGGTACCTTTTCTTTTTTTTAACACATTAGTAGAAGCGGCAAATTCAGAATGAATCAAAGAAAGAAAAAAAAAAAAAGAAAGAAACACTAGCACAATGTAACGAAATCCATCATGTGTCTTTTTCCAGAACATTTTCCTGACAGATGACGGCACAGTCAAGCTTGGTGACTTTGGCTCGGCTTGCGTTCTTAACAGGTAGTAGCGTTGCTTACGTACGACAAAGTAATCGGCAGTCGAATTCGAGACCGAAGCGCAATTTCCATTGTTCGCACTGCAGCTCAAAGGCGTACGCTCGTTCATACGTTGGGACGCCGTATTATGTCGCTCCAGAGATCTGGGACAACAAGCCGTACAACAATAAGAGGTAAGGTAACGTTGATTTGACTCCATAATAATAATAATGTTCACTGTCTCTCAAGATTTTTATACCACCTTAAAAAAATACTTAAGTGATAAAAAAAAACAAAAAAAAACTATGGGTATTCTTTACTTTTAAATTATTTTGTATTCATTTAAGACTGACACTACATTTAAATATGGGAAAATAAAAACATGTTTAAATAATTAATTATTAAACTGTACTTGACAAACATACTGTACTGGATTTTAAAAACGGTTAAGCCACTATAACATTATGCATTATTTGAACATTTTTAGTGATTCTGTCATGTACCACTAGAGGGAGCCTGCATGCCACACTTTGAGAATCCCTGAAAATAAGTTGTTTTTTTTGTTTTTTTTGCAGTGACGTATGGTCTCTGGGCTGTGTCCTCTATGAGCTGTGCACCTTGCGACACCCGGTAACTCCTTTTTCATGTAAACTTCCTGTTTTGTTTTTCGTCCGGATGGTGAACAGCAGCATGTTGGCGGTTAGGTATTTGCTGTTTGACGCTACACTTGTTTGGTCGAATTTTGTGAAGATTGTCATTAGGGCTGTGCAATTAATCGGAATTCAATTACAATTTCAATGATTACACTCCACAATTACAAAAATCAGCATTATTGTTAAAAAAAAGATTATTAGTACTAATTTTTGAGTTGTTTAAATTTATACATTTACACCTTTTTTTGAATTTTAAAATAATTTAATAAATGTTGTTTCATCCAAAAGGAACTTGCATAATTATAGTGTTTCAAAGAATTGTATTTGTCTATTTTTTTTTCCATTAATTTTTTTATTTTTTTATTTCTTGCTTTGTACAAAAAACTCATCCTGCTGCACTCCAACTTCAAGTTTTTGCCAACATAAATACATACATATTATTATAAATTCTGTTTGGTCCAAAAGAAACTTACATAATTATTAATTATAATTGGTCTTAATATTAAGTGTGTAAAATGTTCTTGTTTTGTACCAAAAAATAAATAATAATTTGAATGATCAAGCAGCCCTAGTTTAAAAAAAATAAATAATAAATACATGGGAAGAGGACCTTGAAAAAAATGATTGCATATTACATCACATTCGCAATATTGTCAGGAAAAAAAATGCAATTCGATTATTTTCAATATTGTTCAGCCCTACATGTGTATTTGGTTATGTGCTGTTATTTTTCCTATTGTAAAATACGTGCCCTGGCTCGTTAAAGCTTAAAACATAACTCGGCAGATGTGAAAAACATTTTGTGTTTTCGTCATTGTGAGTGTGACAATACAAGCTCACTCGAACCAGTGTTCAGTTCCAGGCGCCCAGCTGGAAGAGTCTGATCCTGAAAGTGTGCCGCGGGGCGTACCCCCCGCTGCCCGGGCACCTGCCCCACGAGCTCCGGCTTCTGCTCAAGCAGATGTTCAAGACGGACCCTCGGGACCGGCCGTCCCTGCGCACCATCCTGACCTCTCACCGCGCCTCCAGACTGCTGCGAGCGCATCTGTCCTCCCAGGTAGCGTCCCGCGGTTTGGCGTCATGTCACGACGGGCCGCCGTAACCCGTGACACCGCGCTGTTAGTTCAGATGGTCGCGCGGCTGAAGTTGGATATTTTTTTTTTTTTTTTTATGCGACAGGCAATCGAGGCGGAAAAACAGGAGAGGAGGTGGAATCCGGATGAGGGGAAGATGTTTCAACATTTGGAGGAGAAGAGCTTGATCCGAACCAGGACAATGGAAGGTTAGCATTAGGGATGTTCGATACCAAATACTTATGATACATTAAATTTCCCCCAAAAACCGATGACGAATAATAAAAAATAAAAAAAAAAGACATACAGCAAATTTCCTTAAAATTTTATGAAATTATGATACATTAAATTTCCCCCAAAAACCGATAACGAATAATAATAATAAAAAAAAGACATACAGCAAATTTCCTTAAAATTGAATGAAATTAATGGCAATTATATTTTTTTCAATTTGCTCACAAAAGTCCTCTTGCATAGAGCACACAATAAACAATGTTTCGTGTGTGATGTTTAATTATATCTTGTTTTGAAATCCATGCTTTTAATTTGGAAGGCTGCTCTGTATTTCTGTTTCCTGTTTCACGATCTCCGTTCGTCATTCATCTCTTTGAGTATACATCAAACCCAAAGGGAAACGAAAAAGCCACATTACAAATATAACTACAGTTCAGTGGCTGCATCAAAGCCTTCAGAATGCTCTAGCACAAAAAAACATATAAATACGTCTTTGGGACTACAACATTTAAAATAGACCGTATTTATACGTTTTTGGGAGCAAATGGGTTAAAGACCATTCAATCTAATGTACAATGCTGGTCCCATGTAATATTTACTCATACCTATGAGCCATGAATTGATCGAATGGGACACTCTGCCTTACCGCAGATGCGGAGGTTCACGGCGAAGACGGCGCGCCCCTCCCTCGAAGGCGGTGGGCCGAACCCTCCGAGACGACGCTGCAGATGTTGGCCGACGCCAGCCTCCTGTCGTCCGATGACATCACCACGCGTGTCCCCGAGGAGGGCCGGCGGCGGAAGAGATGGCGGCGAGAGCCTCCAGAGAAGCTGCTGAGTCTGCTGGGGAAAGCCGAGCTGAGTCCAACCTTCAGCACCTTCGTGATCCACAGAGAAGGTTTCGTCACTCAGTAAAGCCTCAAAATGCACCGGGGATATGCTGTGCACCTCCAACCCTCTAGGGGGCACTATTCGGTTTTATTTTGGACACCTGCAGCTCGGGTTCAGATTAGGACTTTAAAAGTTAAGATTTTAAATTGAGGTTTCAAGCATGGGTTGGGTTCAGATTGGGGTTTAAAAGTAGGGTTTTAAAAATGGATTCGGGTTCAAAGTAGGGTTTGGTAGAGTTCCAAGACGGCATTAAGGTTTCAAATCAGGCATGGATTGGCAATTCAAAAGGTTTAAAGTTTAAAACATGGGTTAGGTTTGAAATTTCAAAGTTGGGTTTGAAAAACAATTGGAATTGGAAAACAAAAACTACCCAAAAAAATCAGCATTATTGGTTGGTTATAATTTGTCACAACTCTCAAACAATTTGAAACTTTTAAGGATTTTTGTCCTATATTCGAGCAAGATGTCTACGTTTGATCAGGCGGCAATCCCCTGGTGGGTCCCCTCTCCCAGCCTGGGGCCGACGACACAGATGGCCCCGAACAGGAAGTCGACGCGGACGATGACGACGACGAGCGCGCACGGCCGCGCTCGGATGACGACGACACGTAAGCGTTTTTATCGCTCCTGTTCTGTCATGTGGCCACAATATTAGGTACACACGCACCAAGTGATAAGACGCAACACAAACGGTGAATGTGACCTGATAAGACACGATCGGGCTCAGGACGTGTTCTCAATCTCACCCGCAGGGATTTTGAAGAAGAACCTCCGTTTGACTGGATGGGCCAATTGGAGCAGATGCTGCAGATGTGAATGAAATTGTCATCTTTTGTATTTAGTAAAAAAATGTATTAGTCATTTATTACAAATCAAATAAAACATTATTCATTCAGTATCAGCCTGCCTGTTTTATTTCATATTTAATTTACCTTTTTTTTTTTTACATAAACAACAAGCATGAAATTTAAAAAAAATAAGTATTTTTTAAAACAAACAAATATTATACACATTGGCAAAGACCTTTTAACATCTTTTTTTTATTTTTAAAGATATCTTTAAATTGCACGTTTAAAAGATGAGTAGCATTTCAAATATTTGAATTTAAGTGCCTGTTTTATTGATTTTAATTAAAATATTAGTAATGGACTTTTCTTGACACACTTAACTTGCTCAACTTTTGGTTTGTATTTCTCATCAACAATGAGAAATAATAATGGCAAATTGTCTTAATGCGTGCATTTAAAGACATGCGCAAATCCGCCTGCGCGCTCATCAGATTAGCAAGACACAACGGTCCCAGTTCGCTCGCTCTGGCTGTCTGGGTGTGGGGGGGGGGGGTGTACAGGAAGTATTATTCCCACAGCAGCGGGGTCTTCGTGAGGTCACGTCGCTCTGAGCCCACCGCAATGTTTTCATTGTCCGCTTCCTAACCCCCCCCCCCCCCCCCCCTTTAATGTACCGCAATTTAGACTAAAGGCCTTCTCTGTTTTGTCAGGATAAAAGGGCCATGCGGTGACACCCGGATGTTGCTGTGACCACCAACAGCCACCAGGTGGAGTCAGGAGCTCACAAAGGTTAACAGCCACCGCATAAACATACAACAAGAGTTTCATTCGGTCTTCGTTTTTCCCCGTTGAAATGAATGGAACCCAAAAAGTACACACACACACACACAAATTAAAATAACTCTTCAGTATTGTACCATTATTTGAGCAACACAGTAATAACATTATGAAATTATAGAATGTAAAGAAGTTTGAGAAGTTCCCTTTTGGTGAGTGTACCTTGGTCACCACCAGGGGGCGGTGTAACAGACGGTCTCATCCAAGCTCAATAAGCTGCAGTAATATTTTCCGGTAGGCTGATACCAATTCCTATATTTGGCATAATGAAATTCCGATAACAGATTAATTTATTGGCAAATTAATAATAAAATAAAAATATATATATAATGAATAAAATAACTTTTTTTCATGGAACTTACAAGTTAAATACAACTGAATTGTACCTAGGCAGTGATTGTTTTGCATACCACTTGAGGGAGCCACACTTGGAGAATCCCTGCAAGGGTATGCAAGTTGAAGTGCCGATTTTTCACTTGTCAGCACCCGTGAAGGGAAGTCAAGGCAGTAAAAAGACTTCCTTGCTTTGTCTTGTCACATGAAAAGCTTGGCCAATGACTTGGGAATTTTTAATGTTATATTTTAAAAGTATAAGTAAACCATGTGCATCTCTCTCCAATGAAAGACGATTCAACTAACTCGATACATAGGGTCCAATACGATTCAAGGACAGTTCCATTTTCAAGTGGAAGGATTCGGTTCTATTGTAGTGAGATCCGAATCAATGTGATATGAATACGGGTCAGTTTGAGAGAGTAAGATGCAAAGAGTTGCTTGGCATTTTACATATGAATGAACTCGTCAGTACTGTAAATGTGCCATTTACTCCAAATCATTTATTTATATATATATATATTAGAAAATGCAAATATACATACTTGTAATAACTAATTAAATGTATTTATTTAAAAATTTAAATGGATGTGACTTCATATTTCCCCAGGCTATTGTTTTAGCATTTTGTAAAAAAAATAAAAATACTTAAGTCAAACCTTGAATTAAAAATGTGATTCCCATCATTGTTTTAGTGGAGCTTTAAAAAATAAATAAAATAAAATAAATAAGTGAGCTTGCCTCAAACAACATTAATTTGGTCTCAAGAGTTGCATCCAAACTGTCTTGCACAGAAGCCTTCTTTGCAGAATCATTAAGGTGAAAACAAGGAAACGGACTGACTTGAATCATCGCATGTTGTGACATATCACTACTTTTATTTCCTCAATTTCAGAGTTGCTAAGTGCAGGAAAAAGCAAAAACAAAAAGGTGGCATCAATTCACGGTGACGATTGATATCACTCGTGCCCGAGTTGTGCTACTAGTGTGCTGAGAGCGTGCTCACTAGTGTCGATCACTTGTGTACCTAATATTGTGGCTGGGATGACCGTCTTTCGCGAGCGGCGCCTCCGTCGCGAAAGAGAAGTACCCGCTTCCAAGGGTGGAGCGCCAACTTCCTGTTGCTAACAAAGCATTTGAAAGACACGAGCAGTCATTGTTGCGTCTATTTCGGGCCCTCTTTTTTTTTTTTTTGCGGTGCCAACCCACGAGTTCTGACGGACTTTTTTGCCTTGACCGCCCGGTTCGCGGCGTTTTTTTTACGAACGCCCCCTTTTCTCATTTCCGGTCTTGGTCACCGCCAGGATTGAAATCCATTTAAAACACACACGCACATGCACACGAGCTGCTTCGATAACACCGATGACGCTAAATACGGTAATAACTTACTGGAATTTTCATTTGGATACATCAACTATAAACATGACAAGAACCAGGGAAATGAAAATTCATGACGTTTGTTGATAAACGCATACTATGGACTTATCATTCAAAGCAGAGTGAATCTTAATAGCAAAAGTCAGGAATGGGGCAGGAGGGATCATTTGATGCATTATATGTATAGTTTTTAATAATCATCCGTATTTTTTTCTGCCAAAAACTGGTATCGGCCTCAAAAAATTTACGGTGTCTAAATGACAAACTTAAGTTAATGACCTCATAAAAACTTTAAAACGTCCTTACATTAAAACCCACATGGGGACAAGGAGACGCATTTCATTTCAATCATTGCTTTGGAATCAAATAGTATTAAAAAAAAAAAAAAGTCATGCAAGACTTCAAAGTGTGTTATGTTTGGTGTATTCTTTGATTTTAAATTATTAATAAAACTATAATTAAAAAAAAGTACATATAAACGGACTATATTATTATATCTTATACGGTATATCCCATCCATCCATTTTCTGTACGGCTTGTCTTTCTCCCTCTTGCCCTCATGAACTGGAAGTTGAAAGTTGACACAGAGTTCACGTGAACGTCTTCGACGCACGCACACACATCAGCTGCCGCTGTGTGTCCGACTTGCTGGCAAGACACAAAGCTTTACATTGTGCGCGCGGGGGGGGGGGGGGGGGGGGGGGTTGTACTGCAAATATATATACGGTGTACATATATTCCTAATGGGGATTCCCCAAAGTTGTCAATGTGTGCACCATGAAACAGAAGCCGCTGTCTTCTGTTTTTAAATCTGTGTTGTCGCCTTCGTGTAGGAAGTCGCACAGGATGAAAGTGTGTGTGTGTGTGTGTGTGTGTGTGTGTGTGTGTGTGTGTGTGTGTGTGTGAAGGGGGGGGGGGGTTGTGTTGGGGGGGACGGGATGTTCCGCAGTAAATTCTGTTACTCCTGTCTCGTGATTTGATGGAGCAGCTGAGCCTCCAGCTGAGCGTGCGCACATTTGGATTAGTCACAGTGGACAGCTTTCCGTGTCAGGGGCCATTTTAAGTTTCTTTTGATCGTATCCATACATGGAAAACACATTTAAGAACATAACCTAAATGTTTTATTGCATATTTTGAGCACATGCACCTTTTGAGGTTGGTGGTTCGAAACATGGCATGACTTTTTTTTGTGGGTTCTAGGTAGTGATGGGAAAATGAAGCTTCATGACGCTTCATGAAGCACGTGCATTATTATTATTTTTTACTCCTCTAGGTGGTGCTCTTGGTTTAAATATAAAGGCCTGTGAAATGAAAGCTGATTCATTTCTACTGCATCTTTAAACCAAGAGCGCCATCCAGAGGAGTAAAAAAAACACCAACGCTTCATGACGCTTCGTTTGTCTATCACTACTTCTAGGTATGCAAAGAACAGTCTGACAAAAGAACTGTCTTTGATACTGCATATTTTTGTGAAAGAACCGTCCGTCTTTGTTGAGGTATTTTTTTGTATAAATGAAATGTTGTGGATGATCTCTGAATGCAAACATTTCATTTGATGCAGCGTTTTTTTTTTGTTGTGGGTTCTATCTATGGAAGAACTGTCTCGGTTGAGGTATTTTTTGTGTGTGTAAAAGAACTGTCTTTGATGTCTCAATTTTGTGAGGGACACAAATTTTCATTTGATATGTCAAATTTTTTGAGCAGGTACTATGTGCGGGGAGAAACCATCTTTGTTGAGGTATCTTTTGCGTGAAAACAAATTCTGCCACAATTCTGTACGAGATCTATGCTTGAAGAAAAATGACTATGTGCAAAATGCCTGTATTTGACAAACCGTCTTTGATGCAGCATTTTTATATGAACAAGAACTTTTTTTTTTTTTTTGTGGACTCCTAGCTTTCTGTGTGTCAACCTTTTGATTCCACAATCTTGTGGGATCTATACATGGAAGAACATTTGATGAAAGAACGGTCTTAGAGGTGTCTATTTTACAAGTACAGGTCGTGTCTTTGATGACAAAATCTTGTACAGTATTCTTCCTCCTACAATCCGAAACCAGGCACGTTAACTTCACTGCAAAGGAAGATTCTGAATTGTTCTTTGGTGTGAATGTGAGCCAGAATTTATTGTTTGTCTATACATGCCGTGTGATTGGCTGGCGACCAGTCCAGGGTGTCACCTGGGTAAGGCTCCAGTTGACCCGCCCCCCTAATGAGGACAAGCGCTGGAAGTTGTTATTATTATTTTTTTTGCTAGCCCGAGACAAACGCCAGAACCATTTTGGTAACTTTTGAGCCTTGACAGGACACGGAAGTCTTTTGTGAGGCTGTCAGTCGCACCAGTGGTCTGTCGCCTCCGCTTACATCGGCCTGAGGATTAACGTCGGCAGGTGGGCGGAGCCTCCATGAGGAAAGCAAGCGGCTTGTCCACAAACTTGGGAGCGGAACGTAAAGCTCGCTCGGGCCCGAAGTAAAGACAGTCGTTAAATGTTCAGGTGAGGTCCAAGAGGAGCTTGTAAAAATACTTCCCACGCTTTGCGGGTGCTTCAGGACAAAACTTGAGGTGGAAAATTTTGCAGGATGGACGGTTGACGTGCAGAACTGTCTTTGATGGGGCCCTTTTTTGGTGGGACTATGCATGAGAGAGCATAGCTATGAATAAGAACTGCCTTTCATAAGGCAATTTTGCGCGAAATAACAGTTTTTGATGAGGCATTTTTTATCTTTGCCTCTACTTGAGATATCAGTCTTTTACTAAATAACCATCTTTGATACAGCATTTTGGGTATGAGAACTCTCTTTGCTGAAGTCATTTTTGTGGGATCCCCGTGTGAAAGAACTGCTCTGCATTTTTTTTTTTTTCGTGGGAGGATGCGTGAAAGACTTTTTACGAAAGAACCATCTTTGGTGCAGCATTTTTATGTATGAGAACCGTCTTTGAGTGACACAAAATTTTGTTTTGGCATTCATTTTCTGACAACTGTCTTTGAGGTGATAATTTTACAGGCTCTCTGCGTGAAAGACCCATCTTTGAGGCGTCATTATCTTTGTGAAAAGAATCGTCTTCAATTTAAAAAAAAAAAAAACTGTCTTTGATACGGCATTTATTTTTGTGAAAGTCTTAAGACCTAAAAACACCAATCCGACGTCGGCCAAATGTTAGCGACGCCTACCGCATGTGGCGTCGGCCCAGACGTCGCCACGTAGAGTTGAAAAATGACGTAAATACACACCGCACCGACTATTACGTACCTTGCGCGAGAAATAATTACACTTTATCGTACAATGCCGCCATTGTCAACCCTCGCTCTTGCGATTGTACGAAGATTGTCAGCAAAGGCGTAAGATAAGGAGAAACCGCACAAAATGGGCAAAATCCTGGATACTCCAGTGACCAAGGCTTACCCCGAACCTTGCGCAAAATATGCGGGAAAAAAAAGGGTCCGGCTTTTCATCAGTACTGACGCCCGATGATTTGCTGAAACCCCGCCCCCACCCCCGGACGTATTCCAACTCGATCTGACTTTACGACGAGTTATTTATACACTAATCAAACGGCCAACGCGGTCCGACTCCCGGCGTCGGATTGGTGTATCTGGGCCTTTAGATGCACTCATTTTTTTTTTTTTTCATGAGAACCGCAGTTGCAGCAGGAATTTTTCAGGAGCTGCGTGTGGGAAAAAAAAGTCTTACATTCTGAAAATTATTGGCGAGAGAAGCTGTAAAATGACATCTGTTTTTTTTTGTTTTCTCATGCTAATGCTAAAGCCGCTAAGGCGCTCTCACAGCTTGATAAGGTTTGTTTACATGGGAATGAGGCGGGGGTGGGTTTGGTGGGGGGGTCACGTGACTGCTGGGTTTACTCCTAAACCTCCACTCTTGTTACTGTTTATTAGCTCAGTGCTGTTTCTCATTTTGGCTTCGTACCAGTCTTAACAATATATAAAGTCTTCGTGTTGCGTTTGCTGCATTGTTTCTCTCAAATTGGCACTAAAGTCAACTCGCCTGGCCTGTCGGTACTAAACATGATACTAAAAGTGAAAACAAGGTGGGAGAGCGCATAGTTGAGACGTGTTGTCGTCTCAAGTGTCGAATGGAACGCTGCTCATATCAGCTTAATAGCAGACATTTCCTCCCAATGTAACTTGGAGAGCCATGCCACCCATTTAAGGGGGCGGGGGAGGGGGGGGGGGCTTCATTATCGTCAACAGAGACCCCCCCACCACTGTCACCCCCTTCCTCAGACTGTGCTCCTTCCCTTGATAATATGTCAGCTCGAATGACAAACACAATTTTTAGACACTGGTGCTTTATTTGAGTATTTGGGTTTGATGCGATCATTTTGGGGCATCGAGATGGGGAGAAAAGCGTCTTCAATGCAGCATCAATTACGTTAATGAGGCGTCTGTGATCTTTGATGCAGTTATTTTGCCGGAGCATGCAGTGTGACACAATAGTCTTTGATGAATGAATTTTGCATGAATCTCTGCGTTAAACGACCGTCTTTGACGTTGTTTATTTTCTGGCCTCTCTGTGAAAGATTTGTCCTCAAATGAGGCAATTTTGTGCACTCTTGTGTGGATGTAGTCTTTGATGTTGTCATTTTCTGGGGTTAGAATAAAGAATGGTCTTTGATGTGGCAATTTTGTGGGGCTGTGTGATAACACCACATTTATTGTAGCAAATTTCCAGGATCTACAATGTATGCAAAGAAACACATTTGACGTAGTAATTTTACCGGATTTTTTTTCTGTATGAAATACTTGCCTTTGATGCTGTGATTTTAGGGGATCTGTGCGAAAGTTTCATGCACATTTTTCGTAAAAATAACCATCTTTGATGTAGGAATTTTATGGGATCTCAGTGTGTAACAACTAACTGTCTGTGATGGCAATTTTGCGGGATCGGTGCGATGAGAACCATCTTTGATGCAAAAATTCACGGGTCTTTGTATGACAGAATAGTCTTTGATGTGGCGTTTTTTTTTGTGCGACCTGGATGTGTCCCACTATATTAATAGCCAGAATAACCAAGATGCTTGTGCATGGCAGGAAATTGCCCACAGGAAGTGACTGGTAGATGGTACGGGCTGGCATGACCCTGATGGAGCTCGTCAGCCTAAACACGGCTGCTGTGTGCAAGCGTGATAACCTTGCACAGCCTTTCAATGCTCAAATTAAAACCAACAAAAAAAAAAACGACAATAAAAACCTCCCTTTTAAAAAAGAGAAAGCAAGCAGAATGTGTGTCTGTGTCTTGTCAGTAGAAGGAAGGAGAGGTCAGGCTGATTAGATAAGGTTTGTATATGCAAAGATGCTTTGTTTATTACCTCCCCCAAGGAAGATACAGTACCAGTCGTAGGTTTGTCATGACCTTTTTACATAGTTGCCATTTTGAAAGAGTGAAACAGTAAACATTAGGGTATTTTTTTTTTTTTATGGTGAATTTTGAACATGCTAACAGTAGAATTGCATTATTTTGTGGAGAATACCAATACTGCGTACCTCGAAGGGAGTCTAATGGCTACGTTGACAAACCGCTTAGCTTTACAGCGCGTACAGTACAAAAAATGGCAACTAGGGGTCTTTGACTAGCCTCGTCAGCTTACCTGGCTCCATGTATAGCAGCTATGGCTAGGATAGTTGTAGCATAATGCTAACGTTTTGAGTAAACAGCCAACAACAACAACAACACAGCATTATTTCAAGGTAAAATATGGATAGTTTGTTGCGTACCTTGGGGCAGACTGTTTGGGATATTTGAGGGATTCACCTGATGTGGATGATCGGTTAGCTTAAGCCCAATATGTATATATCGATAACTATATCGAGAGCTGAATTTGCTCGTGCCACAGATAGGTATCATGTTTGTAGCACAACATTTTGGATCCAGAGCTAGCAGAAAAGCATTAATATGGAGTAGACTGTTGATATTTGAGCAATTCAAATGACAAATGCGAGTAGCTAGCCTCGTTAGGTTCGTTGGCTAAGTTTGTCACAGTTAGCATTTTTGGCTACAAGCTAACAACATTATTATGCTATGACTAATACGAGTACATTTTGCCTTGAGCAGACTGTTGATTTTTTCAAGGATTTACTTGGCTATACGAACGACCAAAAAGTCCTACAGCCACACAACATCTATGCATCCAAAACATTTTTTGTCACGTGTTGCTGGACAGAATGAAGAGGGTAACCATAAAGCTGGCTAGCTCTCAATCATTCAAAAGAAAAAAGAAAAAGAAAAATATTATTACTATTTCACATCTTTTTATTTAATTTCTATATTTTTAGATTTATTTATTCATTTTGCTAACACCTTTTTAGGTTAAAGGTTCAATAGGGCTAACTAAAAAAATTGCCATTTTGAATTTTTGTGTTTGAGGATTAGCAAAAGTCAGGTGAAGAAACAATCTCAAATGGTAGGTTTCTAATTATGAACGTATCAAGGTTCCCAGGCTACGTTTTACACTACCCTATGCTCGTTTGTACTTTGTGCCTCCACCGGAGCAAAAATTGCGCATGACGTCAAGGTCCATTTGTTTGTTTTCAAAACAGCAATCGAGTCCCGCGCCCTTGACCCGCCTTAAAGGTGGCGCTGCGTGGGAAATAAAGTCACACCCAGTCATCTGTTTTGCATTGTTCAAGCAACGCAAGTTGTAATAGTTTGGATGTTACTCAAAGACCTCCTATAGTCAGGGGAAATAGATGAAGATAAACCTCAAAGACCCTTCTTTGTTCTAGCAGATCCACTCAAGCCGGTGCTTGTTGACAACAGCTACACTTGCTCACCGCATTAATAGGTACACCTGCTCAGTTGAATTCTGTCTGTAAAAAGAGGATGTTCAGTTGATGAAAGTGTTTAACCACATGAGCGTAACACTTGTAAACCGCTGCAAACCACAACTACAAGAATCAAAATCAAAATATACCGTCTGACATTAAAATTGAAAAGGTTGCAAAAATTGAACAATTCTCTGACAGTTTCAATCAAAACCAAGCTGTATCCTCTTTAAAACCGCCCTGGGTTAAAAAAAATCTTTAAGGATAAATTTGTGATGGAACTTTGTAAAGCGCTTTGAGCACCATATGGTGTAGATAACTGCGCTCCATTTAACATTTTTCAAAAACAATATTTCTTCTTCTTATTTTTTTTTTTGTGTAACACTTTTTTATGTTATGTTACAGGTTAAAATAATAAATTTTCTTTTTTAATCATTATCTAATCTTAATGAAAATTCTGCTGGCCTTATTTTTTGAATTCTCAAATTTGTATTATGTGTATTAAGAAATAATTAAAAAAAATATTTTTAATGTAAATTTTAAAAGAAGTGCCTTCTGCTAGGATGGATTTTGTTATTTTCTTATCATTATATAGTTGTATGTGATTTTTAATAAATCTCTTTGTTACATTACATCTCAGTGGGCCCATGTTTAAGTGTTTTAAAATAAAATCAAGAAAATTTGAAAAATTAAGAAAAAGTCTAATGACGTCGACTTTTAATTATTTTTATTTTTTCCCGTATTTTAAAAACATACTCATTGCAACTATTTCACACACACACACGCACACACACAAAACAAAACACCTTATTTAACCTAACTCAAAGCAAGGATAAGTTTAATTTCCAATTTCTATTCTATGATGTGATGAGAGTACACGTGCGGGTGTACCCAATTAAAGCATTCGCAAGCGTGTGGCCTTTCGCTCAGCAGTTGCACAAAACTTCCGCACAGGAACTTGGCAATCCCCGCCCGACCAGAGCGAGACGCTCACTTCCTCAATCTGGATGTTTACCAGAGGTGGGAGTAACGTGCCGTCTCACGTTATGAAAGTTGAGTCAAAGTCACACTTCTTACAATCTGCTCAGCCACAATATGTATTCTCACACATTAGCCAAAATCTGTACCTGCATTGGTTAGCCGCACAAACACACTCACATACTGTATTTAAATTTTTTTAATGGTCCCAAACACAGGTGCCAAATCAAGGTCCAGAAAGTAAAAACCCTGCCAGTTTGGCTGCTAGTTAGCTAGCTCTCTAGCTAGCTCCCATGGTGCCACTTTACCTGCTAGGGAGCTAGCTAGCTAGCACCCATGGTGCTCGTTTACCTGCTAGGGAGCTAGCTAGCTAGCACTAGAGGCTAAAGCCAAACTATGGCAGGGTTTTGACTTTCTGGACCTGGATTTGCCACCTCTGGTCCCAAACCAGTCATGTGACAAGTCCCCCCCCATCTCCACTGTTTACATCTATGTACATTTGGACATTTAAAAGAAACTAGTGGGGTTTTTTCTGGTGCAAATAGTTTTATTTAATACTTTCATCCATTGCTGTGCACAAAAACCCTGCTCAAAATTAATCTCCATATAACTATGTTAATTTAAGTGAGCTAAAGTTAGCAACAGATAAATACGGACATGAACTTGCAAAAGTATTCTCACTCCCTTGCAGGCGGTTGGTTACACAATGTCAGTAATATCCACAGCGGAAGGATTTTAAGGAGGGTGTGTATGGGCTCATTAATCCGCAGAGGCAGCTTCTCTGAACTGGATGTTAGAATTTAGAGCTTTAAAAAAAAAAAGGGTCGATGAAAGTGTCACACCGAGGACTCATTGTGCAGCATCTTGGCTTTGAGGTTCCTCAGGCTGCACTGCAGGTTGGAGCTGGATTCCGACTGCAGCGCCTCGGAGAACTTGGCGTCGCACGGCCGCCCCGCCAGCGACTTCCTCTTGATGGAGTTCTGGATGGTCTCCGAGGTGAAGTAGTAGACGATGGGGTCGAAGCAGCAGTTGGAGACGGCGATGCACAGCGCCACCGGGTAGATGGTGCGCACCACCGACTCGGCGAAGCAGCCCTTGAGCGTCTTGGTGCGCACCAGCGCGTAGAAAACCAGGTTGACGTTGTAGGGGATGAAGCAGAAGCAGAAGGTGCTGAGGTGCACGGCGATCATGCGCAGGATCTTGGTCTTGTTCAGCTTGCCGCCGCCGCTGCCCCGGCTCACCTTGTGGGGGCGGCGCAGGGTCTGCAGCACCATGACGGAGCAGCCCACGTTGAGCAGCAGCGGGATGACGAAGCCCACCGTCTCGATGAAGATGACCACCTTGGATAGGTGCGACTTCCACTGGTTGGAGGAGAAGTTCTCAAAGCAGAAGGTGGCGTTGGTGCGGGGCCGCTGGCGCGACGTGGTGTCCAGCAGGAAGCCGGTGGGCAGGCTGCCCGACAGCACCAGCGCCCACACGCCGGCGCACACCAGCTTGGCGTTGCGCTTGGTGCGCAGCGTCCGCGAGCGGAAGGGGTGCACGATGGCCAGGAAGCGGTCCGCGCTGATGCACGTGAGGAACAGGATGCTGCCGTACATGTTGGTGTAGAAGAGCGAGACGGACACCTTGCACAGCACGCTGCCGAAGGGCCAGCTCCGGTTGATGAAGTAAAAGACGCGCAGGGGCAGCGTGAAGACAAAGAGCAGGTCGGAGGCCACCAGGTTCATCATGTACGTGGTGGTCTCGTTGCGCAGCTTCAGCGAGCAGGCGAAGATGTAGATGGCCACCGCGTTGGTGATGAGGCCCACCACGAAGACCACGCTGAACACCGCGCTGTACAGCGGGTACTTGAAGCCGTCGTTCTTGCTGCAGCTCCAGTTGAGCGCCGAGACGTTGCCGGGTCCCAGCGGCGGGATGGTGTCGAACATCTTGGGAGACAGAAGCCTTTGCTTCCACGTCTTTTAGCAACTGTCCGCAAAGTCTTTTATTCCAGACACTGGCAAAGAAGGCATCGGTTACATGTCTAATGCTCGGTTCTGAGGATATCCTGCATGAAAGATGCCAAATTGACCAGTTTCCGAGGTAGTCCCAGAGGCAGGGTGGCAAGCTGCGTAGAAGGGGAGTCCGAGACTGGATTCAATTCTCCAAAAGAAACTCTCTAAGAAGTCTTTTATTCCAAACTCTGACACAGCAGTCTCTACCGGGTGGGAGGTGGCTGGGGATTCCGCAATGCCGAGTTTATACCAGTCATTGGCCAAACGTTTCTCTGATGCTTGGTCCCGAGGTGCCAAATTTTCCAACCTCCGATGAGAGGTGGCAGCTCCCGCGGCGGTAAGTTTAACACCAGAGTCTCACTGTTCTGTTAGCATTTGATTCCAGACGCTAGCGTGCAGTTGTCTCTCTTGCGCACCAATTTCGTGCGAGGTTTGAAAGGGACTTAAATGGTGGTAGATCAAAGGAGGTGGATATAGTGGTGACCCCGAAGATATCCTGTGTGAAGGGTGCCAAAATTTGCCAGCTTCTGTCGTGGGACGGGAACCAAAACAATTGTTACCGTTTGCCGAGTATTTCATAGCAAACACCAGCATGGATGTCGCTACTGTTTAAAGTGCAAACGGCAGGGGTTTGGTGTGGGGTCCCGAGGATATCCTGAGTTAAAAAAAAATGCCAGCCTTCGAGTTTGTCCCAAAGTATTATGTAGCATGCATTGTCCTGTTGTCTTTACCGCAACATCTTAGATGCACCAGTTTAGAGTAAAAAGGGGTTAAAAGAAGGCGCAAGAGGGTGAGAGGTAAAGCGTAAGGTCCTGAGGATTCAAACCTCTCGACTGGTCCCCATCCTTAAGATCCTCACGGATGTCCAGGCGTTAGTTCATGGTGAAGAGAGCCGTGGGAGAAAAGCCGGTGTCCCTCTTCCTCCCCCCCCCCCCAACCGTGCGCCTCTTGATGAATAGTCGCACAAAGGGAAGGATGGCAGATCCGCAAGCAGATGGGAATAGAGAGTAACAAAGTCCTCGCGTGTGTCCTGTATCCTCGTCCTCTTTTTCACCCCAAAATAGTCTCGAGCAAGCCTCGCAGTCTGCACTCGTGTCTTCTTTTTTACTCTTGCGGTTTTCAAGTAATCAGTGAGGAGCTGCTGCTGCTGCTGCCCACTTCGCCTTTGTGCCGCTCTCTCTCTCTCTCTCGCTTGACCATTCACTCACTCATACACACTTTTGTACTTTGACTGGGCTGGGACTCGGTCTATATCTCCGCCTCCCGGTCCCTCCCCCCTTCTCCCTTTTGTCTGCTCCCACAGGACTAGGACTAACAAATGCTGATTACTCTTCTTTTTTTTTTATTTTCATTTAAGTGATGTCACGTTTGTTAATTCTTCTTTTTTTAAACCACACACTAATAAAAAAATAAATACTCAAAATTTGTAAGTTTGCTTTTTGTTGATACACAAATACATTTTTGTTGACACTTTTTGTGTATGCATTTTAAATGTAGATATAGGCGATAAAAAAATATAATTACCAAACTTTTCAACGATTAATACAAGCAATTTTAACCCTTTTTTTTGTTGGTGGGGTGGTCAATTCCATTTTCCGCCAGGGCTGAGTCCCCATTCCAGCTAATTACTGTACTACAATTTTGGTGCATAAGGAGTAAGATTAGTTTGAGAGCTCAATTGTGCAAGCGGTGTTTCAAGTGCTTTGAAAGAATATTATGTTAATAAAATTGGGGTTTGTACAGTTGTGCTCCTAAGTTATGTAAACTTATGAGCACGGTTGTGTACATCACCATTCACCACTAGTTGGCAGACAAAGTTGTGTTCATAAGTTTACACAACTTATTAGCACATTGGTTTATTAAGATTACTAAAAGAGTGTACGGCTGTGCTCATTTCCCCTACTTTGTTTTGAAATATCTATTCTGGTTTTTCTATTTATGAAATTATTTCTCCTTTAAAAGTGGTATTTTGCCTTAAATGGTGTGTTGTGCCTGTGAAGTACATCGAATTACATTGTAAATGGAATGTGCTAAAGCTGACTTGCTTATGATTGTTATATGACAACCTTCATAGATGCACAACTCTGCATAATGACTACATTTTGCCGTTAATATAATTAATTACTGTATTATTCACAAAATATATGAGAAAAATCTGGCCGTTTTTTTAAATAAAAAAATTGTAATAGAGCTAAACCAAAAAACAATTTTATATATTTTTTGTCGTTTCTATAAAAGATGTTTTGTTTATATTTACAAAAAAAGAAAAGAAAAGGAAAAGACCACCCGGATGTGATTCTTTCTATTCACATTATTTCCAAGGGGATACAATTTGTTGAAAATCTAAACAAATCTTCGCAAATGTATTTGGTTTTACTCTGATAAAGTGTATGCATGTGTTAGGTACTGTTCAGTTATGTTTAACCTTTAAGTTTATGTAACAAAATCTTAGAATGTAATCTTTGTTTGCTTGAGAATATATATCTAGGTACAATAAGTATTTGCACTACATTTTAATTGAATCATTATTTAAGGTAGATTTTATTCTATTGTATTTGAACAGTGGTAATCTTCATTTTGTATACTGTTACAGAGAATTACTGTACAATCAAATTAAACATACGTTTAGTTGCTCTTGTGTGAAATGTTCAAATGCAAGATCTTTGAATTGAAATTAAAAATAGACGCTTTGTGCATTATGTTCGAGAAAATAAACACCAGAGTGAACCTTCCAGAAAACATGCTCATATGCAACCTTCACTATTGTCTTTTGCCTGAAAACAATCCCCTGACATGCAAAAAAAAAAAAAAAAAAAAAGAGAAAACATGCTCCAAAGCCCAAGACGCTGAAGCTCTCACAATGCCAGGAAGCATATCGGCCCCCAACCACCCCCCCCGCCCCAAGGCCAAGACTGAGGCCTTGAATAGTGAGCGATGTCAGGTGACATCATGCTTCAACGTTGGAATTCTGGCGAATAACACGCAGGGATTGAACAGTTCCCACATTTAGCAAGTTAGCGTGTCGCTCCATGTTTGGCTTGCTTTATAAAACAAATACCCCCCAGACCTCATACACCTGCGCAAACAACCAACGGCTGCATGCAACACACCAACAGCTTTCAACTGTAACAACGGAAACATTTCTTGTGTGGTTTTTGAAAGTTGGCCATATATACGAAAATGATAACCAAATTAACACCACCTTTGTAAAGCAGATGGAGTAACATCTGCTCCTTACTTTCACTGCAGAATTGATCACAAAACAAAACAACGTGGAGGCGCCCACTTTTTAAAACACGGCAGTGGAACAGATTTTTTGGGGTAACTCTTGAGGCCTATTTTTCCAAACGACATAACTTTGGCCGACTCAAAGCTTCAAAAGCAGACTGATACTGTATTATATTAATATGAGTTTATTAGTTCATGTGACATTTCGACAAATATATATTTATTTTTCTCATCTCCCTGTCAAAGCGCCACTGTGCTTTTTGTGATGCGTTAACACATTGGGTGCGTGTCAAATAAACGCAAGTGTGAAAACCTCAGCACATTGTGTGCACGCCAAGGTTATTTTAGTTCACAAACACTAACGATAAAACAAAATTTTTAAAAACTATTTCGTTAACGAAATAAAATAAAAAGGAAAATGCTTTTAAAAAAACAAAAACTAACAAACTATTTTATGTTTACAAAACTAACTAAAACTATAGCGAAAATGTCCTTTGTTTTAGTCTTTGGTAATTAATGCATACCTGACACTCCTATTTGTCCATTGGTGTGATTGTGAGTGTGGATGGTTGTTCGTCTCTGTGTGCCCTGCGATTGGCTGGCAACCAGTTCAGGGCGTACCCCGCGCCTACTGCCCGAAGCCAGCTGGGATAGGCTCCAGCAACCCCCGCAACCCTTGTGAGGACAAGCGGTTAAGAAAATGGATGGATGATTTTAAAGACATTTGAAAGTGTGTCACACAGAAGTGATGTCATCTAGCAGCAGCCAATAGAAAAGCACCTCCAGATGACGTCGCTCCTAGGCGACAAATTTGCCTGCTTGACTTTTGGCACCAATGGCCTGCTTTTTCATTTAACTCAGCCGAAATTGCTACGCTAGGTAAGAAATGTTAATTTTACCATAGTGTTTATTATATATTGTGCACAAGTAATACACAAAAAAATAAAAATATAAAATAAAAAACTATTACTGAAACTAACTAAAACTAAGCATTTCTGAATAACGAAAACTAATAAAAACTAACAGAGCTACCCTGAAAAACTAATTAAAACTAACCAAATTTAAAAAACGAAAATGAAAATTCCAAAACTATAATAACCCTGGCACAGCACGCTCAACCTAGTAAAAACATTTAAATCCGCAATTGTTCAAATTGATTAATGACTGCAAGGAAGGACACATTTGCTATGTCATTTGTTTTGTTTTGTTTTTTGAAATACAGATTACATTATATAACACAGTGCAACTTGTATAAAAGTCTTAAGTATTCAGTAACATTTGCAGTCCTACCACGTGATTGCTTTTGGTTTTTTTTGCCAGCATCCAAAACAATGCATGCAACGTACATATAACAACACAGAGCTGACAAACCATGAAGCGAAGGGAACCACTGTGACAATCAGTTGCACGTGTGTAGCGTGACAATACGCCGTTAGTAGCCCTTTTCACACAGTACTTTTTCCCGTTGTTGACGAGGAATGCGGGGACTGCAGGAAAAGCTATTATTGCCCTGATTACTATTGTTAAGCGTGAAGCGCAGTTGATCCCCTGGGGTGAGCACATGGATATGATGCTCCTGAAAAATCTTCGACTCCGCCCTGTGCAGGTTACCAAATTTGCAGGACGTCAATAGCTCTTTTCACAAGGCTCATATAAAAGCCAGCCTTTTCACATACAGCGGTGGCGGCCTTGCGATCCAGGCGCACTGCACACCATACATTGGTTTCATTGTAGCAGAAGGACAATTTCCGTTGGTGGCGCTGAAGCACCTTTAAAGGGGGTACTCAATGACAAATCAACTTTTTTTTTTTTTGCTGACTGTTTAACTGTATAAATAGTCTACATGTCCTGCTCATTATTTTTTTGACATTTTTGCGCTTTTCAGTTGAAAGCTTGAATTCATCGCCATCTTCAGTTTAAACACTGGGATAAACACAATTTGGCTGTTTGTCCTCTTTAAAAGGTGGAAAGATGACATCTTTGGAAGGAGGGGGAAAAAAAGTCATTTTTATTTTGTCTGAGGTAGAATCAAAACAAAGATGTGTGTAAAGGAATGGTAGAAATGCTAGGATAGGGGGTATGATATGTAGAGTGATACTATTTGACAAGTGTTTTTAATATAACATAACATACTGTGTATAACCAGTATCTTGTTTTTTTTCTAATGGGTTCTTTATAAAGGCTAAAGGCAAATAAATTTAGTTATTGGAACGTGTGCGTGAAAGAGGCTACTAATAATGGTAACTTGTCTTATTCTACCGATTGCAGTAAAATGGAACAGTAACATGCAAAAAGATGGCAAAGGTAGACGAGACACTTCCCCAAATTGGAACATTCGGACATACAAAAAATAAATAAATTAAACTGCATGTTGTGATGATTTTGAGTTGCGCAACTTGAGTGTAGTAACACATTTTGGGCAGAAATCAGTTCAACTGGAATAAAGACAAAAAAGAAGAGGATACCACTTCAGCTTAACGTAATGTAATAAATATAGCAAATTAAATTTTGCCATTTTACTATTCGTTGTTCCCACAGAACAGAAAGAATACTTGTAAATATTG
This sequence comes from Leptonotus elevatus, assembly GCF_054856555.1. Lineage (NCBI taxonomy): Eukaryota > Metazoa > Chordata > Actinopteri > Syngnathiformes > Syngnathidae > Leptonotus > Leptonotus elevatus. The sequence continues at coordinate 23,564,253 of NC_141245.1, read as the reverse complement.
TATGTGGTGTTGCTGTTTGTGCTAAAAGTAGCCGTTTTTAAGGTTTATTATGAATGTAACATAGATGCTAATTTACCGGAGCTCGTCTATGATTTTCATAATGCATGAAAGCATTAAGCTATCAAATTTTTGTTTGATGTAATGGGCTCTTTGCACAAATCCACTACTTTCTGAACTCAGTACCGCTCCTTCATTTCCTGCCTTTCCTGATTGGACAAACTGATTAATCCAGGTGTGCCTGACCTCAGTAACCACGACGTCAATGGCCAATTTGTCCAATCATGAAAGACAGGAAATGAAGGAGTGGTATTGCGTTCAGGAAGTAGTGGATTTGTGCAAAGAGCCCATTAGATGCTTTTATTTTAGTGTTTACATACACAATATTTAATTTTCTTGTGTTTCATGTGTCAGTTGCAACAGTTTATATTAATTACCGTAACAGTAACGCAAATTTCTGTCAGCCACATAGTGACAATAAAAAAAAAAGAAGAAAATTAACGCATGATAATTTAAGATACAAACAGCCTTCTGGAACATAACTTGTTTGTAAGATGGTGCTGTGTCTGTACTGACTACGACGGGCACTGTTTCACTTTTGACTAGTGACGGATGATAAAGTAAACCAAGAAAAAAAAAGGTTTGTGGAAGGAGAGCGCACATTTCTGTGACGGGTTTCGCAGGTTGGTTGGTGAGATGTGTGAGACAAAACGACTCCAAAAGCCAGCATTCCTTCCAGTAAAGCATCTGGAGAAAAATACCAGACCCGAGTCACCCGACCTGTCCTGTGGTTCAGTAGCCCTTCATTGGGATGCGAGTAGCAGTGGTATGGTAGTGGATGGAGCTTGTGCTGTTCACTCATTTTGTGGTACAAGCATGATCAGGTTTACCTTTTCATTATGATGTCACAAGTACTCCCGGGTGGAAATCCAGACATAGTTAAAGAGACAGTGCCTAGAAATGTTTGCCCTAATACCGTAATACAATGCACCTGCACGATGGTGTCTCAGGGAGAGCACACTTCACCAGCCTTATCACCAAATACTACGTTCGCTAACTTTGTCTCCTTTGGGTATCTGTAGCAGAAAGATGGCGGCAAAACATGCCAGCCTTCTGTAATGTGAGCAGCGACTAGTAAAATACAATTAGTACTTACTAGACCCACAATTATATATTTTTTTTTAAATGTACGTTTGAGTGATGAGAACTTTTTTTGTTTTGTTTTTTTTGCATATTATGGAAATTTAATATGTTAACATATAATGTGAAAATCAAAAATTTCTGCACACTGCCCCTTTAACACGACCATTGACGGACTGGCTAATTATCTGACTTTTCCGTTCCATTTTTGACACTGAAATTGATATCTTGCTGTAGTGCTAACGTTAACAAATTCGTACCACAGTCTACTAAACAGGTGGAAACTTTGGTCTTTGTGGTCTTCATCTGGAAAGAAATGATAGGGCTTCGTTTACCTTGGTCTGGGCTGGACTGCCGAACATGGAAAGTTGATGATGTCATTACGAGTAGGGGGTGGGGCAGGTTTTGGGGGGGGGGGGGGGGTCAGTTTCTGAAGGCCCCGTGGCGACTGGCTTTGCCGATAAAGTTTTTGAGCAGGTTGTGGTCCATGTCGGCGAAGGCCTGGGTCTGTGTGACCGATGTCAGGTGGTTGACGCAGAACTTGAAACAGAACTCCTCCAGGTCCTGGAAAGATCAAGATGGCCCAGTCTGGTCAGGCTGGTCGCTCTGCGGAATTTTTGGAGAATCGCAGGCGTCTTAAATGTGCCTCGAGGAGCTGAGATGGAGGACTGAGGGGGGGCTTACATGCGGGAGCGAAACTCGAGGATACACAAGGGCAGACGTTTGCTTTTCTCCTACGCACGCCCACGCCCACCGCCACCCCACCCCAACCCCCCAAAAAATCCAACATTAATGGGATCGAAGATAACATTTGCACAACACCATTAAAAATTGGAGAGATTTTGTAACTTTAAATGGTGGCAGGTGTGTGCTTACTGTCATTTAACTTGAATGTGATTGGTTTATTCGAGGCGCAGCTACCGGTACATCCCAATTACCAGAGGGGGTGCACACATTTAGTTATTTATGACGTCGCGTCTTAAAAAAACGATGGTGGGAGAAGTTTTCAACTAGTCTGAACAGTTAGGTTAAATTAATGGTGGAAAACAATTTGCAATGATTAATTTTAATCAGTTTTTCAATATAACACAAACCTGTCATTTAAACAGGGTTGTGTAGATTTTTTAGCGCCACTGTACATTTGTCCCTATATAAATATGAAAAAGAAACTCTTGAATGCACTTCATTTTCTTCTTCTTTTTTTATCACAATTGGATAAGTTCCTCAACTACCTGTAAAGCAAAAAAAAAAAAAAGTGCGTGGAGGACGCAGGACAAGCCTGAGATCTCCCAGGAGCTTACCCGGGCCTCGTACTTGACGGCGGCCGAGAGCAGAGTGATGGCGTTCTCTTCCGAGATGCCCCTCTTGATGGTCTCCTGGCACAGCCTCTTGAGCCTGCTCTCCCGGTAGAAGGTGGCCAGGTCCAGCAGTCCTGAGAAACCCGGGGAGGCGTCGAAGAACGAGCATGTTTGATGCAGTTGTGTTGCAAAGTGTGTGCGTGCCTAGTCCTTACCCACAGCATCCTCTGGTGGCAGGTTTATGGAATCGGTGTAGAGGTACTCCAGGAAGGCTCGGTACACCAGGAAGGGGAACTGATGAATTTCGATGGTGTCCTCGTCCGTTTCGTTCAGCAGCACGCGAAAATGTTCACACCTGGACAGAAATAATGCAAACATAATCATTTGTATAATGTATTTGTGAAGCCTAAATAGAAAGGGAAAAGGTGAAGAAAGATGTGTAAATGTAAATGCCTGTGTAAAAAAGGGAAAAATTGTATATAACATATAAGCATAAATAGGGACAACATCATATGTAATGCTTGCATTACAAAAGTGGAAAATACTATGTAATGCCTGCTTAAAATAGGGAAAACCGAGTACTGTCTAATACTTAAAAGAAGCGGGGGCGGGGGATACCATGTCCATGTAATGACGTCAAAGGGAAAAAAATAGTGGAGTAAGCCCTACACAAAAAAAGGGGAAACACCATGTAAATGGGGAAAAACACAACATAATACGTGCATAGAGGAAAAAAACAACATATAATTTAAAAAAATACAGTTTAGCGGCTGCATAAAAAGGAGAACATTTTGAAAAGTATAAGTAATATTACATAATGCTTGCGTAAAAATGGAAATAATATCATGTTAATAATTGTATAAAAAAGGGAAGTCAATATGATGCAACGCCTTCTTGAAGAAAAGAAATGCTTGCATAAGAATGTAACAAATATTGTAACGCCTGGTAAAAAGAGATAAACTACAACTAAAACAAAAGTAATACTTTTATGCAGACACATCTCTTTCAATGGATCTCAATGTGTACAGAATGTTGTGTGCCTTTTTTTTTCTTTTTTTTAACAGGCTTATCTGTTCAGCATACATAACTGAACAAACAAAGACTTCCTTAGTTAAAGAGCAGCTCAATGGACACGAGATCTTTGCACCACAGGTGTTTTTGAAGTGCTGCATATCCGTGTACTGAGGTGAACGCCGCTGCTGACGCAGCAGCAGACTGTCTGGCTCCTTCCGATGAAAAAGAAGAATGCACATGTGCCGTGTCCGGAGAGGCTTGTTATAAAAAGACCAACGCGGAAACAATACGTCTGCCATGGCTTCCCCTTTGACACCGACAGGAAACGTTGCGGCGGACACGAGGCGTTCCTTCACCACCGCACGCTGGGAACACTTCTACACTCTCTATACGATGTCGGTCGGGCCGTGTTGCTCAATCAACTGTTTGTTTTGGCCGTCGCGGCGCTCAGAGTTCAATTAGAGCAAATGATCACATCTCAAATGATTATGACCAGAACAAAACATCAGTTAGTTACAAAAAAAAGAAGAAGAATATAGACAATACAGTCACTGCTTTTATTTTTAACTCATTCACTCCCAGCCATCACTGAAGCAATCCCCTTTGCTCCCGTCTGTTTTACTGGATTTTGACTGATGTTGCCAGGTCCACAGAATATTCTGTTCTATTGCTATAAAAACATGGAACTTAACAAAAGAAAGATTAGAGTGTGTTCTTTCATCTGGGAAAAAAAGTTAAATTTGTATCTGTTTATATAGCTAAGTTTCATCATTATTCACAAACCTGTTGAAAACACTGGCAAAAAGAGCTTGTTGCAACATGGCCCTGCCTGATCTCCTATACTCTGCTGACACCTGCTTGCCGTGACCATTGCTTTAAGCGACCTCTTCAGAGTCAGAAGCTGTAGCGCTAGCATAAAAAAATGTTTTGGGGAGTGAAGGACAAAGTATTAAAACACGTATTTATACATTTTTGGGTTTGAATGCGTTAAAGACAATAAGGTTTGCGTTTGGACAGCTCTACTGCCATGAAATGACTGCATAAACAGGTTTAAAAATACTAGGTAATGCATGCAAAACAAAATTCTAATAAATAATGCCCCTGTCTAATGTTGGACCTGAGAGAAAAAAGTAAAGTTGTCCGAAATGTCTTGATACTTCACACTGAGTGGTCCTGAGTCAACAGTACTTTATTCAAATTAAACATAGCCGTACCTTATTTTTAGCAGCGCTTTGTGCACATGAATGCATTTTCCATCCACTAGGAACTTCAGATCGGAGATCTCAGGGCTGTCAAACTCTTTTTTTAGCGACTGTGCCACGGTCAAGTAGTCATCACCATCTGCATGCAGCACATGAAGATTAAAAAATAATGTAAACAATGTAACAAATAACGGCATTATGAGTGTGACATGTTTGCTGTTCTGAACTTCTAACTTGAGTGTAACAAGGTATGAGCAGGAAACAGACTTTCCTGTTTCCATTTCTTCGAATACTTCCAGTCACAGAAAAGAGCCCCCTTGCATGACGGCACCATGGCACAGTGCTGTCATAAAACCTTGACTCGCTTCTGTGATATTTTTCCCCCCACTGCTTTTGCACTTGATATTCATATGTAATGCATGCATTAAAAAAGGAAAATACTATGTACTGGTAATACAATTAAAAAGAAAAAGAAAACAATGTAATACTAAACAGAATGGAAGTCCCCCTCCAGTAGAGACGAGGGTGCCCATTTCCATAAGGTCAAAAAGGAGGAAAATAATAAAAAATTAATGCATCAGACTGGCGGTGTAATTTCATCAGCAATAAAGTTTTGCATAGTTTGTGTAACTAAAAGGTAAAAAAGACCAATAAAAGTCAAACTTCTTTACGACAATTTATTTAGTTTACAGTACCAGGTTTTTAAACCACTAAGCAGTGACATGCTTCTGTAAAAGTGCGTGCCACAAAACATAACTTATTTTGGCACACCTGCTTGCTTGCCTCTTGCTTTTATGCTTCTCTGTCCCCGTGTGACATTTTGTGGCTATTTTGCCCCGACTGCTCACGTCCACATCACACCGGCAAAGCGTGCAGAAACCGTGACACGAGCCTCGACTGAAATTGTGTTCTTTCGTCCATTCAATATTGAAAAATGCCCGGCGTTTTGGCATTTTTGCTAGCGCTGCCTTTTTTCTTTTTTCCTTGCTAGCGCTGCTGTCAAAGAAGACGACGAGGAAATGACGTGGTCAGATAGCAACACGTGGAGCTTTGTTTACATTTATTAAACCAATGATATACGAGATTTTTAACTGAAGCCACTCTTGGCCAATCACAGACCAGTTGGGACAAACGTAGGGTGGGGCTGATGTTGGGTTACAGAAACTCAACCGCGGCTCATTTTCTTTGAAAAGGAGGACAAACCAGCGTCCGGCTTAGGGTTGCGCAGGACGCAGGACACATCACTGACAATTCGGACTGTGCGGCCTAAATCCGGACGCCTGGCAACCCTAGTAGAGACGGGTACGCTAACGTCAATGAATATAAACTGGTAACAACACTGCAATAAACTGGGTGATCTGGCGTTACCATGACAAAACCACAGTTGCTATTCATTAGTTGCCAACATGATGCCGTTCTTCTTTTGAATATTTCTTTCCTGGTCAAATGTTAAAATATATCTCAATTATGTGTCGTCATCAGAATTGCTGACTACCATGAAAATGTAGAATAGTACTGAAACTCTTCATTATAAAAGGCCAAAATGTTTGAAACATGCCAGTACAATATGGTTCTTAGAACATGGATCGTCTCATATAGATAAAACATACCCCATATGGCGCCTTTGAACCCACAGGCTTACCTACGGTGAGAAGGTGCCACGTGACGGCGGGTGTAGCGAAGCAGGCAAAGACGTCGTCGGTGCAGCTGAAATGCGTGACGTGCGGGCTGGTCACCACCTGGCCGCGGCACTGGCCCCACATCAGTACCTGCCCGCCCTGCGTCTTGGCGGCGGACGTGTGGCTGGTGTGGCACGCCGCCACCTCCACGATCCTGCGAGGGACACGAGAATACAGTGGTGCCTCGAGATACGAGTTGAATTCACTCTGTGACCACTCTCGTAAAGCAAAACGCATTTATCTCTTAAAATGAATGGAAATGTGATTTTTCAGCCTCCCTCCAAAAAACAAACAGCCGGATTGGATATACTTGTTGACTTGAGACGTTTCAACTCTTTAGTCTGGCACCAATAGTTGTTCTCCGCAGAGGATAAAGAATGCATGGCTGTGAGTACTATTATATTATGTCTACATGTAAAGATAGTGGATAGAGTTTTAAATACGTTTTTGCGTTCAACTTTCAAACTATGAGGTAGATGTTCTAACTATTTCATATTAAATATTATATAAACGTTTCTTTTCATTTAGCTACTTTTTATACATCTTGTTAAAATTTGAGAGCATTGAAAATATGTTTTTGAAGTATGAAATGACACCCTGAGTGTAGGTAGACCCAGATAGTCAACATAAGCACGGTTTTCCATTAACTCATTCACTCCCAGCCATTATCACTGAAGCATCCCCCTTCGCTCCCGGTTGTTTTACTGGATTTGGACTGATTTTGCAAGGCCCACAGAATATTGTGTTCTATTGCTATAAAAACATGGAACCTACAAAAAGATAGATTAGAGTCTCTTCTTTCATCAAGAAAAAAAAAGTATATTTCTATCTGTTTCCATCTTGCAGCAATTAGCATTAGAATATAGCTAAGTTTCATCATTATTCACAAATCTGTTAAAAACTGTGGGGGAAAGAGCTTTTTGTTACATGGCCATGGTTGATCTCTTATACTCTGCTGCCACCTGCTGGCCGTTTTTGTAATAACTACCATTGCTTCAAGCATTCTTTTACATTCTGAGGCTGCATCAAGACTTTCTGTATGTTCTAGCATTTGAAAAAAACGAATAAATACGTCTTTGGGAGCATGGTAATATTTAAAATAGAACGTATCTATACGTTTTTGGGAGCAAATGAGTTAAGGAAGATAGGGACAAGGTGTGAAGATTGTGCATCAGTAGCTCAACGGTATATGAATATATAAAAAGAAAATCACACCATGTGACAGACACATTAAAAAATTCTAATAAACCTGTCGCATAATAGGTTATTCTGATTGTAGCTCATCTTCAGTAATGGAACCACAGCGAGTACCTCAGACTGAGTGCCTCAATAAGGGAGGCTTTACAAACTTCCAGTTCTTTGACAGAACAATGTCACAAGTCCTTTAAATAACGCACATGGAAGCCCTTTTGAAATGGAACATTTTTTTTTGCATAATGTCTCCTTTATTCCAAATTTGCATAACTCATATCCTGGAATTACTGCATATGACTTCCAGGGGTTTGCTCTAATTTGTTCTTCAATTCAACAAGTAAATTACCAAGTCGGATGGAGAAAATACACATTTCAAGCATTCTACTAAAAATTCAAGGACTTTGTTACTATGGCGTGCGGGTGTTTACGCACCTCTCCTTGTCGATGCTGATCAACGTGGCGAGAGAGTAATTGTTCTTATTGCCTGTGCCCAGTTGCCCGTACGAGTTGGCTCCCCAGCTGTAAACAAAGCCATCGTCCGTGAGCGCCAGCGTGTGTGCGTAGCCGCAAGTCACCTGGAAGGCGGGAGAAAAAAGGGCCTGGGTGCGCTTGCTGATGTCATTAAAAGGCAAATGCCTCACTCCTACCTGGACAACCTTGACTCCCTGAAGTGCTGCGACCCTGCACGGCGTCTGCTGGTTGCCCGTATTGCCCAAACCTAACTGGCCGTTGCAGTTGTAGCCCCAGCCGTAGATCTGCAACGTGGAAACAAACAAATCTTTACAGTAATGCCAAACATTTGCGCTTCATGATTAGTGAGCAATTTTGGTCAAGTTTCCGCCCAAGAGCATTGACAGTCATTTTGATGAAAAGGATAGGATATGCATGCGCGAGGTGGACATGTTGGATTGCAGATGGCGACGCTGCTACGTGAAATTACCCCCGCTCTAACACTGGTGAGTGTTTTGAAATCTGATCATACAAAGGCTTTACAGGTTTGTACAATCCGGATTTTGTTTTAAGTGTTGCAGTGTTTTTTTTGTACGCTAGCAACTTTGCAGCTGCTAAATCGGCCGCCGTCATTTATACCATAAAAAGTCTTCTTTATGGTGTTATGAAATTCAACAGTGTAATATATTTTAAAACAAAGGAGCACAAATGAATAACACAGTTTATTTCCCACACATTTTGCGTGTGGTAACAATTAGCATCTGCTGATTTAACCACCATGTACATAGTCCAACATTGACTATGCATTGGTTCCTCTTTTGGTAGCCTGGAGCATTGCTCGATCCTTTTTTTGCCTCATCTCGTTGTGGCAGCTGGTCCACAACAGCTGTCAACCCTTGTTAAAGTGTGGCGTTTGCTTGTTTAAGTGGCAGACACGTTTTCTATGCTGCCAAAATGGTTGCGCTTTCGTCCATTTTGGGATGCGTGACGTCAACGTCAGGATCTCTATTACTATTAATTAGCATTATGAAATCACTCTGCCAACACTTCTGTTGGACGTGCCTTCTGACATCACATCAATGCTACTCTCAATCTGAGGTGTTATGTAAACATTTTATTTAAAAACTGACATATTTGACATTTTCAGTGTTTTTCTGTGAGATTCAACCATTTTCCCCATTGTACGCCGACTCATAAGTAAGCTTAAGCATACATAAATATGCATAAACAAGCTTTAAGTAGCTTCTAAAGGGTGTCTCTTTCACATGTAAATGCATATTTGGATTGTCTTTATGACAAATGCCAGCTGTGGTATATCAACATGAGAATAAATTGAATTGAATCATGAAATTGAAAAAAAAATGCACACTACATCTCAATAACAGAAATGAGCTAATCTTGAATGATGAGATGAGCCCTTACAACATACGGCTGCGAGTGGATTAGCAAGTGAAAGAGGCCAAAACAATATTGTTACCTCCCCGTTGTCCAGCACAGCCATGGAGCACAGTTGCCCACAGGCTATGTTGACCACCACTTTGCTCTGCAGGCAACTGCTGACCCGGCGCGGTGTGGGCTGGTTGGCAGTGGACCCCGATCCCACCTGGCCTGAGTTGTTGTAGCCCCACGCATACACCTGGGGGTAGGGGTGGCACGTTCCCTTGGATTAAAATTTTAAAAAATAAATAAATAAATAAAGTAGTAAGGCACATTTTACCTCTCCTTCCGTGGTAAGGGCAATGGTGTGGTGGGAGCCGCAGGCCACTTCGGAAACCCTCTTATTCTGCAGGTTGGTGGAGACCAGGGCGGGGATCAGTCCGTGGATTGTGGTCCCGTTGCCCAGTTGACTGTAGCCGTTATGACCCCATGCGTATACCTCGCCATCTACGCAAAAAAAATGGCAAGTTCAGCAGTTAGTGATTTATACAAGCGCTTTTACAGCACACCATTTAAGCATGAAAAGAGCATGTGTGTGTGCCATTAATCCTCGATATAAATAAATTGCGTGTGCCGCTTAAAGTAGGTAAACAAGCTTCTGGTTCATTAGGAGGCGATAAAGCAGAAACACCAGCTCACTCAGGGCTGAAACTGTGGAAGTGGTATTTACGTTATTGAGGATGGTGGAAAGACCTTCTGACTCCTATGGTGGCCTAAATAACTGAAATCATCTTTCCCTATTGAAATGAATGGAAATGCAATTAATCCATTCCAGCCTTCAACCATTTTTGGTTGAAGTCAAGTGGAAGTCAACCTTAAACATTCTTGACAATAATATGTTATATGTGACCTCGCAAGTCTAAACGTGACATTCTGATTAATATTACATTTTTGGAATGCGAGTTATGAAGCAAAATCCAGCCATTTTTATCCATCGAAAGGGGCGGCCATTTTGCCACATGCTGTTGACTGAAGATGACATCAATGTTGACCAGGCAACGACCAAACACAACTCACCTGTTTTCTGAATCTTCGCTGTGGTTGAGACCTGAGCAACATTGATGTCATCTTCAGTCAACAGCAAGTGGCAAAATGGCCGCCCCCAGAGATGGATAACAATGGCTGGATTTTGCTGCTTAGCTCATATTCCTCCAACGTAATATTAACCAGAATACCATATTTCAAATAGTGGGGCTGCATAGAATATATTATTGTCAAAATATTTTTGGGGGGGTTGACTTCCCCTTTCGCGTGTATTTACGTGACACAATCAGGTTACAGGTTACCCGAAGTGGCGACGACCACGTGCGGTCCGGTTCCGTAGCTAAGGGACACGATCTTCTTCCCGCAGAGAACATCGATCCTGCGCGGCTCAATGGTGCTCTGCAGGTCGCCCAGGCCTAAGCAGCTGCTACAGTTGGTGCCCAGACCGAAGACCTGCGCGCAGACATAATAGGAACCGCATTTCAAAATACAGTGACGTTATTAAGCAGACTTCATGTGTTAATGTACAAAGCAACGTCAGGTGCTAAGACTCCACTTCCGACTGATTTAGCACAATGTTAGTCTCGTTTCTATTTGTGTGCTTGGCTGCTTGCTTGGCCATTACTCAAGACTACAATTCTATTAATTATCTTCTTGCATTATTATTTATTCTATGCTGTAAATATTTTACATTCTACATGCAAGTCTGCATTGCTGAGGGAGGTTCTTTTAATCTTAATGGGTATAGTGGCAATAAAAGGTATTCCATTCTATTGTCGGGGTCAAGTGATGCCAAAGGAGAAAAATAAATTAAAATGTGTAACTTGAATGTGGGGAACTCTTTAGTCAAGGTAACCCCGGTTAATGGGGGGAAAACCCACCCCCACAACTGGTAAAAATCTGCCCCATAGAGAGACGCTATTAAGTTTTGTTGGGTTTTTTTCCTTTAAAAAGCTGCAGTTTGGCAGAGAGCATGCGTTTGCTTCACTTTTGCCATCTTCCCTATCAAAGCATCACTGTGCTGTGATTGCTTTTCAAACAATATTGTTCGTCAGGACAAAACAAATGAGCAAGGATGAGCCAGTCGCACCTCCGCCCTCTTCCAGCTCCGTCTAGAATTAGCTCCTGACGGCTAAAGATAGCGCCATTCCATCTGTTTGATCCCACCGCCTGCGCGTGACATGCATCTTGAATCCTGGCTCAACCCGGAAGACACTCGCCGCCGTTACCTCGTCGTTGACGGTGACATAGAGGGCTTCGTTGGCGCCGCTTCCGAACACGCACGCCTGCCGGATGAGGCAGAGTTCCTCAGGCGGGAGGAGGGCAAACACTGGCCACTTCCCCACGTCCAGCATGCCACTCGATCACTCACTGCAGCACAAGAAAGGGAGGAAAGTGCAAACAAATATTTTCAAAATGCGCAGCTGAGAAATGTCAAGATTTAAAGTTGCAATATTATAATATTGCAATCATAATACAGCAAAGGTCCCTGAATAACAAATATCTTCAAGTAAAACCATAAAAAGGGTTGTGATTGCCTAAAGATGCCAAACGATGGTGGCGAAGTACTAATGGCCGAATGAAACTCCTCAACTCACTTCACTGTATTTCCTTGACACCACCAGATGGCGCCTATGCAATATCGTTGTTGCTTTGGCCTAATAAGGGAGGTTAGGTCATACATGCCTGTTAATCATCATTTTATAAGAGGGTCATTATATATAAATAAATAAATGCATAAAAGAAAAATAATATCTAAATGGTCACTCATAAAACTACACTCATCAACACAAACTGTTTTCTGTGTCTCACTGCATTTGCATTTTGATTACGTTGAACAGGTGTCCTAATTAAATCACAACTTTGAAATGTCTTGAGATATCACGAGGACTCAAACAGAATTTCCCAAATTTGTAGACGAAACCCCCTATCAAAAACGTTTAGGTAAGCAAGGAAATTCTTCAAATACAATGGTCATATTTATTATGTATTTTTCTATGCTTTTTGCCAAATTTGAATAAAATTGGTGAATTTGCAAACACCATTTTTTTCTCCTTAATTTAGGAGTTACTGTCTAATGTTGACTGGCCACAATGGCTCATATTTTCATATTAAATTCCAATGCTAATTTCAAGAATTTAATTAATTACAAATGCCTCCTGTCACTGTGATATATATTTGTTCCACACGGATGTATATTAACAACTTATGAAATGTTTGTTCATTCTCGAAACTAAGTGAATGTGAGCATGAATGGTGAATGTGAGCCTTCGTAAAGCACTTTTTAAGGTGTAGATAGAGTTGCTATATAAGTGCACTCCATTTAACATTTAATTAGATTTTTTTCCTAAGCATTGCACCTTGTATTACAATTATGTTTGTCTTATACGTAATATATATTACTCGTATCTGGTAGCTTATTAATTGAAAATAATTAACATCGTTGACATTGTTATATGTCTGTTCTGTATTCAATAGGTTAGTTAGCAATCTTTTGAAAATAGGAAAAAGTTTAAGCGATTTAACAAGAAAAGTCACACCTTAAATCTCTGCCCACACAGACTGCATGAAGACTTTCATTTCACTTTTCATTTCAAAAATTGGTGCATTTTCACTGCTTTTCAACAAACATAACGTTCTAAAATTGTCGCAGGAAAACGATACCAGCTGGAATCATCTTGTAAAACCTGTTTGATATTTCTGGTTTCAAGTAAATCAACAAATCTTATTAAAAATGTTAAGTACACATTAGTAAAGTTCAAACATAACGTGATGACGTCGCTACGTTGGTCTGACGTCGGCAAAATATCAACGTTACGTTTTCCTTAAAGCAATTTAGCAACATATGTTAAAGTTAACTTGACAAAAATAAAACACATAATGCAGAGTCGTAATGCACTTTCCAAATAGCAGTAACCACCCCGTTAGCTCGAGAGGCTATGCTAAAAAGACCACCGTCTCAACCAAACGTGCTAAGCTAATTAGGTGTCGTGTTTTTTCACTTTGCGGTTGGTTACCTTGCTTGTTGACACACAAAATAAGTACTTAGTTCTTCAGAGACGCCGTGTACGAGTTGGACGCGGGGCACGTAAAACTATCCTGGCAACACGTTTGGCAGGTCAAGTGGGCATCGGGTTCATAGTGAACGCAGGCAGGTTGGCAACGGCGCAATCTGCTGGGGCTGCTACATATCCGCTAGTAGTACAAGTAGCCTCGTTAGCTTCTGCACCATACTTCCGGCATCATGAGATGCGTTCAAAGACATCGCGAATTTAGCAAAATCTAAAGAATCTACTGGAAAAGTCCATTTTAAAACTACAAATAGATAACTCTAAATACAAAAATACAACTATTAATATGACCTAATGTCCGACTCCCCTAAATTACGCACGCATCATGAGTTTGTTTCCTCTGGATGCTGATTAGTGGCGCTACTTTCGGAATATTGACGGTGTTTAAAGACATGAAGTAGAAGGGTTTTACATTATCTCTGGTTGCCAAACTAAATCAAAATGATAATGTGCATCTTCTTGTTTAGTTTTTTTGTCTTTCTGTCCGTCCGTCCGTCTATCTATCTATCTATCTATCTATCTATCTATCTATCTATCTATCTATCTATCTATCTATCTATCTATCTATCTATCTATCTATCTATCTATCTATCTATCTATGCTGTTATACATACTTCTCGCGTACTGTACATCTAATCCAATACTGTGATATCATTTCGAAGGATTTTAGAAATCCAAAGGATACCGTGTGGACAATTACATTCCAGCAGCAGGTGGCGCTACCACCGATTTTGAATATGCATATTGGTATATAAACAGGATTTAAAAGACAATATGTCTGTAACATCAATGTACATTTTTAGAATACTAAATAACACAAAAAATGCATTGCTATAATTATCATACATTAAAAAAAGTCAGTACAATCTTTTAATGATTTGGGGCACTCACTTCGCACGAAAACGAAACTAACAGTAACATATCGAACGAAAATGTAGTTTCTGTCTTTTAACGTGCATTCGACTTTCTGTATGCAGTTTAATCAAATGTCAGTTTCGTGTCGACTGGTTGGAATTCCCGTTTACGTAAAAAGGTTTTTTCCCAGCCTAGTAAGAGCCGCTAGTGGACCAGTCGACACGTCTACAAAAAGATCTTCTTATAAAAGGTAGCGTGGAAAACGTCCAAATAATAATAGAATTGCTTTGAATGAGGCCATTGTACACGTAACGCCATTTAAACGCTTCAATTTACTTTCTATATAAATTGGAGCTTCGCCAGGATTTGCTTTACCGCGCATGCGCACATAGTCGGACCGTAAGCGATGGCGAAATTCCTGTTTTTTATGTGAGGACCAGCCTGCAAAGCAAAGTTATCTCGATAGAATTTACCACCGAGGTGAGCCTTTGCCATATTAAACCGCCTTTCGTCTCTACTCGGAAGCCATTTGAGGCGAAAGAGAAAGAAGAGGGTAAAATAAAAAAATAAGCTTCGTTTCGCTAACTATTAGCAACGTAGCACCAGGCGGCTAACGTTAGCATGTCTCCCCTCTTTTCTTTTTGGGCTTGTTGTTATTTGTCATGGCGAGCTAACAATCGGCGAACTGTTGTTTTTTTTTTTCTTTCTTCCTTCCAGGTGGTGAGGAGGGTTCGCACCAAGGGGGAAGCTGCTCCTCATCGCAGTCCGCTGACGTGGACGGCTGAAGGAGAGCGAGAGAGAAAAAAGGCGACAAATTTGAGAGCGGTGCATCGCTTGTCGTCCAACAACGTCTGATTGAGTGAGTAACATTAGCTGCTTCCTTTTGACACAACACACTAACCTTTGATATAAGTCATCGTTTAAAGCAGCTTTCGGAAATAAAGTGACATCTTAAAACTGTTTGCACCTGCTAATGGCTCCCGCAGCATGCTAATAATAATATGACACCTGTAGCTAGAATAATCACAGGGCTTGTGGCAAGACAAGTATAGGACTACAACGGATAATTGTTTGGATGAAAAGAAGTTGGGGTTAGAAATCGAAATTGTCAAAAAAGAAAAGGGGGAATAAAGACTCAGGTAAACCGAGCACTCGACACACTGAAGCAAAAAAAAAAAAAAAGAAGTATTTTGAGGCAAATAGTTTTTTTCTCAGATTGTTGTAATGTTCTGTGAAGAAAGTCATATTTTTTTAGTAAAAAAAAAAAAAATCATAATATTGATAATATGTACAGCTTTATTAGCCGCGGGACTCCATGTTATAACATTTTGGATATTTGCAAAGAAAGGTGTCACACAGATGAATGAAAACCTTTAATTACTTTAAACGTGGGTAAACTTCTTTGTTTGTTTGAAATGCCAGCGGCCTACCAGAGATTGTGTGCGATGAGCGTACTTGTTTCAAACTACTTTCGTTTTTAATCAAGTTGTTTTGTTTAATAAAAGTGTCAAAATCATCACAACTACTGTGCTAAAAGGACTAATGAACGGCATCTTGATAAGTCCCATGATGTCTATCGTCACATGTCACGTTGCTGTAAAACGGCTGTTCTGTTTAAATAGTGGCAACATTTAAAAGGCAGATTGGAATAGATCATGTTACATGTAAACAGCATTTTCATTCCTCTTGGTCATTCGGGTTCTTTCTAATCGGAATACAAGGCACCGTGTAAACCATGGCTGATATGAACACATTATGAGCGCGAACTCAGACGGTTTCATTGATCCACTGTGACATGGTCGGCAATTTCATTGGGCGGTTGTGACGACACTGTAAATGTATTGGCGTCATGAGGCTCGTTAATGAAAATATATAAATGAACCGTGTCACGATAAAAGCCAGAGGGTTCAAAGCGTGGGGGGGAAAAAAGCAGCGGCTTGTAGTCCGGAAATTACATGATCATTTTAGATCAAAGTCATAATTTTGTCAGTTAAATTGTATTATCGACGTATTACGAGAATGAAGATGTAAGAAAGTTTTTATTTTTGATTAATCAGAAAAATAAAGTTGTACAGTGGACGCCGAGTCTTAATATAACATGAATATGCAACTGTGTAGCACTTAACTTCAATGATGCAATGTTTTTGTAAGGAGGTGCAAGTTTTAGCCAAATCCATCCAATAGTTCCTGAGAAATAGTGTTTCCAGTGAAATGACGTAATTCTATTAGAATCCCTGTTACATGGCTAATATTTTCACATTTTGTACTTCCCTTTGTTTTTTGTCAATTTATGCTAATGAGCATTTTCATAAGAAGTAAGTTCAAAATCTAATTTGGCATGACCAAATTCATTAATGTGTGACGTTTAGTACAAATAAGTTGAGAAATATTGACATTTTACTGTTTCACTCTAATTTGAAGATGCTTTTTGGACCAAGTTTTCGATGGACAGTATACAAAATAAATTAAAGTGTTCCACTAGAAGACTGTAGTCTTTTCCCTCGGACAAAAGCTCAATTTCTCCATAAGACTTCATCCAATTTTCAGAAGTTCAGTGACACTATATATTATGACAGATTTTTATTTTTTGGCAATACTGTCATGTTCCTACATCGAGTCAACCATCATGTAAGACTTCAGGCCATTGCGCAACGAATGCCACTATTTGCCCCCCTTTTGTCTTAAATGTTGTTAACATGGTGTGTTGTTGTTTCCCATCCACATCTTAATCCTTGTCCACCCTCGATCTTCGTCCTCCCCCCCCCCTTCAGTCTTCTGAGCCCGTCTTTCCACCACAGAGCCTGCAGCTAACCTTCTGTTAAACATATCAAGATTATGTACTCTAATGATCAAGCTGGTAATCAAAACTCGTTTTCTACTCTGAACAACTTCATCTTGTTCGACATCTGTTTGCAGAATATTTGAATAAGTCCTCATTTCCTTTTTAAAAGTTGTCACCTTTTCCAAATATGGGATTGGAAAGGGTCCACCATGGCCTGAAGAAGACCTGATCGCCTGGGGCACTTCAAGCTGGTTTTAAAACCCTGCTTCGTTAGCCCATGCACTGTTTTTAACTTAAGCTTACTTCATGTTAAAATCGTATTTATTAGGGATGTTTGGTACTGCTATTTTTCAGACTGATACCAGTATGAGTATTCATTCACTCTTTGAGTACTAACCTATACCGAGTACTGTTGCCTCTAGTACTTCTGATATATGAAATGTAATTTTAGCACAATGACAACGAAATCTCGGGGGGGGGGGGGGCTTTCTTTCTGACGCAGATGGTGATTTGCCAATGTGTTACTTCCACAGTATAGCGCCAACTGTTGCTGAGGAGGTCTTAATCGACGTTTAAATTTGTATCTCAAGGCACCACTGTAGTAAAGTGATATAGCAAAATGAGACAGCTTGGTGGTGGTAATGTCATTTTGTGACTCTGTTTACCTGCCATTTAAATTTCAAATTGCAGTAATGTCAAGCTGTTGAAGTTGTGTGTGCGGGAAGCTGTCAGGTGCGCTATTGATTGTTGGACTGTTGTGTAACGTTGGAGAGTCCGCGGGCCAACTGATTGCGGGCGTCGGGGCCAAAGAGCCGCTCTGTGGGCCGACCGCCCGCCCAGCCCTCGCACTTCAGTTCATTGACCGTCACATTGTAAACGCAGCCGTGTTGTTTCAGCTTAAGAAGGGGAGGGGCTAAAACTAACAGATAAGCCAGATCACTGTGAGGTTTAGAAGCGCAGTTGCACTGCACTGTAATTAGGTTCAAGGACATACGATGCATCCCTCTTGCCGTAGGGTCTACTGACATTTTTTTTTTTTTAAAGAATTTAGAATGGATCATATTTAATTACTCATGATTCAATGACTTCACTTTACTGAGCTTGAGCTGTTGTATAATCCTCTCAATTGAGCATTGTGTGTATTTTTTGGGTACTTTTTATGGGGTAAACGATCTGCTCCTCTCAATGGTAGTAGAAATGAGATAGTCGCATAACTCCGCAAGATTGTCTTTTATCTATTTATTTATTTACAGATTTGTGTTGTATAAATGGCAAAATATGCTACTTTCAATTCTTTAGCGTAATCGTAAAAAAGATTATTCTAATACTATTTTTTTAGTTATTTAAATTTATACATTTGCACCTTTTTAAAATTTAAAATAACAAATTTAATAAATGTTTAATCTGAAAGGAACTAGCATAATTATGGGGTTTTAAAGAATTGTATTTGTCTTAATATTTTTTTTTTGTTTTTTTTAACGTTTAAACATTTTCTTGTTTTGTACCAAAAAATAAATGATCGTCCGACTGCACAGTGCACATGCTGCACTCCAACTTCAGGTTTTAGCCAACATAAATAAATAAATATATATTATTATAAATATATATTATATAAATTCTGTTTGGTCCAAAAGGAACTTACCGGTACATAACTTTAGTGTTTCTATTGTTTTTAATTGGTCTTAATATTTTTAAATGTGTAAACATGAACAAATAATCACTTGAATAATCGGGATTTTAATTATTGCCAAAATAGTCGTTATTATTATTTTTCCCATAATCGAGCAGCCCTACACACAGCCACTCTGAAAGAAAAATGGTACTAAAAAAAAACTTGTTTTTGACGGCAAGGTACTGCGGTATTCTTTTAGCAGTGCTGCCTTGTTGTGAAAACTTACAAAATGTCGTGGCAGTAAGTTAACCCAAACTAAAAAAAAAGTGGCCCTATTTTGCAGGAGAACCCTCTCTAGTGGTGTGAATGAGGGAGACATGGCAGACCACACCCCGCCTCTGGAGTCCGGCCAGCTTCTCAGCCCTGAACTCCCCATCCTGGCGTCACCGCCGCCCCCAGCCATGGTCAACGGGGAGGGCCCCCAGCAGGTACACTCACGCCCCTTTTACTTCGTTGCTGCCTTGATGCTGAGGGTCCCCCATGTTGCCCCTTCCATCTCTTGAATATAACTGAGGTATTGCAATGGGTATAGCCAAGCGTATACCTAACCACTGTGCACAGTAATCCACTTTATCTATTCGTGGTTCATCGTTTTATAAATTGACCTGTCCAATTATTTTATTGTGTGTTGTCGAGGCAGGACGAGGACGTTGAGAACAATGAGAGATACAATTTAGTAAAAACTGATGGCTGGTCCAAGAGGAGTTTTTGTTTACATGTGTTTTCCTCCTTTGGCGAGGTCATATATGCTCACATGAACATGCAACTGGCACCCTCCAACCACAGACATCTTGCTTTGTCTTTGTCTTTGTCATTAAAGTGACAACACATTTTAGGGAGAAGGAACAATGTCTCCTTTCTTATCTTTGCACGGAAATAAAAGATTATATGACATCATACCTAGAAGAATACGTTTTATAATTCCGAAGTTGGGCTGTCTGTCACTATTGAATATTCTTAGAATTGAATATTGCTTTGATTATTTAATTGATGGGCCCTAATATCGATTATCCAAATAGTTATAATAACAATGCATCATGTTTATAGAACGCTTTTCTCTACACTCAAAGATGCTTTACAATGGATAAAAGGAGTCCTCAAGTTACGACGGAGTTCCGTTCCTACACTATCGATGTAACCTGAATTTCGACTTAATTTGGATTTCCTCGTTAAAGTCGATATTTACATCAAAACACTTTGTACAGTAATTTTAAAAAACATATTTGCGCGACCCGGAACCAATATTTCGTGTTTCCGCACGGACTTTCATTGCTGACAAACGGCAGCGCCGAGATAATTTAAACTTAAACACGGAACTGTGACACACCTGATGGCGAGCCGACCTGCTAATGGACGTCCGCTGCTGGAGGTAACAACAACACAACTGTATAACTTTTAAAATGGCGTGATTGCTGTGGGGAAATTAACGGGAAAAAAAGGTGCTACGGACGAGGCACGGCCGCCACAAAGTCGAAGCGACGTAACTTGATGTTCATTATTCATGCACTCACGCAGCCACACTCCGGTGGTGGTAAACTACACAAGTCGCTACAGCTGCCCGAGGGCAGGTTAACGGAAATGTGGCTGCCGGTGTGCGCCCTACGGGCCCCTCCGACCACCCACCAAACATTCACACCATTCATGCGAGTTTCATAGTTGTTGGTTAACTTGCTGAACGATTCCTTGTTGATTAATTTTGTCACTTAATGGCATATGTTTTCTTATCATTATTGCTTAAAAAAAACTCCCTTTGTGAAATACCCTAAGATGCAAGAGGATGGTGCCAAAGTACAGGCTAACAGAAAAGCATTGAGTAAAATGGGGTCAATGAAGTACTTTGAAGTGATGCAGTGACAAACTTCTCTGTATCTGTTCAGCCTTGTTTGTTAGTGGAAGTTACGGCGCGTCTACGGAGGAAGCAATTGTGTATAAACATGTCATACCAGGCTTGAATTATTTGATTGTTGGATGCTGTGTTGCTGTGTGAAAAGTCTCTGCAATAAGTCCTTTTCACACTGCCTGTATCAGTCGGGTTGCATCATTTTTTTTTTGCATGCCTGCCATTTTTGAGGGGATGTCTGCATTTAAGAAGGCCAGCTTATTTATAAAAGTGGTTGACGTGTTCTTCAATTTGAGAAAATGCGTCAATTTGAAAAGCACGTACGCACAAGAGTGTGCTTTATTCAAAAATGGGTTTGCAGTAATGGGATATATTCGGCTGGAAATTCTTACGCTTAGATGAACCTTCGTCACAAGTCTGATATTGAAGCAGTATCATCAAATCATATACTCGCTAATCAGATGAGAGCTGCACAATTTGTCATCTTGAGAAACCTGACGCGCTCGGCCAATTGTTTCAGATGCTAAAAACATGCAGATTACTCACTCACAGTCACTCTTGAAAACACCTCAACCGGATTTGATGACAAATTTCTCAAGAGGCAGATGTGCGTCTGTTAGCCAGCACAGCTCCCTGAGTGGGTATTGTATAATATAGCAATTATTTAATGTCACTATAAGTAAGACCGAGTGGCTGTGACTAAGGGGCTGTCACTTTTGACTGCTTTGATTCCCGTGACTTCCCAAACGCGCGGCGTTCGCCTACCCTCCTATCGCTTTCCATCGTCTCTTCCTTCTTGAGCAATTTGTTCAGATAAGGCTCGCTAATATTAGCCACGGTCCTTGTGGCTTTCCAGCCGTCCTGTCATTTTCCACTGTGGGAAAAAAAAAAACCCCACGTCATGCCGAGCTGTGAGGGTGATCTCACGGAATTTCGGTTGCCCTGTTGACTGCGAAAAATAAGAGGTCGCCCGATTACCTGCGCGCGTCACGCATTTGTGTGCTTAGCGTTTTATGCCAACCAGCCAGAGAAATAAAAACACGGCTCTACCTTCCCGCTTGACGTCATTGCCGCACCTCCTGTTTGGGCCAATTTGAGCCGCTGCGTGTGCATGACTGCTGAAGGGCACTGAAATGTGTTCTCATGTGGCGTAATAACGCATATCTGATAACACGGCTCTGTTTGTCGTAACGTAAAGACAGCCGCCTCCCTTAGATGCGGCAATATTTAATTCAATGATTTACAATGGGATAAACAATGCACCTTTTTTTACATATTTCCACCAACAGTGGCCAAAGCCAAGAAATAATTAATTTAATCAAGTGCAGTTATTTGGAATGATATAAAAGGAATAGTATTGGGATTGAGGCAGAAGGTTGAGAGAAAAAAAAAACATAAGTGACTTTTTTGTCATTCCAAAAATGTGAAAATCTCCGGTGAGCTCTTACTATCTGATGTGATCTCTTCTGATCTGGTGTTTCCATGTGCCACTAATCACCACAGCCGACATCGCAGCCTGACAACATTACAGTTTCATTCCCATGGCGAAAAATCACTTTTGATCGGTTTCGCCAAAAGTCAATCTTTCAGCCTGTTTATTCCGATTGAGGGGTTTACATGGAGCATTTTTCATTTAGCTTGGGCTTCTTGCCTGATTTGTTTCAGAATACAAGGCTTCATGTAAACCGGGCTCTTGACAACCCGCCCTCCATATTTTTTATTTATTTCCTATACAGTGGTACCTTGACTTATAAGTGAGTTAGTCAGTTTATTTTCTGCTTTATGTTCTGAGTAGGGACGGACGGGTGAGTACCAATACCAGATATCGGTATCGGTCCAATATAATAATAATACAATTATTTCAAGGTATTGCTACTTGCGACGTATTTCGATCACAAACTTAAGCCATACATGTTTGACAGTTGCCCATTAAAATGTGTAACCACATATTTTGATTAGTGTTTTTCAGATACTGTTATTTGGGCCCCGATTCCGAAATCCAGCTTTGGAGTACGATACCGTACCGATACTCAAGTTTTTTTTTTTTTTCACAAGATAAAAAATGCTGTCCTGCCATTGGTTCAGAGCATTCAAGGGCCAATAAGATATCTTGGCAAGAATAGAATAAAAAAAAATTGTTCTTCCGCAAATCAAAAAAAGGAAAAAAATCTCAATTAGGTTATTTTCAATAATTGTTCAGCCCCAACTTAGTCAAACTGTTTACATCTGATGATAGGTGCTGATGTTTAGTTATTTAAGATTCATGTCCATTTTTGTCCTGTCGGCATTAAGTGAGGCATCTCTTTCAGTGATTATTTGGGTCGAGGCATGACTATTTGAGGAAATCCAGTCGTTTTATCATGGCCGTCACATTCTGTGTTTTGGGACATTTCCACCAAAGGTCTTAGGCGCGTACGTATCATGGCAACTGGACCCCGTGGAGTGGTTCGGTCCTGACAAAGCAGGGCAGGGCTGCCGTGACAGAGAAAATCAGTGACGGTTGAACAAACGGCTCAACTTCCCCACCACCGTCACCCACCCACCCTCACTGACCTTTTACTTTGACAAGCTGCAAGGACACTTCCTCCTCCTTTCTCCCGCGTCTAGTCTGGACTCTGCCGGGTATTCGCGCTCGACTGGAGCAGTTATTGTGAGTCAGAGACGAAGCCGCTGTCATGGGGTCATTACCTGAGATGATTAGAGATCACTTTGTTTACAGCGTGATTAACCGCTTCCGTCCATTAACTGTACCCCCAGCCCCTGAAAGGTCTTCCTGCATTTGCTAGTTAAAGTGGCAACAGAGGAATCTGTCTGTAAATTTTTAAACCTAGCTAATGGCTCGTGGGTTTGGTTGCTTTTACTCTTTAGGTGTTGCTGTGCAGTAAACGGTGTTTTCAACCATTGTGCTTACAGCTTCTCCACATTCGAACCAAGGCTCGAAATACGAAAATTAGCATCGCATGTCCGTCATTTTCCGGTAATTCAACCATAGCGTTTTTCCGAAAAGGCTTAACTGATTTAGATGCTCAGGCGTTAACGTGGCACAACGCGTTAACTCATTCGCTCCCGGCTGGTTTACTTTATTTTGACTGATTTTGCAAGACTCACGGGATATTGTGTGCTATTGCTATAAAAACATGGAACCTACCAAAAGAAAGATTAGTCTCTTTTTTTTCATCAGGAAAAAACTATATTTCTATCTGTTTCCGTTTTGCAGCCATTAGCATTAGAATATAGCTAAGTTTCATCATTATTCACAAATCTATTTCAAATCGTGGGTAAAACAGCTTTGTTTCAACCTGGTTGATCTCTTTTGCTCTGCTACCAACTGCTCTGGAGGTTTTTGTAATAACTACCATTTCTTCATCCGTCCTTTGCGTTACATCCCTAGCGTTAACGTCGCATATGCGCGGGAAGTCGGAGGCTAAAAGTGAAGCTCTTTGGTTGATGCAGGGTCAGACAGTAGTTACCTCGAATAGCCTCTTCAAAACAAAATGGCAGACTTCCATTCTCTTTAAAGTTGTGGGTTCTTGAGTTTGTTTGTTTTTTGCAGGTCCATTTATGTCAAATATGCTGACTAAATGTTGGTGCCAGGGTCTGACTTCAAAATTCGATCTTAAAATCAAGCCGCTTTTGGCGGTCTCATCCCTACCAATTCACTTTCACTCTGTTGACTTGTTGTTCCCTGGGTTACTAAGCAGCGTGGACATGCACTGATGGTTAATTAAATAGCCGTGCTTGTGTTTGCTCAACTGGTGTCACAAAACATTGGGTAATTAATACTAATCAGTTGATACATTAAACAGGCAGTACATAGGCGTGATTTTGTGTTTGTGTTTGTGTTTGTGTGTGGTCTGATCTAAGACTAGCGGCCCTGCGTGGGCTCATGTTACCATAAACGATTGAGACCACCCTCTGGACTCTGCCGTCTTTGGTGCTCCAGTCAGACAGGTGGAGACAAGGTTGCCTGTGTGCTTGAGAAGCTGCAAAAATGTCATCCTGAGCATTGCCTATCAATTTGTTGTGTGTTTGAGAAGTGAGGCGGGGTTGTATGTGAGAGTGAAAGC
Source organism: Leptonotus elevatus (assembly GCF_054856555.1). Classification (NCBI taxonomy): domain Eukaryota; kingdom Metazoa; phylum Chordata; class Actinopteri; order Syngnathiformes; family Syngnathidae; genus Leptonotus; species Leptonotus elevatus. The sequence continues at coordinate 23,539,571 of NC_141245.1, read as the reverse complement.
ATGTGAATTTTTGTGTATTTGTGAGTAGGGCAGGGCGGGGGCACCGGTGGTGGGGGATTATCCTGACGATAAACAAAAAAAATAGAAGATTTATGTTCTGATTAATAATAAATTTCGATGAATTGCCCAACCTTAGGTGTGAGTCATAGTTACATAAGTAATCGAATTTTAATCGTGATCATGGCTGCCGTGATTAAATTAACCTGATCGTCGGCAATATTTACGTTTAGAATGTGGCTATCTATTTAAGCACTTTAGCAACCAACCACCAGGGTTCAAACACATGGTTAAGGCTTCCTGCAGCAGGAGCCTAAAGTCACTCGGCGGACTGATGAGCGCGAGTCATGTGGAGAGATAAAGTACAGCAAAATTTGGAGATGAGGCGCATCATGTTGAGGATCGTGTGCCTCATTAGGGATCAACATCCGTTGTCTGGACTGCGTGATGGCACTCAGCAGTCAGTAGTATTATTTATTCACAATTTACTCTTTGGAAGTTAAATTTTCAATTTCCAATGAAAACTGTTTACATGCTGTTTATTGAAAAGTAGTAGAATAAAAACAGAATTGTGATTTACAACAGTGGTGAAATTAATTACTATAATTCTGCAGCCCCTGTGAGTTTGGTGTGAGAGAGCGCGTGTGTGTGTGTGAGTGTGAGAGATCACTATTTGTCACCTATTTTGAGGAGGTGGGCAGAGTGTGACTCAGCAGTGCTTTTTGGACACTCCCTTTTCTAGGCCAGAGCAGGAGAGAACAGTGACACTTTCTTCCATCATATTTTGGATATTCTTTTGGGAAAACCCACTGACACAAATGTCCAAACAGTCCGCAATGACCAAGCTGTAACAAATCTAAGTAAATGTTTTCATTGATGTTTGTATTTTTGTTTATGATCAAGTATGACATTCAAAATGGCTATGAATGTTTTTTGTTGCTGACCGCTGATGGAAGGTGGCAGGCACATTCTTTACATAATTTTTTTTCTCTGTGTAATCATGAAAGTTGTTCATATTATTGACATTTGCTCTCCAAAAATAGTCTTTCAAACTGTACTGTTTTTTTAGACCATTGCTTACAATTTTTATACGCCCCCCCCCCCCCCCCGCCATACATATTTTAAAGAAATGCTTAAATACTCCATGTAAATTCAAAAATACATTAAAAAAGTACTACTTTTTTTTTTTTCCTTATACAACCCCCTACGTAAGAATTTGAACGCATTTGCTCGCATCAGTGGTTATCAGGCACAATTGCAAGTTATTTAGTTGTTATTACGAGGCCCAGATTTGTTAGCTTGCAAGCTAACTGGTGGCTAGCGTGGGGATATATTCCAGCCACCGGAGGCTTTAAGCAGATATATTATGTGAAACAAAAGTAGGAATGTATAGGCATAAGAAAGATGCTTAAAAGTAGTTTCCTTTTTTTGAGTTGGGAAATTACTTGTTTCCAAGTCAGAAGACTCAACTCAACTTCATGTTCAAAAATACATTTTCACTCCCCCCCCCCCCCCAAAAAAAAACTCATGCAAGTGTGAAGACACGTCAATACCTCTTAATAGTGAAACTAAAATATCCCATACTACAAAAAAAACAAATTATTTAACAGATTTAAGTAAAAAAAAATATGACCCCTAACAAACAAGGCAAAACTTGGCTCCTCCCCAACATGAAACAATCTTTGTCTCAGTAGGCCGCATCATTTAAACAATACTTCTTTGACACCAATTACTTCTTTCCTTCAATCCTGGGCTTTGTCTCCATCTTTTGGCCTCTTAAGGTATTACAGAAATAGCACAAATACACAAAAAGGTGTCCCCCCCCCCTCTAATAATTGAGGATAAGGTGCCACAGAAAAAAAAAAGAAAAAAAAACCTGAATAGGCGAATTCATTAAAAGCCAATGGGCGTCACTGTACTTTAAGCCCAGTGTGAATAATATGTTCATTTTGTCAGACAATGCTACAGTAACGCAGTGATTCGTCCTCTGACACAGTTTGACGTCCTCACGCTCATTGATGGGAGCATCTCCTACGTGATTTGTTGCTAATAATATCTTTAATGAAGGGCTTTATAGCACATCTCGGAACGATTCCTCCTTTCCTCGTACGTTATTCATTCACATGATGCTTCCCAGGGATGATGAAATGGTTTTGAATCATCGATCGTCACACACGCAAGACTGTCGCCGGTTTGTTCCGAGGCTGGCAGGATTTTGTTTTTCTCCCTCGAACCCCCACCCTCCCCCATGGCATTTGGCTGGCTTCCTGTCCTCCAGCTGCCGTTGTCGCACCGGCGCACGGTAAACAATTAAAGAGGAACAAATAGTGAGAAACCTGAACTCTGAGTCAGAGGCGGCAGCAACACGTCAGCGCGCAGAGCCATGAAATTATGCAGCTGTGGTTGTAAATCGCATGCGTGTCACTCTCACCAACCAGTAGTAAACGCGTTAGAGGGGATATGTTGGTCATAGTAGTGGGAAGTATCTAATTACAAATACTTTAATTACTGTAGACTCGGAAATATGTACTTTACTTGATTAAAGTCTTTTTGCTCCTGCATCTGCACACAGATATCGGTACTTTCCACTCCTTACTTCGTCAAAATGGGCTTGTTACTTTTTTTTAACCTTTGCGGATCATGACATGATGTTAAAAAAATAAAAAATAAAACGTAACATTTGGCCTTCCATGGCCTTATTTATGAGAACGATTGTTTGCGAATGCTTTGTGTCTTGCCCTAAAAATCACCAAATTTTGGCGTGCAAAGTTGGTCCATCTCATGCGAAAAGTGACATACAGCTAAAGTAGTTTTTTTTTTTATCAATTACAATGAGGTAGTGTAGGCTTTTCTTTTCTTTTTTTTCAGAGTAGGGATGTTCTGATCAGGGTTTTATGCTGCCAATTCTGACATCGATCACATGGATTAGCTGCATGTTTTTCAATTTCACTGCTGCTCACTAATGCTACTTTTAATAACCCATTAATAAGTCTATTTTTTGATTAATGCGATTTTGATTTGCTACACTGCACACAGGCTGGTCACTTGTTGGCTGCAGGCTGCATTGCACGAGCTGCGGGTGATTTGTTTTTTGTGGTCGGCAATGAAAAGGCATTGATCGACATGTCGATCACATGCTTTAACGCGAAAGTTGGCCGATCACCATCAGTGGCGATTGATTGGAGCGCCACTCGTACAGAGCACGTTTTGCCACCTCTGGGAATGGTCACGGTGTGTTAACCCTCTTGTTATGTCGTAGGTCAGATTAATCTCATGAACAGTTGTTTAAAGTAGTAGTTTTTCATTGAGGCTCTTGAAATGTAACGAGTCAATGATGGAGCTGATAAGGTGACACAAAGTTCATTTTTAGGTCATGACATTTTGGGGAAATTACAGCCGGTGTAAACGCTGTGCCAAACAAATCCTCCGAATGACTCGCTGTGGCGTCCCCTGAAACTGAACAGGAAGTTGTTCCATTTTGGCTGGGAACCGCTATTTTGGCGCAAATTATATTAACATATTCCGACAGACTCGTATTACAGAATTTGCTCAAACGAACCTCAATCTGAAGCAATCAGTTTGATGGGCTCTGCTAAATTGCAACACTTTTTTTGGGCGGAGCACGGCGTCAAAAGTTCGATGCTCATTTTCAATGGCCAGCAATGGAAAAACGAGAATGCGAGTGACCGTCATCGCTGCCTGCCGCTTTAACTGCGATTTGAAACGGCAAGTCAACCAGCGTCACCGAATTCACGGTTCATCGTGTTCGTTTTGAGCTTCCACGCTGCATTGTTCTGACGAGTCATCATTCATCTGCTTTAATGCACACTTTCCTCTGCTCTCTGCTCCCCTAAGATAATTATAACAGACTGAAAATGAGAGCAGGAAGCGAGCGCTGAACAGTGCTCAGCCATCTGTGTGGAGTAACCTCTCTCTCTCTCTCTCTCGCTCTACTATTTCAGAGTCTGTCAAATTCAGACAACACTGCTGACTTCTTAAATGGCTCCGTAATTGCTGTGCAGACTCACTCAAACGTTTCCCCGTCAAACATCAAAACTTTGTATTTCAAGGCAAAAGAAAGAAACTGCCTTAAGGGGGGACACTAGCTGATCCATTTTCGCTTCTCCTTGCCTTGTGGTGTCAGAACGGGTTTGAAAGCAGACAGGTGGAACACTCCCTTAATTTGATTTGTGTTGAAGTGTAACCGCATATTAATGCGACGCTGCTAACCAAATTAATTACACTTACTCCCCCCCTCCTTAAAGTCATCTGACGCCATAAGCTCATTGTGCTTGGATGCTCCTCCCCATTGCAGCGGGGCGGCTATTTTGGTTTAATTCCTTTAAATCCGGCTTTGATCACTTCACACGGAGTGAAATAAACAGCAGGATTCCTATTAGATTTATGTGAATGAGCCACTCGTGGGGCCAGCAGCATCGCTGTGTGTGCGTGCGCGTCAACTTGGCACAAGCCACTCCTTGCTGTCGCTTTAAGGAATGAGCCATTCAGGAAGAACGAGGGCAGATGTTCTAGCAGCAGTTAGCTACACAGAAACGGGCATTAATGTGACGCTGTTACACGTGCCGTCTCGTTGAAATGCCACGACCACGACATCCAAAGTTGATCAATCCGTTCCGTGACAGTGGGTGACTTTCAAGTCTAATTCTGAAACAATCGGTACTTTTTACTTAACTCATTCACTCCCAGCCATTTTCGCTCCCGACTGTTTTACTGGATTTTGACTAATTTTGCAGGGCCCACAGAATATTGTGTTCTAATGCTATTAAGACATAGAACCTACCAAAAGAAAGATTAGAGTCTCTTCTTTCATCAGCAAAAAAAAAAGTATATTTCTATCTGTTTCCGTTTTGTAGCAATTAGCATTAGAATATAGCCAAGTTTCATCATTGTTTACAAAACTTTTTAAAACTGGGGAAAACAGCTTTTTTGCAACATGGCCCTGGTTGATCTCTTATACTCTGCTGCCACCTGCTGGCCGTTTTTGTAATAACTACCATTACTTCAACCGTTCATTTCAGTTCAGAGGCTGCATCAAAGCCTTCTTTCTATCTGCTTAAGCATAAAAAAAAACAAAGTATAAATACGTTTTTGGGACACTGGTAATATTTAAAATAGAACATATTTTTATGTTTTTGGGAGCAAATGTAGTAATAATAATAATGTATCAGATTTATATGGTGATTTTTCATTAGCCACTTTGCTTTCAGTATCTCAACATTTTCACCATCATAGTTTTTAAAGGTCTCAAATCAGCCTGACTTATTGTCTTATAACTTTGTCTTCTCAATAAAACTCATAACAGACATAGTTTCATGTATAACCTGTTAGCTAAACTGTAAAGTTAATGTAGCTTACGTGTTTTTGTGGGTTTCAGTTATTTATTGTCGTGTAGTCTCTGTGTTTTTGATTTGCCAACCTGGTTGGTATGTTGCCATTCTGTTTTGTTTTATTTTTTGGGGGTCAAGCGTCTCATGTCATTGACGGTGTCAGTTTTTATAGTTGCATACTTGAAACGTCGGCATCTGTTCTGCAGAATGCATTTGTGCTTTTGATATTTAATTGTGACACTCTCATTATATTATATTACAGCATCCAGATGCTTTCCTAAGCCACGGTAATTAATTTCCGCTTCTAATTCCATTTACACTTTTGTGGAGATGGAGACTGAACTGGAGGATGTTTAAAGAGCAACACTGTCACCTTGTGGTGTTTTATAGCCACTTTAAAGTGTTGTCTAATGCAGTGATTCTCAACCACTGCGGGATAATAGAAAATATTCACTTATTTGCTCCCAAAACTGTCGTTTTTTACTGTAAATGTGTCTTTGTTTACAGCTCTATGCCAGCAATGTACTGTGATAAGCAGAGCAACTAAATGTTTTTCCACTAGACGGCACCTTGCACAGTTTACATTTTGGGCAGCATGGCTCAGTGATAGAGTGGTCGTCTCCCATCTGTGAGGTTGGGGATTCGATCCTTACCCCCTGGTGGTCATGTTAAAATGTCCTTAAGCAAGACACTGAAAACCGATTTGCTGCCAGTGAACCTTGCAGCGGCTTGCCTTGCAGTAGCCGATCATTGGTGTGTGAATGGGAGTCATTGTAAAGTGCTTTGGGCACCATATGGTGTAGTTAAAAGCGCTATATAAAAAGCAGTCCATTTACCATTTGTATTCACCTGTTGCCATTCATATGAGAGAATAATAGCTTTGTGTTAAATGCGCCAGCATTTCACAATTGAGACAACATCATTGTTTCATTATTCCTACGTTTGACGTTTTTGTCCGGTGGTGTGCCTTTAATCAGATAACAATTTTACAAATATATTTAAAACTGTTTATTCATATAATTGTTTATTGTGTTGTATTAATAAAATGTCACATTTGAAAAATAGTGTTAATGTTTTAGATATACATTTATAAATATGTATTTATTATATTTGCAAAAATAATATATATATATATATATATATATATATATATATATATATATATATATAAAATGAAATAATTTATTATCAAATGAAGTTCAAATAATTATTTTAGCTTATACATTTTTTGTTTAAATTGTCAAATCGCTTATAATTAACGTTACAAATTAATCGTGTCATTTATTTGTTAAACTGTTTTACATAGGTCTATTCTTCAAAGTAATTTAACAAATATTGTGTTGATTGTAATTGGGTTATAAATATTTAAAATTATTAATTATACTAGTAAATTGAAAACTAAGTGTACGTTTGTTAATTTTTTTTAGCGATGCATACACATTCATATTAAAACAAGAACATTTTCATAATCATAATGAAACTATTTTTTTTCTTCTTTTTTTTTTACATCATCTCCAAATAGCTTAACAGATTTGTCTGTTAAAATAAATACATTAAAACATTTTTAAAAATTACGCATTTCTGCGCGTCACTCACATCCTTTGATTTAAAACTTTTGTTTAGCATTTGAGCCATATTTTTTTGCAGGAAATTGTGTTCCACAAAGATATTGGACTTTTTTTTTGGGCGTTGGAGGTTGAGGGGAGAGCACGAGAGAGGGAGAGAGGGAGCCAGCGTAGTCATTTATATAAGTCAGCCTTCGAAGCTGCGCGTCGCCTTCATGCCTTTTCTGTCGCCGGAGCCGGTTGTGGATTTAACAAAAAAGGAACAAGGTAGCAGAACAAAGGACTCCCCGTGCTGCTACAGTTTGTCGACTCAGCCAACGGAGCGCTATTGAAATGAACCCCATTAGCAGGCACAGCTGGCTGCGAGTGTGCTGGCACGCTACCAGAGGCAGGGCATCTTCACAGAGTTAATCCAGCCTCCTTTCCCCCCTCTTAGACGTGCTGATAAGGCTTCCCAGCCATTGCATGAGGGTCCGCCGCGGACGAGTGCTTATTTGTTGAAGGGTGGTTGCTGTGGATACGGACGACAGGGAGCGAGGAGCCAGACTGAAGTGCGAGGGTTTAGCGGCTGTGAGATTTACGCCACTCCTACCGTGAAAGCCAAACCCTCTTTCACTCCGAAATCCCAGCTCGCCTCCTCCTGGATGTTGCGCGGGGAGGGAGTTGGTAGAAGTGTCACCAGGATCGGCCCCGGCTAGGGGACCCCGGCGCATTTTTTTTTTTTCTTCTCTTGTTTGCGCCAAAAAGCAACGCCTGGATGAAGAAAAAGCGATGCGGGCGACAGTAAGTAGCAGCTTTTTATTGGGGAGGGGGGGGGGGCTAAATGTCACAGTAGATTTCCTCGGGCCGACGAAACCTGACTGTGACGCGCCTGCCCACTTTGACTCAATTAGACCTCCCTTAACCACGCGCCCACCTCCTCTTCAAGCCCGCCGCCTCCTCCTTGCTGACGTGTGGGTGTGTATGAACCTACGAAACGCTCTGTCTGTGTGTGTGCGTGTATGTGTGTGGCAGTCAAAGGGCTCTTTCCCCGTCGCTGCCAAGCACATGAATGGGAAGCAGTGTTGGCAATGGAGGTGCTGATGATTCCCGAGCGGCACGAGAACCACAGCCCGAGCCCAATGCTGGGGGACTGTCGGTTCTATGACAGCGTCTTCCACAAGAGCGAGGTAACCAAAAAAAAGCTTCTTGCGTTTGCTCGGGAAGTTTCAAAGTGGAGAGAATGACGACCCAGGGAGGTTTTATGGACATTTTATGAGGGATATTTTGAGTTTAAAAAGGATTTATTGCTCTGTTATTTATCTGTGGCACCGTTTGTCTGTGACAGGGGTGGGAGTGAACAGCATTTAAAGCTTTGTTGTTGTTTTTCAAGCCCCTGGCCTTTGGTATAGTGGTTTACTTGCTTGACAGTGTAAATGGTTGTCTGTCTGTAGTGTGTATGCCCTGCGATAGGCCGGCGACCAATCAACGGCGGAGTCTCTGAAGTCAACTGGGATTGGCTTCAGCTCTCCGAGACTCTTAACTCAATAAGCGGTTCATATTTGTAGTTCACAAATTCATCTATTCGATCCTTCGTGATTAGTTTTCACAGTTGGTGTGTATTTTGCGTATTGCCAAGGAATTGTGATGATTCTTACATGTTACTTTAAAACTTGCTATAGCACTCGGGGAGGAGTTTTGCCTGGGTTTTTTACGAGTTTGAAATAACATGAAAAGTATTTTTGGATCATACGTTTGTGTAATATATAGGGCTGCAGTTAGCTAAAATTGATTATTCTACCAACCATCCCATCGATGAATTGTGGGACTCGGTAAAAATAAATTTTCCATTATTTACTAATTTCACTGAAGTAACCCCCTTCGCTCCAGGTTGTTTTACTGGATTTTGACTGATTTTGCAGGGCCCACAGAATATTGTGTTTTATTGCTATAAAAACATGGAACCTACCAAAAGAATTATTAATTAGTCTCTTCTTTAATCAGGTAAAAGTATATTTCTATCTGTTTCCGTTTTGTAGCAATTAGCATTAGAATATAGCCAAGTTTCATTATTGTTTACAAATCTGTTTAAAACAGTGGGGGAAAAAAGCTTGTTGCAACATGGCCCTGGTTGATCTATTATACTCTGCTGCCACCTGCTGGCTGTTTTTGTAATAACTACCATTGCTTCAAGCGTTCTCTTCAGTTTCGAAGGCTGCATCAAAGCCTTCTGTATGCTCTAGCATAAAAAACAAACAACAAACGTATACATGTTTTTTTGGACCATGGTATTATTTAAAACGTATATAACATTTATACGTTTACGGGAGCAAAATAAGTTAAGCAACAAAATGTGAGGTGTAGGTATTATTTTTTTGTCCATTTGGGGTCCCCATATTCATGTTCTACACTATATCTGTTACTGAATTTGTTTTGGCTGTAAAAAGTTAGCGCGTCTGCATTTTAGTCGTTGGACTTCTGTAGCGACCGTAGTAGCCAGTGTAGGAAGGTGCTACTATATGTCTGAAGTTCTCAGAGTGGAGTTTGTCAGTCAAGAACTGGGCTTACTAGCCATTTTAGCTTTAGTCTTCATCTAAAGTCATGGATTTAATCTGAAGATGCCTTCTGCAGCCCCCAAAAAGGCGATTCAATAATAAGAATAATTAGCAAATCCAAGAGGGCAACTCAAAACGGTTAAGTTGTTTTTTGGTATAAAACTTCTTCTGTTTGGCGTCACAACAATGACAGTAATTCATTTAATATATGTTCACTGAAATGCTGCAGCTTGTTTGACTTCACCCCCCTGTAATGTTACAAGTCCAACTGACCTATTTTGGAAGGGTTCACTTGACGTATTTACAACTTCAATGAAAAAGTCGAGTGAAATATCCTTTTTACGGCATGATCCTTTTAAGATAAAGAATTAGTGTTAACATTTCTAAAATTTGGGTATATTAAACAGTCCTTTTGAAACAGGATCATGACTGTTAGACCTATTTGCAAGGGAAGATATGACTAAAATCCCATCTTAATGGAACCAGAAGTTACTTTGAATAGAAAAAGAAAAGTTCTGATTTAACCCTCCTCCTATAAAGCAGGTCAGGTCAAATTGACCCAGAAACATTATTGCTGTTCCTGAGAAATGAACATAAAAGCAGAGTTGAAGCCTGTAAAATCTGTATTTGGACATACATTTTCAGGGCAAAATACGCCTTAAATATTGCCATAAAATGATGGTAGTGCCACATACCTAGACCTCGTTTCAGCAGAAGTTTAGGCCTTGTTTAGATTGGCAGCCCAAATCAGATTTGTAGCCCATCCAGATTGAAAGTGGATGGCTCTTTTGTAGTCTGAACAGTCACAAAGCACATGAAATTAGATTTTTGCGGGAGGGATTGTGCTTGCGTGGGTTTTCTCCGGGTACTCCGGTTTCCTCCCACATTCCAAAAACATGCATGGCAGGTGAATTGGACACTCCAAATTGTCCATAGGTGTGATTGTGAGTATGGTTGTTCGTCTCTGTGTGCCCTGTGATTGGCTGGCAACCAGTTCAGGGTGTACCCCGCCTACTGCCCGAAGCCAGCTGGGATAGGCTCCAGCAACCCCTGCGACCCTTGTGAGGACAAGCGGTACAGAAAATGGATGGATGGATTGAAACCACATGCGGGAGGTAGTTTCATATCCGATTTAGACAGGACGGATTTGACTGTCCTGACGTCACTACGTGTGCAAAACCAATGCGCTCGCGCTGTCAATATCCAATCGATTCGCTGCCCGGCTGTTGCCTCGCATGCTCTGCAGTCAATCGCCTTGGCGGTTTCACTGCCCCGTCGGCGCCTGTCATGCTCAACCGGAAATACGCTGACAGTTTACGTTACTTGCGCTGAAGACGGTCTCGCTACCCCATCAGTTCTTCACATGCGCAACCGGAAATAGTGAGATAGTGCCCGGTCATAGCTATAGCTATATGGCCGTTAAAAAATTAATTAATTAAAAAAAATTAATTAACGCTACACGCGCTGGGCGCCGCCTCCGTTCGACGCCGTTGCTACAGCAACCTGTCAGATGGGTGAATAATGTGGCTCACTCTGGACAGGGCCAGATCAGATTTGGACACTTGCTAAAAACAGTCTGGACAGTCAACCCTAAAAAAATCGGATTTGAAGAGGAATCCGATTTGCCTGCAGTCTGAACGCAGCCTCGGGGTTTTAAGTTTTGCTTGGTGAGAGAAGGAAGTTCAGTAGAAGTTTGTGTTAAAAATAAGCAGATTCATTTTGCCCTCCTGTTATGGTGCAGTTCACATTGACCCAGGATCTTTTATTGTTGTTTATGAAAAAACGACTGGAACATGAGGGTGAAAGTTGTTGCATTTTGGATTTCTTATCAAGTTTTGGGGAGTATATAATATGCCCAAAATGGTGTCATAATGGGTGACGTTACCTCACTAGATTTCATTACGGCCAACATGAAATGATCAACTCATTTTCAAGCATCATAGTGAGAGCATAGCATAAAAAGTAAGACGCATTTAAGCTCCTGTTAAGATGTGGTTCAAATATTGTTTGTAATATATGAACAAACAAGCGAACGGCTAAAACCGAGAATTTGGCCGTGTTCAATAATTTTGATTTTTCCTGGCATCATAGCAGATGGCTGAGAAAATGTCTCAAGCTGTTTAGCACTGTTACTGCCTTTTATTTTGGTAGGTTTCTACTTCCTGGTTTGTGTTCCCATTGTCTGCTAGGACTGTCAGCTCTGTCGTTGACCAATATTTATGTACAAAGGACATTGATTTGGCAATTGTGTGACTCGGTCTCATTAATCTTTTTGACAAAAAAGCGAAGATGAAGGCATACTGATACGCAAGCAAGCAAATGTGTGTCGATAGACCCGAAAAGGTTATCAAAGAAACACATTTCACTTTCACGAATGAGAGCAATCTCGAAAGAAGCTGCTGTAGACCACAACTTGCCCCCCCCAGAAGCTCGCACGTAGTTTAACCGACTCCAAGTCCTGATGACTCTTGCGAGGCCACACCCTTAAACACACACATCCAGCACACAAATACTACAGTATGTACAGCAATTACACTTTGTATAACGGGTGAAAATCAAGGTGCAGTTGTATTCCTGACTGTATGCTGTGGAATCAACTTCTGTTCACTGCTCTAATAAACTCGTTTTAACAAGTACATTTTCCATGTTTTTGGAGCCAGTGTGTTTTTATTTTTCCGTCTTGCAAAATGTTTTTCTTCTGTTTTTCCCTTTTTCCTAGGTAATCCTGGTGCAGGTAAACCCAGGTGAGGCCTTCACGATTCGACGAGAGGATGGTCAATTTCAGTGTATCACAGGTAAGGAAGTTCTGTGTATCTGACCTGTAATGATGAACTTTAGCTTTTTTTAAATGATCCCCTTTCACGCAGAGAATCCTGCACATTTGACAAAACAGAAGACAGGATAATCTAACCACGATTAAATGTCTGGAAAATTATTATTATTATTCTGTAGTTTTTGTGAGTTCATTAAGCATTTTTGTGTCAGCGCTTCAATCGCGTTTTTTCCCTTCAAAATCTTGATTGGGTATCAATAATCTGTTACTCGGTTAGTCGGTCTTCCAACTCGTCTGGTTCCCATGGAGACTCTGTTTTGTCTTCTTAACGTGGCGAAATACGTTGTCCTGCTTCCTCCACTTCCAAACCATGGATTCATTGATGTGGAATTCTCTCACGGCTGCTCTATTCCCATGTACAACCGCGTAACTGATAGCTTGCAGTTTAAATTGCGCCTCACAAGCACGTCTCTTCGCTGTTGCCATTTTCGGGGGTCCTTAGCCAAACCGATGTTGTTTTGCACAATGTAATAATCTTTAGCGTCTGCATGCCATCCTCTTTCACGCCCACCCTTGCCTTTTTAGCGTTCGCATGCCAACCTCAATCACGTCCTCCTTTCCTGTTATATAAGCGATGTGTCGATGGGGAAATGCTCCGACAGTCAGCCAAGCGGAGCGCTTACCAAAGTCGCGCGACAACTTTTGCAGATTTTGGAAATCAGTGCACACAAAAGGCGTACCATATTATAAGGAGCCCCGTTGATTTTTGAGAAAATTCAAGACTTAAGTGCACCGTATGGTTGTAAAAATACAGTAATTGAATCAAAAGTTGAAATATGATGTTTCACCTTCAAGAGGCGCTAGACTTGCTTGAGCATAGTAGAGAAAAAGATGCTTACATCTGTGGCCAAATGCGTACTAATTGCAGGGTTGCTTTACCTGGAGTGCGTACATTCCATTAAGTCAATGGCGGAATCTGCACAGCCCAAAAAGTGTTTGTTTTTTCGACTTTAAGCACATGGAAGAATAAGAATAGCTAATTTTAGGAAAATTGATAGACTATTGATAATATAAATGCTCAATTGGATGGATTAAAAAAGATAAAATGTCACAGGCAGTGTGCGTCCCGCAGGCCATACTTCGCCCACCCCTGCTACGATGGATTGGAAACATAACATCCAGTTGGGGATATAATACACCGTGAGCTTTGGCACTCGCTTTGGGAACCTTCTGGATCAGCGCCTCGTATCTCATTGTTGACAGACAATGCTATTTCTTCTTGTGTGCTTAGCCTTTGCCTATACCTTGTGACACAAATGAATAAAGATGAGACAAAAAGCCAGTACAATAGGCCCCGGGCATGCCAGGTTTGGATGACGAAGGACTTGAGGCAGTGATCTAAAATGATGCGGCGGAAGCCAAAAAAAAAGAAAAGAAAAGAAAAGAAAATCAAGCCGTGCCTCGCTTCTCCCCACTCAATGCCCCGAGTGTGCCGCTGGTGCACCGGCCGCACATTACAAGCCGCATGAAGCGGCCTAATAGGGGCTGAGCATACATAGTGTCTCTGTCAGAGTGGGTAAAAAAGAGCTAAAGAGGTGCCTACTGTAGATCAGTGTGGCTGCTACTAACTGGTCTGTCACAGGGTGCACTCATCTCTGTGACGCGAATAGAAGGATGACTCACCGCTTGCGTCGCAGGAAGGCAGAAGAGGAGAGTGTGTATGTGTGTGTGTGTGTGCGCTTCTGTTTGGTTGGTTTGTTTTGCCATGTCCTCACCAAGGTTGCACGATACACCGGTACTAGAACAGTACAGCGATACCTCGCCATATAAATGAGAATACCACAAGGGGTGTATTGAAATAAATTTGATCTGGAAAATAGGTTTCATTTCAACAGAACTTAATCGAATTGTTCCATTTTAAAATGTTGGCATCCTTGAATCATTTCGCACCCCACGTATCGTGAGAGGTATCGAAACGTCTTTTGTGAGAGATAATATAAAACTGATTGTTGCTGATGATTTGCTACTTTTAATTTAAAAGGGAAGTCAACCCCCCCCAAAATTCTTTGCAATAGTATTTTCTATGCAGCCCCTCTAGTCTAAACACTGCATTCTGATTAATATTCTGTTAGTGGGATATGAATAAAAATTCACCAATTTTTATTCATCTCAGGGGGCGGCCATTTTGCTCCTTGCTGGAGAACAAAAATGACATCACATTTGCTCGGAGCTCAGGTAACGGACAATCAAGGCTCAGCTTGCAAAATGACTAAACTTAGAAAACAGGTGAGCTGTGATTGATCGTTACCCGAGCATTTTCAGTTGACAGCAAGTGGCAAAATGGCCGCCCCCTGAGATGGATAAAAACGGCTGGATTTTGCAGCTTTATTCATATTCCACAAACTCAATATTAATCAGAATTGCCGTGTTTAGACTAGTAGGGCAACATACATGTTGTGAAGAAAATGTTTAGCCTGACTTCCCCTTGAATTAACTTCAATAGTTTGGGCTTTGGAGAGCTTTTAAAAGTTGTTACAATAAACATGACTAAAGTGACAGCCGTACAAGAGACTAAGTCTGGTCGCTTCAAGCTGTTTCTTAATCAACCCAAGAGTTTGGGCTTGTAACCTAAATCCCCATTCGCTATTCGTGTTGACAGCAGCGAATAATTTTTTTTTCCCCCATTAAAAATACATCACAGATGAAACATCCAATTTGATCAAAATGGTGAACGCGGTGCCTTTTTATAGCGCTTTATCTACGCCATGTGGTGCCCAAAGTGCTTTA
The DNA here is from genome assembly GCF_054856555.1 of Leptonotus elevatus. NCBI lineage: Eukaryota > Metazoa > Chordata > Actinopteri > Syngnathiformes > Syngnathidae > Leptonotus > Leptonotus elevatus. The sequence continues at coordinate 23,524,567 of NC_141245.1, read as the reverse complement.
CAAAGTCTAACAAACAGTATTTGAAAAGTATTTATTGAATTACAAAGCTGTGTGCATTTTGGCTGCCGCTTCTAACTCCGGAATGGCTTACTTTTGCTATGATTCCTCGCCGTGTTGTGGCCCAAGGTGCAACCTAGCTCGGTGTTTGTGCCTATTGGTGGTGTAGGTGGATCCTTGTTGCCGCGCGCCAGCTGCAAGGTTGTTAGTTAGCATGCAGATGTCTCCCCAGGCCTAAACTCTCTTCATTTGTCGCCGTGCGTAACGGAGTGATTAAAAGGCAGACAGCGGGCTAGCTACGGAGGTGTCAAACACACGGCTAGCAATTTGCGCACACCCCGAGTCACTGCGTATTCGTGGAAAGACTGAAAGCTGGATGAGCGCGCAGTGTTTGACTGTAGCGTACTTTTATTCTAGAGGTGTAACAATCGATTAATCGACCCATGCGAAAGCACAGATCAGCTGTCAAATCAGTGCAATGGCGGAGCAGTTGTTTTTTCAGTTGATAGGTTCCTCTGGGCCTCTTGTTAATCAGGCTGTCTTTCACACCACCTAGATTGATGCATTGTCTAGCTAGTTCATAGCTGTAGCCTCTTTTGGTCCTGTAGAGCCTGATACAGATGTGTGGCATCCTATCTGATTGGCTCCGTGTCCTCATCCTACCCACTTTGTCAGACACTTGTGTGTGCGTCTGTTGGCTCTGGTGCCAAAAGCAGCGAGACACTTCGTATGGGTCCTGATGGTGCTGCAGATGCGAACTAGTCTGTTTTCTGTCGGAGGGATTTGAAGCGGACCCCCGGTGGCTGAAAGAGATCAGCCAGCCATACACTGTTGAGTGTCTGATAAAACGCCAGGCTCTCAGACATCAGGGAAGTCCGCCCAAGCTGTTAATCTGTGGAATCATTCGGGGAGACTCCATTTTTAATTGGTTATTGAAAATCTAGGCTCAGTTCTGGAATGTGAAATAGAAAAAGGTTGATGTTTAAATTTAAATGTTTTGTTTGATTATATTTGTCCGATGTAATATGGCTGATGGATCAGGATCTCGGGCTGAACTGATTTTGACCACTAACAAGCTAACCTGTCTTTACTAATGCTAGTTGGCTTACTGTCACGTTATCCCAACCAATTAAATACAGTGGTAAATATTTGCATGGCCAGGAATGTAACAAAATGTACTCAAATTAATAATGAATTTTCCTATTTAAATTAATTTAAATGCCATGAACCTGTTCTAATCGCACCAAAAAAATAACTTTTTTTTGGTTACATTTTGAGTAAAGAAAAATTTGCTTTTTGGATTTCAGATTGAAAATTGAAGGAGCAACTAATACTTGTTGGTTTTGTCAGGCATAAAACAGAAGTGTCATTCTGATCTCGTTTGCTGTTTAAAATCTGAATCCTGGTTGCATCAGGTGTATTTTTTTTCCCCACCTTTCCACTGGTTGCGTAACAGACATCACCCCCACCACCACCCCACCTCACCCAAATCTGCATCATCCCAGGCCTCGGCATATCTGACACCGGCGTTTCGGGTGCCGTTTTGCATTTTTATGAGATGTAGCAGCATGTCAATTAACTCCTGTCTGGTTTAGTCAATGTAAGCAGCTGCTCTTGCCGCACAATTACTCCAAACTGTGATTTGTTTCATTGTTTGAGGGCTTCCTTCTGAGCAAGTTTTAAGTCCAAGACGCTGAACCCACATCACCCTCTTTCACGAAGTTTAAAAAGGCATAGAAACAAAGAAACTGAATAAGACCCATTGTGTCCGGATTTTACACCTACCTAATCTTTGAATAGGAAAAATAATAATCTACGAGTAACACTGCCTCCACAACAATAAATGTAAAAAGTAAAAGAAATTCAACCGAAAGAAATTTCAGCATCGCACACCATTTTTCCCTCACAGCCCCCCCGACACTTGAGTTGTCATTGTTGCTGACAGGACGTCATGTGTCAAAAAGCTCCTAGTGTGGGCTGGAGGAACATACAGTGCTGAATGCTGAGGACAGTATAGAGTTTTTTTAAATGTATTTATTTTTTATGGTGTTTAATGTTTGGTGCCGTATAAGCCCATGTGCGCTGGGTGTTCTATTGTATGCATGACAAAATAGGAAGAAAAAAATCATCCATTCATTCATTATATGCCTTTATATATGATAGTTTGTCGTCCACACGCTGTGATCTTTTTTCAGAGGTAACAAAAATATTCACACTTTGTACTCTTAAGTGGAAATACAGATAATTGGCGTTATTTCCTTTCAGCTTGTTGCATTAGTGGTCTTTGGCCTTGGCATCAACATGCAGACTGGCTAATGGTGCACCAGTTAACAGCTAGCTGCTAACCTGGGATCACAACAGTCAACTCTACACTGTCGTTTGCTGACTCCCATATCACTCACCAAACCAGGCTCCACTTTTTAAAGCCACACATACTCAAATTCACGGACATAATGTGGACCGTGAGTATGGCACCACCAAGAGGACAACAAATAATATCTACACCTCACGTGCACGTTTTGTTCTAATAATGCAAAATAAATTTTTACGATGGGATTACGGGTTGAATATTTCATTCTAAAAATATTAAGATACTTGTAGCCCTACTTATACAACCATTAAAAAAAAAAGAAGTAAATGTCTACCTGTCTTATCCAAAGAAATGGCAAAACCTAAATAGAAAAACAACCTATGTGTATATTGTAAGTATGCAACGTTTGTGTTGCGTGTAAGCCTTGCATAAAATGGCTTGGACTGGACATTTTAGGTTAAAGCACAAATGTAACACGCCGGCACGTCTCCCCTTCGTCACTCGCATCCTCTCCCAAGCTCGACCCGTCGCATATGGTTCACCTAATTGACCCAGCAAACATCACATTAGCCGCATTAGTACGTTATTTTTATGTTCGCCACCGCCCCCGCCCTCAACTTCAAGGAGATGCTCGTGTTCATTCACAGCTTCAACGGCGAGTAGCTCCAAGGATGACTGAGCTTGTGACTCATTCTCCCACTGCTCCGTCGATTGGAGGGGGAGACAGAAACGGTGGGAAAAAAAATGGATAATGTTTTCCCATCTAAGTTTAGTCGGCGAGGAGTGTCCACTTTATTTTTGTGTGGGCTTGTAAACATCAACAACAAATGCATATGGGGCACTGGTCCCTGTGGCAATGGCCTTCCTTTCATTGGAGCGCTGTCTGGCTTGGAACACTCCTGCTCTGTAATACGCACAAGCATGAAGGTTACTGTTAACGTCATCCACGCCGGCAAGACTGCAGGAGCCTCTGTAAAATATCGGAGACAAAGGCTGTGTTCCAAATCATTCGCTCGTTCCCTACTGCCTAGTCATTATTTTGTACAGTGATTTTCATATAGTTGACTACAACCCTAATCCTAACCAGTGTTCCTTTTGACAAGTTTATTTTATTAAAATTTTAACACTGAATTCAGAATTCTGACTTTAAAGTGAGAATTCTGATTTTGTGACGTTAATTGTGGGGGAAAGTCAGAAAGACAGAATTCTGAGATTAAAGTCTGAATTCTCACTTTAAAGTCAAAATGCTGAGAATAGTCAGAATCCTGCCAACCTTTTTTTCCCCCTTTTCACTGGCCCTAATCCTTTTTCCGTAGATCAGTCAAAATGCTCTCAAACAGCTTTCAATATAGGGGACTCTGGTTTAAAAATGTCTATGATCAGGGACGCTTCTTGGCTTTTCCTTTTTAAGATGCTCTTATGTCTATTGACTACCATAATTAATAACTCATTTGCTCCCAAAAACGTATAAATACGTTGTATTTTTAATGTTTTAAGTGTCCCAGAGAAGTATTTATACGTTTTTCTATGCTAGAGCATACAGAAAACTTTGCTGCAGCCTCTGAACTGAAGACAATGCTTGAAGCAATGGTAGTTATTACAAAAAACGGCCAGCAGGTAGCAGCAGAGCATAGGAAATTAACCAGGATCATGTTGGGAAAAAAAACAATTGCTCACAGTTCTAAACAGATCTGTGAATAATGGTGAAACTTTGCTATATTCTCATGCTAATTGCTGCAAAACGGAAACAGATAGAAATATACTTTTTTCCCTGATGAAAGAAGAGATTTTAATCTTTCTTTTGGTAGATTCCATGTTTTTATAGCAATAGTACACAATATTTGTGGACCTTGCAAAATCAGTCAAAATCCAGTAAAACAGCCAGGGAGTGAAAGGGATTGTTTTAGCGAAAATGGCTGTGAGTGAATGAGTTAAGATTCAAAGAGGAAGTGCTAACTTGTAATTAGTTTTTTTTTTTAAATTGACAGTCTTGTAGTTGGCCTCTGAATGCAGCGCTTTGTAATTATTAACCATTATCAGTTAATTTGTCTGCGTTCCGCATGCTCTTTTTTTTATTTTATGTGCATACTATGTCAATTTATTAGCCATGATTAATAAGCAGACGCGCTGCGTCTTGACGGCAAGATCTCTTGTGTGAAATGCCTTTTCAAATATTGCCTTCTTCAAGCGTGGCAAATCTTGCTCTATTTGCATGTAATTGGGGGATTTTATATTTGAGTCAGCACCATTTTCCTGGAATATTTCAGTCGGTTTGATGCTGACTCCTTGATGAAAGGCTCTCCTGATTTCTTAGAACGTTGTCAATACAGCTCCTGACTTCTATCTGACTGAATTCTATCGCGCTAACAAGGATGAGAACAAAAGCATTTTTAGAAATCAGTTAAGCTTTTAAAAATCGCTATATCAGTAACCCCGCTCAGACCCGGAAGGAGGGAGGGGGGGAAGCTTTTGGACTGATTATGTGACTTTGACGATTGATGACTGTGTCGCCTGAACCCGTCTCCCACGGGTCAAATGGCTACTCATCTTGGCTCGGTGTCAGTCTGCACTTTTGTGGAGGAGGACTGATGGTTTTTATTCTCCCCCTCGCTGGCACTCGACAGCCACGTCAGCACAGCCAATGTTCCAGTTGATTTAGGGGGGGAGGGGAGGATGGGGGAAAGGGGGTGTGGTCCGTTCTATCTGATCTCTGTCAGAAGTTGTGCGTCAGACTGATGTAAAACGAGTACCTCCCACCTTCTCCTCCCACCGTGTTTGTTACCTTTAAACAATGCCGCCGCCATTCTGCGCTACAAAACTAAGTCATATAGAATGCTAATGCAATTTGTCATAAACTGTACGTCCTCTTATCCAGCATCAGCTAATTTGAATATTCTCATCGGTCCTAGGCAGGTGCACCACAGAGCGTCATCTATTAGTTAATAAAAGAAGGGGGAAAAAACTACGCTTGGATGTTTTTGTTTTTGTGATGTGATTTCAATGAGGGTTGAGTTCAGCGCAAGCGCTTTCGTTCAGGCTGCACTCGGCCACGTTCCCCTGTGACGATTTTTCCCTTCTCACCATCCCCACCACGTGTTCTTAAATACTGAGTCATTTTTTTTCACCTTTCACTCAGGCTGGCTTTAGCACACTTCGAGGGGGACACGGAAAGTTCTTCCTCGCTTTTTTCTTCTTTTTTTTTTCTTGTCAGATTGCACTCCTTAGCCGGTTGTCCAACACGTACCCGCAGGACATAATCAGTTTAGCATCAGAAGCAACCGGTGGTTCTGTTTCTTACTCCTATGACACTTCGGCAACCTCTGGGTTGGGAGACAACCTCCATACCACTGGGTCATGCCTATGGAGGACCAAAACTGCCAACATTTTCCATACTCTGCCAGGACGAAATGTTATTCAAATGAGGGGGCGATCCTAAGCTTGTCTTAGGTTGGACTCCGCCGTTGCAAACTGCCATTCAAAGGTCGAGTGAGCGGGTCGGCGAACAAGGAAGTCTCGCCAGCTTGCATTGGAGAACTCCAGCAATGGACGACTATCTTGTCCACTGTCACCACAACTTGCGACTTGAGTTGCTCAACAACAAGTCCAGGTGACAGTCCAGTTTTACACCAATTTGAGCGTTGATAATGGCATGTATCACAAGCAGAGATGACCTTTTTTTTTTTTTTTGCCTTTTTAACGCACGCATTTCTGTTGTGATGGCTGTAATGAACTCTGGACCTGTGTCACCATGTGCCCTGCTTGTTTATCAGCTACATTAAACTAATATTAGATGAGGTGCAGCAGTTAGCACCAAGTGCCTCCTTGAATGCTTCACATTCATGATTATGGTCGTTGAGGCCAATTGGGATATAGCAAATTTGAGGGCCTGTACATTTAAGATTCAAATACCGTCCAGGAGCATTTAATTTACTGAAGCCACTGATCAATGCCGATTTTCATTGTTCAGCAAATTATGATCATACAGCCATTCACAGATGTTGCATAAAAAATGCAAAATGTCTGCCAATCCGATCCGCCCGTTTTAAAGTCAAGTAACACAAGATCATCTTGATAACAAGTATCAATACTATGACAAACTCTTCAAAAATGATCCCTAAATTGAAATATTAATCGTCAGAAATTATACAAACCTCTTAAGATAGTTAGACCAATGGTTCTCTGTACTTAGAGGGCGGAGGCGGTGTTGAGGCTTGGCAATGATCTTTCAAAAGACTAGTCTCTGGACTTGTGGGGTCGGTTATGGTTGTCCATTTGCTCTCTGCATTCACTAACTCCAAAAAATGGATACGAACTTCCCCACAAGCGGGTCGCCAGGAGGTCAGTATGTGCTGGATCTTTTGGACCTCTCACATGACACCTGGAGCTCGGGTCCCCATTGTTTATGTCTTTCTGTGCGACTTGGCATGGAGGTTCTCTTCCCCCGCTCCACATCTGACTTTCTGCTGAGCTGTCTCTAAGCTGCTGCACTCGGGCCACGGCCATACAGGAAACTTTGTCGTCTCTTCAGCACTTTAGTTAAGTGGTCGTCTTGCATTTTTGCCAGGAATTGGGTGTAGAAAAGGAAATATCTTTGGCTTTCTTTGAAAGAATACAGAAAGGGTGAAGTGCTCTACAGTATTTGAACAATCTCATTTGAATGTAGACTTTTTAATCAATGAATAAAATAGACACTATAGATTACACAATCAACCAATTAATGTAATCCTGCATATTCACATTAACTATTTAACATATTGCGCTCACCTATTCTCAGTTATATGCTTTTTCTGGAATGCCGGAAGATGGTGCCAAAAGGCTCGGTCCCTGCATTACTGTACTTTTCATACAGCAACAAAGGAAAAACGGCAATCACAATAATTTAGCATTTATGAAAGCCACATGCGACCTTAATGCCTGCACTTGCAATGCAAGCTAACGACTGTGTTTGTCTTTAGTGTTTTCATGTTGCTTTTTATTTCTGTAGGCCCTGCTCAGGTTCCCATGGTGTCTCCAAACGGTTCAGTGCCTCCAATCTATGTGCCTCCTGGATACATTTCTCAGGTAAGAAAGCTACTACTGCCATGTGAGTTCATCAGGTGTACTGCGGGGAATTGTCCAGTTTCAAGTAATTGTTCTGAAAATGATTTACTTCAAATAGTGCATCTTAATCTCTTTATGCCAACGACATGTACTGTCGTGACGGACCAAGCCAGTAAAAAAAAAAAAAAATTCTTCCATTTTCTCCCCCAAAATTTGGGAATGTAGGCATTTTGACTGAAATTTCAGTGTGAACCTAAAATGCACTACAACATTACAGATGAACTTAACCTGACCTCTGTATAATTTTGAATGTCCAATTGTTGGATGTTTTCGTACTTTTCCCACAAAATGCTGTTCTCTTTCAAGGAGCTAAAAAGCTAAGCTCACAAGAGGATGTCCACTTCATGGCCTTTGTGTGACTCTTCCAGTCTCTCTGTGCCAATGACATTAAAATTCAACTTTGTTGGAAGAAGAGCTTTATTTAAGACTAAAAAGAAAAAATAAAGCGTTTTTTTTTTTTATCCTACAATTTTAAGCTTTAAAAGGTAAGGTAACAGATTTAATGGTGTTTAAAATAAAAGATGAGCAAAATAATGCATAGAGGGGGTTCTTGATTTACGAAGGTCCCAACATGCGACATTTTGAGGTTACGAACGGCAACAATCACTTTTCCACACATTATTTACATTGTGTGAAATATGGCGTGTAAGTGTATGAACATATAGTTTTGCAAACATCTGATTTTACTTTGGGAAAACAGCGACCAAACCTAACTTTGCCAGCAAGATGAATTCTCGCGGTATTCGTGAGTTCACAAATTCCGGAGAATACATTTTGTACAGCTCCCGCTGATTCGTTTGCAGTCGACCTTTTTTAGGTCGCACCAATCAGGCGTTGTTTAGGGCGTGACGAAACCAATAAGACAAATGGACTCTGCAATGAATTCGGTTCTCACAGAATTACTCACTATTTCCTTGTTGAATTTGAACAGCGAGAGGCGCATCGTGCATTTTTATGTAGTACAGATTTTTGTGACCCCCCCCAAAGACGAGACCGAAGACAACATGAGTACATCAATCCCTGTCGTGTGATACTGCTTTATTGTTGTTTTTATCATTAAGCAATACCAAATAAACAACAACAATAATGAATTAGTAAGCAGTAATCTGGGGGAAAATTTGGTTTTGTAATACACTTTTTTTGTTTGATGAAATAATCGATTCTACAAATATTCGATAGTGACATCCCTAGAAGGCAGACACGCTGAATGATGTCCTAAAACCACCAATACCCCTAATAAATGCATCAGTAGTTGCAACTACATTTTAACACCGTGTCGTCTCCTTTCAGATCATTGAGGAGAACGGAGTGCGGCGGGTCCTGGTGTTGCCACAGCAACCCGAGTTCCACCCGGGCGGCCACTCGCCTCTCCACCATGCTCCACCGCCCCCCCACGCCCACCTGCCTGCCTTTATCCCGCACCCGGCCATGATGCCCCCGCCCCCTCAGATGTACACGGGCATGGTGGGCGGAGTGGGAGACATGAGCTCGCAGTACATCTCCCAGTATCACCCGGCTCACATCTACTCAGAGCAGGGTGAGATGGAGGCGCTCGTTTTGGTTTTCACATGGATGTGGGTGTGCATCTTAGGCACATATATGTGACATTCATGATACAATTTACCCCAATTATGACATTAATTAATTAATTAATTAATTAATATGACCCGATTAATTCCCATTACGATGAGATTTAATTTACACCACTTACAATACTATACAATTGACTACCATTATGATATGATACGCATTACGATGCAATTTGGCTCCAACGACAATATGATCCAATTTCCCCCGATTTCTATGTTGTATACTAATGACTCCCATTACAATACCAGTTGAGTCATTCCAATCCCCATATGATACGATTCCCTTAATGACACACTTATATTATGATACATTTTATCTATACATGCGTATTGTTGGCATGTTTGTAAATGTCGGTTGCCTTCTTTTTAAATCAGTCTCTGCAGATTCTCACACCCAACACGGACGCCCAGCATTTGTCCACAGAGACGACAGAACGAGCAAAACGTACGAGCGCCTCCAGAAGAAACTGAAGGACCGTCAGGGAGGCAGCGGCGGAGGAGGGCAAGTGAAGGACAGCCCGCCCCCGTCGCCTCAGAAGACCTGTGGCAGCCCCAAGACACCCGACGTCCACAACGGCGTGGGAGGCAAAGGGCCTGAGGCGGATCTGTCCGGATATGCTGTGGACAAGCAAGCCGGCAGAGGCAAAAAGGAAGAGGCCGAAGGTCAGTGGGTAAAAGTACAGACTGTGTAGTGTACTCAAATACAACAGTAAAAATATATATTTTACTGTTAGTTATTTGCAATAACCATTTTAATTTTAAAAAATAATAATAATTCAAGTGAATATTTGTACATTGTTCCTTCCCACCACTAGTGAAAGAGGGGGCGGATTGCAAGGTTTACATTTGACTACAATGTTTGCGGATGTTGGGGAGTTTGTTGTCTATTGGCACTTAAAATAGAGCCTCATTAGCGGTGCAAGCAGCACGGCGGCCAACATTTTTCCTGATTGCGTACTCATTAATCATTAAGATTACATTGCAACTTGGCCCGTTAGTACACAACCAGAAATTGCTGTCAGTGTGTGCAAGGTCAAAGGCAAAACATAATGGAAAATTTACTTTAATTGCATGTATACAAACCGTTGGGTCTGTGGAGTGCCTGGCCATCCATCAAGTGTAAAATTACACATCAAGTAAATCCTCTGAGCTGCCAATTTCCGAAAACGTTACAGTGAGTAAGCCAGATTGTGACGTATGAGTGTGGCTAATTTACATAATGCTGCCATTCAATTTCTAAGGCCATGATTTGGTAGCTAGGCTGGGTGAAGATCCGCCATTATCAAGCTAAGGTCAGACCACAGTGCCTAAAACGCAAAATTCCCGAACTAAGCAGAGCTGCAGCTTAATAGCAACCTGCAAATATTCAATTGCTTGCTGCACAGTATTTCCAAAAAAGAATCGAAACTGGTACTAAAAATGATTATTTCATGAAGCGGATTATGTTTTTTTAAATTTGTACAATTTATATTTCTGTCTCCCCAGAGCTGGATGCGGCAGCACAGGCCTTGCAAGCGCTGCTGAGCACCATCAGTAAACCGGCGGTTCGTATGCCCTCCCTATTATCTCATGTTTTTCTTTGCGCCCAATTTGCTTGCATTTGCATGTTTTTATGTGACCATCAGCAGTACTTCCGCGAGAGATCGCTAATGATGCAAATGTGTGGCGTCATTAAATGTCCTATTAACACCGGTGATGAATTCCCGCTGACGCCCGGCTAATGGAGTCCGACCTGCTGACGAGCACACTCGTGGGAATTTTCTGCTCCCTGATGTATCAAGATGAGACGGAAGGGGGTTTCCTTTTAAGATAAATGTGTGAAAATGACATGGTACTCATCTATTGACAACGTACTGTACGTAGATTGACCCGTGAAAATACACCGGCTTGTTGCGTTGAATTGGTCAACTGCGTCCACTGTAAATTTTTTATACTCCCATCCGTACTAATATCATTGTGGAGCACAGTCATAGAGAAATGCTAATTGACGCTAAAGATACCATCGCGGCATAATGTTATGATAGTTTTTTAAACTGCGCAGAAAACACAATTTGGTAGGTGTTGCTGTTTTGGTGAGCAACTTAAGTTTAAAAGGAGCCAGCATTTAACTGTGTCCTAATGACCTAAGATAATTGACTAGTACTACACACCTTTTTTTTTTTTATGCCAGAAATTGCGTCTGGGGGGTCCTTCTAAAAGCAACACAAATATAAAGAGAAATGGCTGTTTTAGCCAGTGCTGAATGGGGGATTAGCACTGAAATAGAATTTCTTTGACCTCATAGAATGTGCAGTACAGTCCTCCGAGCTCCTTGTAAACTGAGCAAAAGGGAGTCCATTTCAAAGCGGCCAGATAATCCGTGAAGTCTCAGGCCGGATACAAAGGGCTTCAATGGGAAAAGGGGATTTTTCCCCCCCCCCCCTCTCCTCTTTGCCGCCACACAGGTTTGGTTAAAGGACCGTGATGCGAAACAGTTGAGTGTAATGGAGTAAGGTGGGCCCCCCTATGGGGGGTAAGGAGCTCGACCTGATACACTTCCTCCGCGTGTCAATAGACCCTGTAGGTGGAGCGTTAACTATTTTTAAGCCTTCCTCAAAAGAGACTGAATGTAATCTTGTGAGTGTTACATTGCTTCTCTGTTCAAATTCTAGTTGGAAAGGTGGCCTCGGGACATTATTACGATGTATAGACCGTGTTACTTAACGGGCACTGCATTATGTACACTTGCATAGTCTAATCCAGTGTATGCCCACCTTTGTTGAGCAAAGGCACATGTTACATTAGAAAATTCTTGCTGCACAGTGCACACCTGCAAATGATGTCACAAAAAAAGTTTTCCACAAAAATATTGATCTTGTCTCAGTTTATTGACATATTGACTAATTCAGCTTGAAATCCAGGCGTATTTATTTCAACACAAATCTGTTATTGTGGTGCATGAATGGCAACAGGTGGATATGCAAGTACGTTTTGATATCCAGTTGATGACATAGTGAACAAAGCTATATTATTTCTACTTAACTCATTCACTGCCAGCCATTTTCACTGAAGCAACCCCCTTCGCACCTGGCTGTTTTACTGGATTTTGACTGATTTGCAAGGCCCACGGAATATTGTGTTCTATAGCTATAAAAACATGGAACCTACCAAAAGAAAGATTAGTCTCTTTTACCATCAGGACAAAAGTATATTTGTTATCTGCTTCCGTTTTGCAGTAATTGGCATTAGAATATAGTTAAGTTTCATCATTATTTACAAACCTGTTGAAAACACTGTCAAAAAGAGCTTTTTGCAACATGGGCCTGGCTGATCTCTTATACTCTACTGCCACCTGCTGGCCGTTTTTTGTAATAACTACCATTGCTTTAAGCGCCCTCTTCTGATCAGAAGCTGCATAAAAGCCTTCTGTATGTTCTAGCATTAAAAAACTTATTTTTTTTTAACATATGAATGCTTTTTGGGGAGTTAAGGACAAAGTATTAAAACTTATATGTTTTTGGGTTTTAATGAGTTAAGTCATTTTTAGACCAATTAAGTGAAAGCACACGTGCTATGTTGCAGTTAATAGGAATCACTGATCTGATTCAAGAGTTGTGTTAAAAAAAACAAAAAAACAATTCTAGGTATGTAATACAGTGCGATCTTCTGTAAACAAGAATTGTTTACTGTATTGCGTTATAGTGTCAAGGTGGCACCTCCGTGTATGAACCTCATGGAGCTGTAAATGCTTGTAGCAGACGCTGTTTGCACACCTGCCTGGTGGATAGCGCATTATCACTGATAGCACCTCTTGTTCGTGTACATGTGGCAGGTGTCAGAGATCCAGGCCCGGGCCATTGAGGCGAGCTGGAGCGCACCCAAAACTGAGGACGACAGCCCGCCCACAGGAACCCTCAGCTATGAGGTGTCTGTCTCATTTAGCGGCAAGGATGGGAAGTACAAGAGCATGTACTGGTGAGTGGCCCACAGTGAACAATGTCAACTACAGGAAGAAGCATGTTACGCACTGTAGCGTCCCCGTCTGAATGATGGTCCTTTACAACCACACTATTAGACTGATTTATTGTCTTGCCATTGCAGTGGCGAGGAACTAAGTGCAACTTTAGAGAACCTTCGACCAGCAACAGACTATCACGTCAGGTCGGACATAACACCGTCTTAAAGATGGCTGAACATTGTGGCTAACTTGTTTTTGGGTCTCTTAAACCCTTTCAGGGTCCAGGCCATGTGTAACTGTTTACAGGGAAGCCCCTCAGAGGCAGTGAGCTTCACCACGCTAAGCTGCGAGCCGGATCCTCCGAACGCTCCCAAGAAGGCCAGCGGGACCAAGAACACGCTTGTGCTCCAGTGGAAGGTACCATGTTCATCAATTCTGAGGGTGCAGGGTAGAAGCAACAAGAGATTATATGTGCAGTGTCGACTTGTAATTTCAAAGCCTAATTTAACACATTCACTCCCAGCCATTTTCACTGAAGCAACCCGCTTTGCACCCGGCTGGTTTGCTGGCTTTTGACTGATTTTGCAAGGCCCGCAGAATATTGTGTTCTATTGCTATAAAAACATGGAACCTACCAAAAGAAAGATTAGTCTCTTCTTTCACCAGGGAAAAAAGTATATTTCTATCTGTTTCCGTTTTGCAGCAATTAGGATTAGAATATAGCAACGTTTCATCATTATTTACAAATCTGTTTAGAACTGTGGGGAAATCAGCTTGTTTGCGACATGGCCCTGGTTGATCTCTTCTTCTCTGCTGCCACCTGCTGGCCGTTTTTGTAATAACTGCAATTGCTTCAACTGGTCTCTGCAGTTGAGGCTGCATCAAAGCCTTCTGTATGGTCTAGCATTAAAAAAAAAATTGTAAATAAGAAAAAAACGTATAAATAAGTATTTTGGACACTTAAAACATTTAAAATAGAATGTATTTATGCGTTTTAGGAGCAAATGAGTTTACTATGAAAGTCAATTATAACCAGTTTGCTTTCACCTGAAGATCACAGATGGCCCAAATAGGTCTTTAGTCCACAATAATATTGTTCAGTATTGTCGTAGGGCACAGAAATAGATAGTAGCGACCAACCAAAATCAAAAGTCCTTTGTTTACAAAAAGACAATAGTAGTGTGCCCCAGAAGGAAGTGAACAGTATGGAGAATAAACGGCCCTCTCTCCTGGTTGTTGTTGGGGCCCTGTTCAGCGTTGTTCCTGTTTAATTAACATTTTCATTTAGCCAGCGGGAAAAGGCTGCGCTTGTAAAGATGGCCTCCCAGGTGTGTTGTGAAGTCTGTGAGAGTCAGTGTGTGTATGTGTGAGAAAGTGTAAATAAAGAGCAAGTGTGTGTACATGCCATTGTGTGTGTTTATGGGTTTTGCAAAAACAAGCATGCGTTCTCAGCAAACCTTCGACGGATTAATTGGAGCAGCTGAAAAAAAGTGTACACAGCTGGATGCGTCTTGTCTGCTATGTTGTACTTCAACAAGCCTGCGAGAGCCACAAGGCAACAAATGCATGGTCGTAACCTCATGTAAGTTTTGTTCTCTTCAGGCTCCATGTGACAATGGTTCCAAGGTCCATAACTACATTCTTCAATGGGATGAGGTAAAAATGTTTTAGAATGAATGACGCTTTAAATGCAATACGTGCATGCATGCAATGTCTTGGTTAGTTTTTGGTACTGTCTGTTTTCTGTACATTTTGTCCACATTGCAGTTGAGCTGGAGCCTACTTACCTCCACTTCCGGTCGTGATTAACATTTTGCTGTGCAGGGCAAGGGCACTGGCGTGTTTGAGCAGTGCTACTATGGACCTCAGAAGCAGTACAGAGTGACCAAGCTTTCGCCAGCCTCCAGATACTCCTTCCGCCTCGCAGCCAAAAATGACTTGGGCGTCAGGTAGGTAACTTCCGAACATGGCTTCCATCTTTTCTGTGTTGATTTCCTTGTGGACAGAGTTGGAAAAAGTACTCACACTCTTTATTAATGGTAAATAGATGTAGAGATGTTTAACTCATTCACTCGCAACCATTTTCACTGAAGCAACCCTTTGCTCCTGGCTGTTTTACTAAATTTTGACTGATTTTGCAAGGCCCACAGAATATTGTGTTCTATTGCTATAAAAACATGGAACCTACCAAAAGAAAGATTAGTCTTCTTTCATCAGGGAAAAAAAAGTATATTTCTATATGTTTCTGTTTTGCAGCAATTAGCATTAGAATATGGCTAAGTTTAATTATTATTCACAAATCTGTTTAAAACTGGGGGGAAAAGCTTTTTGCAACATGGCCCTGGTTAAACTCTTATACTCTGCTGCCACCTGCTGACCGTTTTTGTAATAACTACCATTGCTTTAAGCAACCTCATCAGGTCAGAGGCTGCATCAAAGCCTGCTCTAGCATAAAAACAAACAAACGTAAATAAGTTTTTGGCACCATGGTAATATTTAAAATAGAACATATTTATACGTTTTTGGGAGCAAATGAGTTAAAAATGTTGGGGGTGGGAAGTAAAGTACAGACTAGGAAATGTTACAAAAAAAGGTTAATTTCACATTTATTAACCATTATAATGGCTAATAGATCCCTGTAGATGGCGGCATTGCAGATCTTTGGATTTGAGGTCAACACAGTTTTTGTGTTGAAGTTAAAGAATAGGGCGTGAATCTCGGCTTGTCACGTCGATTGTGAGGGTAATGAATGCCAACACCAAAGTCAGACAAGTTTAGACACCTCACGCTCCAGCAGAGTATGAATATGTATGGCATAAACAGAGTATGTGTCACGGTAGGTTATGTCGCGACCACAAGAAAAGATGACACACTTCACGCCGAACACCATGGAATTTTATTTTTTTCAAAGATTGAAAAAATATATATATTTTGTGATCAAAACTCTATCAATCACGTTTTTGTAGTGTTGTCACAAAAGCAAACAATATTTGCATCCAAGTCACTGATCTGTTTGACATTTTTCTACATGAAATTTCTTTTTACAAAAAAAAAAATTTTCTCTTTCTTTTTGGTCAAATTGCAATTTTTGATGAAAGTAACTCATGTTGCTGATTACATAAGAGCAAAATAATAATAATAATAAAAAAATTAAAAAAGAAGAAAAATATTTTTTCTATTAGTCTACTTTTTGGGTGGTTAGGTTCGGTGCTTGTATTGTCCGAGAACAAAATGTTCTGCGGGTCTTGAAAGATCAGTCAAAATGTCCTGAATCAGCGAGCAATATAGAGAACTCTGCTTTGCAAACAGACGGCTTGGCTGACCGAATGAATTCAGTAGAGCAACAAAGTATTTGTACTTAGTTTACTTCACACCACTGCTGAGGCCATTTTTGTTTCAAGTCGTCTTAATCACTGTCCCATCTTGTTCCCCTTGTTCTTTGTTTGTTTGTTTTCCCAGCGAGTTCAGCGAATCTGTGGAGCTGTTCACCTCATGCAGTGTTCCATCACCGCCCTTCCCTCCGAATCTGGAGATGGCCGGCGTCACCTGGCTGTGTCTCAAGTGGCAGCGGCCCAGCAGCTCGCCCAAGGAGGACGACGTCTGTTACATCCTTGAGATGGAGGAGGAAGGCTCGGTATGACACGTTTTTAGACAATTCAGCCAGATTTTTGCTATTCACGACAGGGTTTGACCCCTCCCCCCCTGTGAATAGTTCAAACCACAGCAACCTTAAATTCATTCTTTGAACAAAATTTAGCACTAGCCAAAATCCGCAAGTAATTGATGCTCACACAAAAAAAATTGTAATTGCATGTAGAGGCCAAAAGATGCCAGCAAAGCAGTCTTTTCTCAATTCAATTGCTAAATGAAGGTACCACTGAAATTGGCACCAAGGAAGTAATTTGAAGTGATAAATGTTGACTGTTATATTTTTATGTTATGGATATGTTTCTGTTCTTTTGAGTGACTTAAAAAGCTCAATATTGTCTGGCGATAATATACATGATGAGTTTGAATTTGATTTTGGGATCATAGTTTGGTATATTGACAGTCCCAATTATTAATATTGGCAGTTTGGCGGAGCTGATAAAAAATCCTATTCTCGCTGTCCACCTTTCAAGCAATACATTTACCACAGCCGCTCAAGGGAAGGGAAAATTGTTTTGTTATAAATTCACATGACATTTACAGCTTGGAGCAGCTTCCTGGAAACACAGACAGGCAGCTCCTTCCCGCCTGTAGAACAGCCCCCCCCCCCCCCCCCAAACCCCCTTCCCGTCATTTGTCTAACCGTTGTTGTCCCTGAAAGACTTGGCTGGCGGCCGTGTCTTCTCTGACGGCTGTCTTGTCCCGCTCCCCAGGGTTATGGTTTCCAGCCGAGCTATGATGGTGAGGAAGTTAACTGCATGATCAGGAACCTCCACAGAAGCACCAAGTACAAGTTCCGGGTAAGGGACATCTGTGATTAGTCATAGTGTGATGTTGAAAGGCAACTCTGGTCATCCCTTGTTTGAAGCGCATGTACAAGTGGGAGAGAGTCAGGGAGATATTTGAGTGGAAGACGGCATGTGAAGTTAATGACAATGAGAGTGAGTGTGAGGGTAAATAACAATGTGTGATAGATAGTTAGAGAGAGTGTGTGAGAAAATGAGTGTGTGAGATGATAGATGGAGAAAGCGAAAGGTGTGTGTGTGTGTGTGTGTGTGTGTGTGTGTGTGTGTGTGTGTGTGTGTGTGTGTGTGTGTGTGTGTGTGTGTGTGTGTGTGTGTGTGTGTGTGTGTGTGTGTGTGTGTGTGTGTGTGTGTGTGTGTGTGTGTGTGAATGAGAGAGGGAGTGTGTTTGAGTCAGAGAGAGAGTGAGTGTGAGATGATAAACCGTTAAGATTAGTGAGAGAATGAGAGTGCATGAAAGTGTGAGAGTATATGAGATATGTATATGTAAGAGTGCATATATAAGAGTGTGAGACGGAGGTATTGTGTCAGTGTCTATAGAAGACAAAAGTGTTTGCGAGTGTGAGAGAGACTGTATGTGTGAGAGACAGTATTTCAAGATAGCGGGAGAGTTTTTGCAAATGTATGAGAGTTAGTGTGAGTGTGACAACAGGTGTGTGTGTTTGTTGCTTCTGTAAGCCGCGGGCATGGAAGCTGCTGAGGCCCACAGCATCTTTGTGAGTCATCCCGGTTTTGCCAGCGTTTGCGGCAGCGGGCCACTAAACCTCAATAAACGGGAGCATCCTGCTGCCCATCACCAGCTTGTCAACAACACAATTTTTATTACCGTCCCGGGAAGTCGAGCGCATGGTTGTGCTCCTCATTAGCACGAGCACGTACGTCACTTATGTTCAATGCGTCCCACTTTACTTGGGCCAGCTTGTTTCAATTACAAGTGTACTACATGTTGTCAGACTGCGGCATCCTTTCCGGCGCTGTCCTGACAGCACGTTGCGGTTATTACAAACGCCATAATTGTTCACGTTAAGAAAACCGACACCGTGAAGACTCCTTCCCGCTTTCATGTGTAATTATCCAGCTGCCGGATGCTGAGCGGGATGAGCCGGACTCAGCGGGCTCTCACCCGGATTAGCGCACGTGTCCCGCTGAATTGCACAAATGCCGCTTTTTAGTGTTGCCAAACAGTTGGCCTCTCTCGAGACGCTGTCAGCTCTCGGGGACAATGGCACTGCAACTTCGGACTCTTGGATGGAATGGTTGGAAGGAAAAGCAAATAGGATCGCCACATCTGTGTTACTGAAGACAAAAGAAGGAGCAGGACAGTCCTCTCTCATGAAAAACTAATGAGCAGCACACACATGCAAACGCATGTCTGACTCTCATGGATACATTTGCTGATACTCTCTCACAACGCACACACCCACACTGACACTGTCATAGGCACTCTCACACATTCTTGCACACACTCTTACTCTCTCATTGCACTCTGACCCTCTCTCTATCACACACTGACTCACATGCTCTCTCACTTATTCTCACACAAACTCTGACCCTCTCTCAAAAACATGCTGACTCTCTCACACACACACACACACACTTACCTGCACACTGAGTCGCACACGCACACTCCCTCACACAGTTTATGCACACTGACTCTCTCTCACACTCACACTCACGCACACACACACACTCTGACCCACTTTCTAAAACATACACACATGACGACTCTTGCACAAACACTGTCTTCACAGACTCCCAACTCTCTCTCACACACACACACACCATCTAACCCTCTTGCACACACATGCTCTCTCACACTAACGCTCTCTCATATTTTTCCACAGGTAATCCCTCACATGCTCTCTTATTCACTGACTCTCTCACACCTGTCTAACCCTCTTGCAAACGCACATGCTCTCTCACACTCTGACTCTCATCTTTGTGTTCCCAAATGCGAGGGAACATACATTTTTTTCAAATAATAATAATAATAATGCGCTAGATTACTGTCTTTTGTCTTGATTCTTGACTTCCCGGCCTGTCCAGGTGACGGCGTACAACTCTGAGGGCAAGAGTAACCCCAGCCCGGTGGTAGAGTTCATCACCAACCCGGACAGACCCAGCTATCCCTCCAGGCCCGTCATCAAGGGCAAAGTTCTGCCCACCAGCTTCAAGTTAGCCTGGGGTACGCGTC
The DNA here is from genome assembly GCF_054856555.1 of Leptonotus elevatus. Classification (NCBI taxonomy): domain Eukaryota; kingdom Metazoa; phylum Chordata; class Actinopteri; order Syngnathiformes; family Syngnathidae; genus Leptonotus; species Leptonotus elevatus. Next base: position 23,504,988 of record NC_141245.1, on the reverse strand, counting down.
ACACGGCAAAATGTGGGCCCAGTCGGACGACATTCATTTTTCTTTTTCTTTTAGAGCCTCCAAAAGAAAATGGCGGTGCGGATGTCACTAAGTATGTTGTGGAGATGTCGGAGGGTTTAAGTGGTGAGTAAAAAGCCTGGAGTTTTTTTTATTTTATTCTGTTCATTGCTACATGAAGTTTTATGTATTTTCTTATCATGGACGCTCAGGTTTGTCGTGGGAGCTGGTGTATTCGGGTCCGGCCATGGAGCATGTGTTTGATGGCCTCAAGCCCGGCTGCTCCTACCAGACGAGAGTGTACTGCATGAGCGAGGGGGGGCAGAGCCCGGTGAGTCATTCATAAACGCACACATTTTCACTCTGCTGGGTTTGTGTGACTGCTTATTCGAACGGAGGCACAGTGAAGATTTGATGTCGAAATCAGGGGACCTATTATTAGATTTTGATGTTTGTAACTTCCATTTTAAAGGGGATTTAAGGCCATGTTCTTTTAATCCGTGCTGAGCTGTCTGGCAGATTTTTGTCAATACGGTAGTGAGTGTATACATGTTAGATATTCAGGGTGGTTTCAATTTCCTCATTGAAATGAATGGAGATGCCTTTAATCCAGTCCTGACCCCCCCCCACACACAGATTTTGTTGTCATTTATTTTTTAATGATGTATAAGTAAACAATAAAAAACAAGTTTTGTAACTTATGTAAAAAAATAAAATAAAATAAAAATCCAATAAATAGCTGAAAAAAGTTTGTATTTGTAAATAACAAGCCACAAATTTGAAGAGATTCACTCTAAAATAGCCAAACAAACTTAATGTGACAAATTAAAACACTTTAATTTGCTACAAAATGGCAATAAAGTATTATCAGCATTAGCATTCATCTTTTTCTCTTTCAAAGAAAAGAAAATAATGAAAATATATATTAATCCAGCCTGTTTTTGTTGATTACTGCGACAACTCCTCCTCGTCAAGCCAAAGTCTGCTAATTGATGAACCCTCCCAGGATGTTTTTCCCTAATTGGTCTCCTCCGCAGATGCTCCTCGTTAATTTGTGCCTCGGCCGTTAGCGCGTGCGTTTATTCATGAGTGGCCTTGCAAGGAAGCATGACTCACGGTGGCAAGCGGGTGACGTCACGCTTGCATGTTTGCCATTTTGTCTGGGGGAAAAAATATTATAATGTATGTGTCCTGAACCCGTAAGTGATTTGCGATGTGTGTGCTGAAAAAGGTTGTTTGGCATTTTGAAGTTATTCTAATCAGATTGTTTTCCTACGCAAGCTGTCGGAGACCCTGCAGGTCCAGACTCCAGCAGTGCCCCCGGGGCCCTGTCAACCCCCCCGACTGGTAGGCAAACCCAAAGCCCGCGAAGTGCAACTACGCTGGGGTGAGTCATTTGCTTTTTGGTGCGTGGGATATATTCTGCACTTTCTTTATCAATTGCATTAAGCTCTGGTAACTCTTTGGGGGCAGCACGCTTGTCTTTTTGCCCCACAGTCCTGTGAATGAGTGAAGTTTTCTTTGATTTTAAAGTAGGGGTGTCAGGCGATTTAAAATTTTTAATTACAGTAATTTCTGGACTATAAGCCGCGACTTTTTTCGTTTGCATTCGGCCCTGCGGCTAATATAAAGGTGCGGCTTATCCATCAGATCACAAGGGGGCGTACTATAAAGGAAGCGCAAGAGCATCAGGCAGAGCAAAACAAACCAAGTGAGCCCAAATACAGTAGGAGAGACTGACCGAGAGTGAGACAATTTGCGCCCTCATTATGGAAAAGAAAGTAGCGGGAACCTGGTGCGGTAACATTTAAACACCTGCGGCTTACAGTCGGGTGCGGCTTATCTGTTCAACAAACTCAAGTATTTCCCCAATTTAGCCAGCGTGGCTTATAGTCAGGTGCGCCTTATAGTCCAGAAATCACTGTAATCGCATGACTTCAATAGGTTAACTCGCGATTAATCGCAAATTTTATATCTGTTCTAAATAAAATGTATTTTACTTTTTCATACTCTTGTTAACATAAAAGTGGGGAAACAAATCTTAAACTAATATAAACATGGCTGCATCTTTTAGTCAATGATAGAGTAATTTCATAATAATTCTAAAATTTAGTTCAAATTAAAGATGTACTGTATTGAAAAAACGAGTAATATTGATTTGTGTTGGTCATTTTTATGCCAAAGCTCAGTGCATTTTTCTTTCATATTTCTAATCTTTAACATGAAGTAACTTGTGAAATTCTGCACATTTTTAAATTGTAAAATACAATTTGACCCCAGTCTCCACAAATATATGCATTATTATTAAATGTATTACTCCTAAATTTTGACGTGGACGTGTCTGATGCGTTGCGACTGGAATTCCTCCAGTACAGGCTTTCCAAGTTAAGGGGCGGTTATTAATCGCACGTTAAAAAAATGAGTGTCATTAAAGGAACTTTCATTTACCTCAAAATGAATGCACTAATTTTGACACTTCTAATTTAAAGCAATTATTGTTCTAATCTCACACATTTAAAAATGAATCTATCATGATTTGACTGCTCCCTCTTCCCTTATCACAAATTTGACTATTCAATCTCCTTTACTGCACATGTGCAGACTTGATTCAGAAAGTGTGCTGCAAAAACAAACCCGTCGGTCGCCGCGGTTGTGAATACGAAGCGGACTTTTACCCCAGTGAAGCAGAGAAAAGGAAAAAGCGAGTTTTTCAGTTTTAATCGAAACTACTAAAGGTTTTTCATGGTGACAAATGTGCGTTGGTGACAACAGCAAGAGCCAGACGCTATTATGGCGCTGCGGTCAGGGCGAGCCGTGGAGGATTAAAAGAGATGAAGTGGAGAGTGACGCTTTTCATAACGAAGATGTAATAGTATTAAAGCGGTCGAAATGGTAAACTATATTAAATGTTGATTAACGTTCTTATCAATTACAGACCGTGAAAGCGTGGAGCAGATTCACTTGTTAGATAATAACCCCTCAGAAGGATTTGAAGGACTTTTTCTAGCTCAGGAAATTGGGACTTTTTCTCAAATTCACACTTTTTTTAGTTGATGATGAACAATACTCAAAATTGTTGTGGTTCACTGGCAAGGTGGAGGTTTGAAAACCACTTACTTATAGCCGTGTCTTTACAGTTAATAAGTGATCTATGATGGCCAGAAATTGAGCTTGGATTCGATTATTTCCAATGGAAAAATTATTGTTTAACTCCATTTAATCTCCCCATATGCTTTTCCCAGGTGCGCCTCAGGTGGAGGGCGGCAGCCCGGTGTCCAGCTACGCTGTGGAGCTGAGCGGGCCACAGTCGGAGGAGAGCAGGGAGGTTTACCAAGGTCCTGAGATGGACTGCTCCGTGGGGGGCTTGTTGCCCGGCAGGACCTACGGCTTCCGGCTCAAGGCGGGAAACAAGGCAGGGGTAAGAAAGAAAGCCCGACACTGGTGTTCCCTGCTATATAATCGTGCTCCGATCGATCGACCGCCTCTCATGATAGGCCAATTTCCGTATATAATCGGCATATGTCGATCAGTGCCTTTCACTGACGATCACAAAAAATGCTCACCTGCCACCAGCACTACAGTGTTTTCTACACTATTTAATGCTTGTGCGTGTTAAATATGTTTACAATGTGTTTAAAAAGTGTTTTCATTACTCTAAATATTTTAACATGGCGTGGGAGGGGGAAAGCTGTTTTATTTAGTCTATCGCAGGTGCGTCTGCGATGTACATTTTCCTCCATAATAAATGTAATTGTACAGTCATTCATTCCTCAAATAAATCCGATTTAAAATGATTTTTCTAATGAATTGTCTTTGTTCAGTTCGGGCCGCTCTCCGAGCGCTATGACGTCACCACTGGCCCCGGGGCCCCTGAGCAGTGCAAGGCTCCTTCCATCACGTGCAAGTCACCCAGTTGTGTTGTAGTCAGCTGGGAGGTAAGGCCACTACAAATATGTTGAAATTCAAACATCTTCCCCAACATTTAGCAGCCCTTGCATCCAGTATTTACATTTGGAATAAATATGCAGGAAGTACTTCACCACTTTGCTATGATTATGCATCAGACGATTTCACAGCTCCTCAAGGTGGGGCCATCAAAAATAATAAAGTGGAATTTGTGATCCATGTTAGTGTCTAGTGTTAATTTTATCCGCCATTTTTTTATTTAGTCTGTTTTAGGCCAGTTTCAATCACGGTTGTTAGTTTTTATCATAGTTAGTCCAACCTTATTCCGTTTTTAGTCCATTTTTAGTCGACTATAAATCTAGCATTTTAGTCCCAAGAAAACATTTTTATTTGTCTAGATTTAGTCAACAAAAACTGTTAACATTTTAGTCTAGTTTTAGTCAGGACAATCATTTAACCCCTGTATTTTTTTGTCAGCAGATTATGTGGAATATTTCGGATCTAAAACTTTCACATAAAAATGTTCTCTCATCTTTTTGATGAAAAACAACTTGACACACAATTACAGTATATCAACAATGACTCCATGCTATGAGCTAGTAAGTTAGCCAGCATTAGTTAGCGGTCGGATTAACGTTATTGTTGGAACGTTATAGTCGTTTGATTAATGTTACGTTATAACTATAATTTACTTTTTTTCTTCTTTTTTTACCTTTCACTGTGAATCTACCTCCTGTCTTTCCCATGTGTTTGTACATGTTACACTCGCTAGCTGCAGATTTGAAAGGGGGTGTGTCACTGTGTGTCACATGACAGTGACAAATTAGCAGAGACAAGATTTTACAAAATAAAATAATTTTCGTCCCGTTTTTGTTCATGAACTAAAATGTCCATAGATTTTAGTCCAGTTTTTATTAAGTGAAGTACATTTTCTTCTCGTCTTCATTAGTCGACAAAAATGCATACTGATTTAGTCCCAGTTATTGTTTATGAATGAGGGTTTTAGTCTAGTCTAGTTTCAATTTTTTATTATTTTTTTTTAAATCATCGGTCCTGACATGTACAGTTTTACACTATAAAATGTCCTCTTTTTTTAAAAAATAATTATTTCATATTTACATGGTTATTTAGATTATATTACTGGCATCAGGCCAAATTCTTGTACCTCCAAAATCATCTCTTTTCAGGAGACCCCAAAACAGGCATGTTTGTTCAACCACTCACATTGCATCATCAGAGAGCAAGCCATTTTCAACATTTTAAGATTGGTCAATAATTGTAAAAATGACATCCACCTGTGGACCCACTAAAAGTATAGATTCTTGAAAAATAAATTTGCCAAATTGTTTCAGCCCGATACCAGCAATATGCAATGCATTACACTCGTATTACCTATATCTCGTTTTATATTTAGACATACGCACTCACAGACATTGTTATATCCTTATATAATCCTAATAATAATGTGTTGACATCATGAAAAACTCTCTGACGACCAATTATTGTCCTTTAACCCCTTGCAGGCCCCACCTTGCAACGGGGCTCCAGTGACCGAGTTTCGCATGGAGTGGGGGGCAGCTGAGGGCACCATGCAGGTGTGCTACAATGGAGCGGCACTCGTCCACGAGATGAAGGGCCTGCTGCCCGCCACCAACTACTTCAGCAGGGTACAGGTACGAACCGTTGTGCCCTGAGAGATCATCAGCTGTGCCCTGGGAAATGATGACGTTGGCCTAATTTTGTATAAAACAGCAAGCAAATGAAGCTAGATAGGGCTTTCATTAAGTTGTACTGCCATCTTGTGGACAAATGTGGTTTCGTGTCTTCCCAGGCTCTGAATGTGGCCGGCGCGGGCCCCTTCAGCGAGGCGGTCTTGTGCCTGACCCCCTGCTCGGTCCCTGCCGCCGTCAGCAACATCTGCGCCATGAAGGAGTCTGAACTCATCAGGTTTGGTGCACCTGAGGTGGTGGAGGAGGAAGAGGAGGAGGAGGAAGCGGAGGAGGAAGAGGAGGAGGAATGCGTCCGGCCGCCGCCTCTCTACTCGCCATCGACCTGCGTGGGGATCTGCTGGGAACACCCCTGCGACCACGGCTCGGAGATCACGTCCTACCTGATCGACCTGGGCGAACGCCAGCCGGTTCTGGTTGGCCCCGTCACCAAGCACGTCATCCAGCACCTGCAACCCGACACCAGCTACAGGTGGGGCTCTTTGGCTGATTCATTTGATAATTGATTACTTGTCAATGAATCGATTCATTCTGGCAGCTCCGGAACAAAGTATAAATTTAGCACAAACAATTTTCAGAATTGGCTGCACAGAAAAATTATTGTCAATAGTGGAACATGATGTTTGTATTTCATCTGTCAGGATCCGAATCCAGGCCCTGAACAGCTTGGGCGCGGGGCCCTTTAGTCACACCTTTAAAATGAAGACCAAGCCCCTGCCCCCGCAGCCGCCCCGCATGGAGTGCACCGCCTTCAGCCACCACACCCTCAGGCTCAAGTGGGGCGACGGTCCCGCCAAAGCCGCCGTCTCCGACGCCCTCCAGTACCAGCTGCAGATGGAGGACAAGAGTGGCAGGTTTGACGTCAATTAAAACGGTTCCCGGGTGTCTCGATGAAAAGTAGAGATGACGATTGTGATCATTTGATTGTTTAGATTTAATCCTTTGCCATGTTATGGTTGTTTTGAGTCTGTGTTCTTGTTTTGTTTTTTTTTTTTTCTTCTTTTCAGGTGAGTGTTATCATTTTCATGCTCTTCGCCTGTGTTGTTATTGCAGATTTATCTCCTTGTATGAAGGAACATGCCACACCCACAAAGTGCAGAGGCTAAATGAGTCTACCTCGTACGCGTTCCGCATCCAGGCCTTGAACGAGGCGGGGTCGGGGCCCTTCTCCGCTGTTTACACCTTCACCACCCTGCGCTCTCCACCGGCCCCGCTCAAAGGTAACCCTCTTCGCTCATCTCCCACTTTGGAAACTGTTGTCTCTCTCTCATTTTCTTCTTTCTCTCTCAAAGCATCTCGCCATGTCAATTTTGGGCTTTGAGCTCACCCAACATCTGTTGCTCGTTTACTTGCATATGCTAAACTGATTTCATCTGGTGTAGCCCCAAAGGTGGAGCGAGTGGATGACAGTTCCTGCGAGGTGTGCTGGGAGGCGCTGTTGCCCATGAAGGGCGACCCCGTCATCTACACGCTGCAGTCCGTGATGGGAAACTCTGACTTCAAGCAGGTGCGCGCGCTCTTCCGCTGAACCGCGCATTCATCTCGCACGGCGCAGTTGTCCATTATGCAAAAGGGAGTACCCCCCCCCCCCCCCCCCCCCCCGTGACGTATGGCCGAGGCGAATGTCAGAGCGACGCACAGTGGGATCAAATAAGCGAGAGGAAGCGGGGACGTTGACGTCTCGTTTTGCCTTCTCATTGGATTCATGTGTTTATCGGGGACAACGCTTAAGTTGACTTGACAAAGGCGGAGGGCCCGTTTGTGTTTTTAATCCGGCCCACCCGGCAGCCTGGTGTTGCAGTCATGGGAATGCTGAACAGCATTCCCACATATGTTGTTTCTAACCTTTATATTCAGGCACTTTTTATTCTCCACACTTTTTTGCCGTGTAACAACTCCCACATAATACTTCCGATTTACATCGTTCAAATTTCAACTCGCTTCAAAAATTCACGCCTCCCAAGGTGTATATCGTCTGATTTCGCGTTACTTAGAGTATTCACACAATTTAACAATAAATATCAACTTTTCCCCATTCAATTTCAATGGGACTGACATTGAACTTTCCCACTTCCATACATACAACTGATCATCATTGCCAGGTGTCTTATACTGCTCGGTACCAGGAGGTCGCTGATTTGAATCCCACCTCCAACTGTACATTGCAAATATATCAATGGCCTTTATGCTAAGTGATATACATGTATACCAACTGACTGTCATATCAGGCAATGGGTTATATAATTTCACTGAAATGCCGCACATGCATTCAAATCTTCGCATTCCACAGCAATTTCCACAGAAATTGCACTTTGTCCAGTTCAATTTGACATTCCTCCCGCTCTCAAAAAATTGGTCAATAAAATGTCCACTCATTTTTTATTTCTTATTGTATTTCAATAGAATTAGTCAAATGTACAATTTGAAATATCTAGTAGACCTACTTGTGCAATACCATATACTTGTACAGTATAACTACATTAATTTCATATATGTATCTTACATACACTACTTTTTTTTTATTTATATATATATATATATATATATATTTCATCAGTCTTGTTATTTTTATTATTATTATTATTTATTTTATTTTTTTGTCGTTCTTAAGTCCTTTTTGGCACAGCAATTTGTATAGTGAGATACCCACAAGATGGCGGCAAATCTCTTATACCGGAGAAGATGTTAAGGCACCAATAACTAGAGATGGACAAATGAAGCTTCATGAAACACTTGTGCTATATTTTGACTCCTCTAGATGGCACTCTTGGTTTAAAGATGTAGCGGGAATTTAACTAATTTCCATTGCACCAGCCTTTATCTTTAAACCAAGAACACCATCGAGAGGAGTATAAAAAAATATATATTGCAAGTGCTTCATTTTCCCATCAATACCAATAACATCTATTATGTACACAGTCATGAACCCATGTTTGTCTACATTCAGTTGTTCAATTATTCAACACTCAACTCGACTCGAGGCTAAATTCCAACGCAAAATAGGAATTAATGAATACCAAATTGTTTGTTTCTGGGCAGGCGTACAAAGGTCCTGGCACGTGCTTCACGGTGCAGCACCTCCACCCCAACAGCGACTACCGCTTCCGGGTGTGCGCCATCCGCCAGTGCCAGGACGCGCCCGAGCTGAGCGGGCCTTACAGCCCCACCGTGACGCTCGCCGTCCAGCGGGGCGGCGACGGCCCCGCCTCGGCCTCGTCCTCCTCCTCCTCCAGGTCAACTTCCTCCTCCTCTTCCTCCTCTTCGACGTTGAGCCGGGCCGGCCGCAGCCTGACGGACGAGCAGTGCGCCTTCCTGCTTCTCATGGCATTCGCCGTCATCGCCATCCTCTTCGCGTTCCTCATCCAGTACTTAATCATCAATTGAGCGCCGCCGTCAGGGCACCACGGTTATTACAGCTTTATTCTTTTTCTTCTATTTTTTTCCCCCCCCCCATACTTTCTGCTCCCTTGCCGAGAGGGCATGTGGAGGGGGTCACACAAAGATATTATGTACATTACTCCCCAAAAAGGAGGGATATTGGGTGACATCACAGGATGAATCTTAAATACACCCCAAAAAACTTTACAGGTTAACTTAATTTGACCTAAACATTTGAATGTCAAACTATTTGGTGTTTTAGTACTTTTGGCTGTTTCTAGGAAGGAGCTAATTGGAGGATTTTTCCCCCCCTCTAAATAAGTCCACTTGTGCCTTTCTGTGACTCTTCCAGTCTTTCTGTAGCTAACACTTCTAGTCCTGAGAGGCCACTGACATTCTAGCAGAGGTGGCAAACACATCAATCATGTCATTCTAGAATCATCTCATTGGATTGTTTACGGAGGAGGATTAGGGCTGGTGAAGAAAGGAGAATTTATTCTCAATTCTCACTTTAAAGTCAGAGTTCTCACTTTAAAATCAGAATTCTGACTTAAAAGTGAGAATATTAGCATTAATAAAGTCAGACTTTATTAAGATTTATAAGATTAAAGTCAGGATTCCGATTTAATTTTCAAAATTCTGACTTTGAAGTCAGAATTCTGAGATTAAAGTCAGAATTATCGCTTTAAAGTCAGAATTCTGAGAATAAAGTCAGAATCCTGCCAACTTTTTTTTTCTCTCTTCACTGGCCCTAATCCTCTTCCGTCATTGTTACATGTACGAAATTGTTCCTGAAACAGTGATTTGAGGAATTGAAATTGCAATTTTTGTCCAGATTTTCTGCCCAAATCAAAAGAACAAATCCATTTAGCAAGAAATATGAAATAGACACACTTGATTGGAGAGGTGTTGTTTATTTTCAAATTAATATCCAATAAATATCCTTCCGTTTCGCTAGTCTTCCATGGAAGCAGACTGATTACCTTTATATAAGACATTTGCAAACATCTACTTTTGCATGTTACAGACTAAACTAATTTAAAAAAATAATAATAATAATATGAAAATAATGGTTAATTGCAGCGGTAGTATGAATGACCTGTAGTTGAACTTGAAGCCGCTTGACTAGTGTATATCACACTACATTGTCATTTATTTGGCTTTGTTTAATCATTAAACAATACCAAATGAGAAAAATAATCACTTAATGAACTGCAAATGGGGCAAAAAATATTTCGCAAGCAAATTGAATGTGACATGAATGTTTATTCTGTTAACCAATAGAATAATCAATTGTAAAAATGTGCTTTTGTGGCCACAAAAGAAAATAATTTGACAATGCAGCAAGACTTGAGGAGGCGGAGGAAAGCATGCAAGTGGACATTCTACCTGTTGAGAATTTATAGAAGTACAGAAACGCAGAACAAGTGGAAAAAAATGACCAAAAAATCAAATGAGGTTCACCTGTAAAAAAAGAGTGCAGTGGCTGTCAAAAAATACGTGGTTCTCCAATGATCATGCTCATGACCAATATTATCACTTTAGTGCATTTGAGGCTCATCCTGAAATTTCACGCTCAAAATCCCAAACTTTGTTGCGGGTACTCGTTGTTTATAACCCTTATTTATAATTGCAGTCATATCCAGTTTTTTTTTTTTCCTTATGTTTTTACGTAGTATCTGCGGGACCCGTCGCCTGGTGAGTTTGCAGGGCTAGAGGACCACATGAAAAGACTTTTAACAAAAGCCCCCAAAAATCTGTAGAGCGATGATTCAGCACTTTTGGTTTGTTTTTGTTCGTGTGGCAAATGTTGAAGGATGTAAAAAAAAATATATGTGAGCGAAGAAATCCTATTTTTCTACAGCAGCAGCGGCTTGGGCTTCAAACTTAATGAGAAAAATCGAAAGCAAACTAACCAATCCACCTATTTTTTACTCCCCATAGGATGAGGATGATGAAGATGAAGATGATGTAGCTTGTTTTTACAATCTCGCAGCTGCTGCTTGGCTTCGGGAAATCTTGTTCAGCACAAAAAATGTCCGCTTCCTTTAGTTGTTTCTTTCATGTTGTCCGTTTTTTTAATTTGATTTGATTTTGTGTTTTTTGCACCTTAGCTACAGCAAAACGAAAACCCAGGTTGGCATTTTACACCACAAACACACTTTTTAAAAAAAAAAAGGCGTCTTTGTCGCTGAAACAACTGAGCAAATGTAAGAAATAAATACCAGAGGAAAGAAATAGCAGTTGTTTCAGAGGCCTTAATTGGGGGGGGATTTTTTTTTGTATATATATATTATTTTATTTTATTTTGTTAGAAAACACTACAAGGTGTTTTATTTCCTTTAATTTTTTTGCTACCTTTAATTTGGTGTCAGTAAAGAGAAGAAACCGTAGTCGTTTGTGCGTGTTTCATTTGACTTTTTTGTTTTTACTTTTGGCTCGTCCAGGGTTACATGTGAAGTATATAATATCTATTTTTTATATCATATGTGATAATATAAATTGAGAAGAATAATGAAGATATGTTGCGCGCACCCCATCCGTCACAATATTATGACTTCTGTGTATTGTTGAAATTGAAATCCTTTCAGACTTTTCTCATCTTCAGTCTGAAAATTGCGACCATATGACTAAATAAAAATAACTAAAAATCCCATCGGTACCTTGCAAACGTGTTAATTTGGTCCTCGAATGTCCTCTCTTGCGCGCTCTCTATCTTTTGATAGCAACGTGTGCCATTTAAAAACGTCACCTGTTCAGTTTGGGGAGAACAACAAAAATGACAAAAAAAATTAAATATGCACAAAAATGGAGAAATGACCATTTTTATGTCATTTTAATCTTTGCGGTATACCTCATTCACCATACATTCCAAAAATGACAATTTGTTATACGATACATACTTAGCTAACGAGACATATCACTTTCCAGATGTTGATTATGTGGGCGGGGAAATGGAATGGAATCATAGAAATGTATTTAACGTGTATATGTATAGCCATGATATCTACGACAAAAAAATCCATGCACAATAAAAGATTTATTATTCTTAAATGTGTCTTCTTTTGTCGTCCTAATATTAATAACTCATTTGCAAAGGCTTAATGTTTTCAACTTTCACCACTTGGTCGAGCCATGACTTTTTCTTCTTGAGTATAAAAAAAAATCTTAATTACTTCTTTTTTGGGGGGGAAATATAAAACTGTTTACTACATTTTCCCCAGAAAATATTACTTTTTTTTTTTAAGTATTTTTTTCCTATAAAATAAATGTTACTTTTGTTTCCCCTCAAAAATATAACTTTTTTTCTCATTTTATGAAAATTTATACCTTCTCATTGGAACTTGTTTTTTTAAACAAAACTATTCCTGAATATACGTTTTTTTTAATACTCATTTCTTACCTAAAAAAATCACTTCAAAAAAAATAATTTTAATGTAAGATGTTTTATTGAAAATGTGCTTATTTATGCTAATATTTCCTGAAGATGTAAGACTTTTTCTCCAAAATATTTTTTTGCATCTTTTCCTTTTTTTGTTTTTTTTTACCTTGCTCTGCAAGAGGAATTCTCGCAGTATTTGTGAGTTCACAAACTCCCGAGAACACATCTTGTACCGAGCCTGTTGATCTCCATCGATGCGAACCACCAATCACAGAGCGACGTTATATTTGGGGGCGGGATATTCAGCTGTGACGACACCAGGGGCAAACAAACAAACCTAACATGGACGAATGAAGGCTGCAATTCTGTTCTTGCAGAATTATTCACAGTTTCCTTGTTGAATGTTGAACAGCGAGCGGCGCTTCGGGCATTTTTATCTGATACATTTTTCCTCCGTGGCCGTGATTGGTCGAAACAAACGTGTACGAGATGCCGCATCGTCCAATCAGCTCGAAGTATTGCACAGCATCAACGTGGAGCAATCCCAGATTGAGATGGTGAAGAAATAGAATTTAATATTTCTTTGAAACGATATAACCTTCTTCTTTTTTTCTTGAAAATGTATAACTTTTTTTTTTCTTCCCCCATTTTGAGTTTGTCCAAACAGGCTGAGAGAAGGAGGAGGAAGGTTTTGTGGCCGAGTAACCAAGACAGAGCTGGTGTCTTAACGGGGCTAGCAAACAAGAACACATTTCACGTGACGGATGCTCTCATTAAAGAGCAAACGGCCATTTTGCATGCAGCTGTCACCAGGCTGAGCCGATGACAAGGAAGAGGAGAGATAACCACAATGCTGGCCATTACTCAGAAGAATCCTATCAAGCTTAAGGTCCACGTAACGAGTATGCTCTTTGTCCTCACTTGATATGACATTTCCGCACACTTGTAGGATATTAAATAAATGAGCCAATGAGAACTATAGTGGGCTAACTCCTTTTTTTTTTTTTTACATTATACAGGAGTGTGAATTCAAGTTTTATGGCCGCAATTACGTTTGGGGGAGGGGCTTATATCTTGGTGAGCCACAAACTGTGGCTTTCCTCACATTTTGGCATTTGGCCGAATTCTGGACTTGAATCATGTTGGATATTGGATCAATACGGTCGTTATCTTTAGTTCCATAGGTTAGATACCAGGTCATTATTCTTGTATAATAATATTGTGATTTTTATTCTCCACACTTTTTTTTTGCTGCGTAACAACTCCCACATAAAACTTCCGTTCAAATTTCACCGTTCAAAAAATAAATAAATTTTAAAAAAAATAAGATGATAGTCATCTATAAATAAGTCACTTTGTGGGAAGCTTTTCTTAAGGTGAAGTCTGGTTTCTTGGAAATGTGAGTTGGCCCAATGTTGCGTGGACGAATCAGGAAAATTGCAATCAAGATTTTAAAAGTAAACCTTGATTTAGACAAGAATTTTCTCATCTATAAATTTCATTGCAAATTGTCATTCTTCATTCACAGCACACTTTTTTTTCCCAATCACTAGTAGCATATGGGGGGGGTGGGGGTGCTCAAATGGCTTTATTCCACATCCTATAGTGCGCTGAATTATGTTTAGTATTGAGGAAAAAGAGCGCACCGGTACTCCTACACGCGCATGCTAACTTCCTCCCATTGTCATCATTCAATTAGGGCGACAAGCTCCCCTTTGGGAGGAGGAGGAGGAAGAGGAGCTGCTCTTCGCTCTTGTCGCCACATCAGCCAAATCGCTGTTGGCCGCCGGATCGGAAGTCCAGATCGCTTCTTCCATTTTACAGGTAAATGTATTATTCGTCATTTATAAAGGCAGAATTGCTGGCATTGGTGGATGTCATTGGAAAGATTGTCAAGGTGTACCTAATAAAATGTCCTCTTTTGCCATATTGTACCCAATGTTGTAGCTAATGGGTACTTTTTCATTTTTTGTGCTATTATAATTCATTTTTCGTTTGACATTTTTATAAAATGTTTGAATGTTAGTATTTTTATGTATTTATTTATTTACTTTCTTTTTTTAAATTAATGTTTGTATCTTTTTCTTCATTTATTTTTTACAATATATTTTCAATAATGTTTTTATAATTGTTAGTAATGTTTCTTGTTTTGTTTTTTTAATTTATTCACTTGGATTTTTTTTTTGTTATTAGGATTAGGGCTTTTTTTTTTACATAATTTGTATCATTCTAGTAATTGTTTGTATTTTTGTCATGTTTTTATTATTTGGAAATGAGAATTAATTTTTTAAATATTAATTTGTATTGTTTATTTGTTCATTGTTTTTTTGTGCTGGTAATAAATTAAAAAAAAATTGTATTATTTAAATAACTTTACACCGTACTGCACTGTTGTTTGCTTGTGAAAACGCTTTAAATAGAAAAAAGGAAAATCATTTTTCATCCACTATTAGTGTAAGTCTACACACCCCTGTTCAAACGCATGCTAGAACAGCTGAACTTTATTTGTGGTTAATCAGACGCTAAAACGGTGGCAGGCGTGTGCTGCCTCCCATTTAATATGAATTTGAATGTGATTATCTCATCGTAAACACATCCATGGTTACGAGATTGGTTTGCATTGTATTATTTCAATTGTTTATTTTTACTCTTAAAAACGATTTATTGGATAATTCACTTGATCTCATTTGAGCCCGACTCTTGGAATTTGAACAGGGGTGTGTCGACTTTTCCTATGCGAAACTGCTCACGATGCGTTGCTGTGTTGGCTTTTTTGTCGTCAGAAGTGACGATGCCGTGGACCCGCGCCCAGGTGGATCTCCAATCGCCCGAGGCGGCCGACGACCCTGCGGCCGCGGCCGTGGGCGTGGCCGTGGGCGTGGGCGACCACCACTACGAGGGCTCCCTGTTCCCCACCTCCACGCTGATCCCCGTGACGGCCATCTGCGTGGCCATCTTGGTGGTGGGCGTGGCGGGCAACACCATGACCATCCTCATCATCCAGCACTTCAAGGACATGAAGACCACCACCAACCTGTACCTGTCCAGCATGGCCGTGTCGGACCTGCTCATCTTCCTGTGCCTGCCCTTTGACCTCTACCGCCTGTGGAAGTACGTGCCGTGGCTGTTCGGCGAAGCCGTGTGCCTGCTCTACCACTACGTCTTCGAGGGCTGCACGTCGGCCACCATTTTGCACATCGCCGCCCTGAGCGTGGAGCGCTACCTGGCCATCAGCTTCCCGCTTCGCACCAAGGTCCTGGTGACCAAACGCCGCGTCCATTACATCATCGCCGCCCTGTGGGGCTTCGCCCTGGCCTCGTCCACGCCCACGCTCTTCCTGGTGGGCGTGGAGTACGACAACGGGACGGGGGCGCGCGGCGGCGGCCAGTGCAAGCACACGGACGCCGCCATCCACTCGGGCCGGCTGCACATCATGCTGTGGGTGTCCACCGGCTACTTCCTGTGCCCCATGCTCTGCCTGCTCTTCCTCTACGGATCCATCGGCCTCAAGCTGTGGAGGAGCCGCGGCGACGTGAGGGGACCCGGCGCGCTCGCCAGGGAACGATCGCACAGGCAGACCGTCAAGATCCTCGGTGAGTGCCAGGGCTCGAGAAGTCACCGCTGGAGACAAAATGGCCGATTTCAAGATAAAATATTAAAAATAAAATAAAAAGCGAACCCAGGCTATAAACGATCAGGGTTTTGAAGCTGATTACCGATCAGCGAGTTGAAAAAATAAATAAATACATAAGTGATTTGGAATTTTTATTTTATTCATCCATCCATTTTTTTAACCGCTTTAATTTAGTTGTTTTTTTTACTTAGTTTTAATTAGTCTTCAGTTCTGTACGTTTTTATTTGGGTTTTTTTTATGCTTAGTTTAGTTTTAGTTAGTATTAGGGCCATGTATGAATATATATTTTTTAGAGGGTCGAGGCAATATTCCGAGAGAAAAAATCGTAAATTTGCGACTTTATGAATTGGCAGATTTACGAGAAAAAAACTTGCGCATTTGCGACTTTATAGATTGGCAAATTTGCGAACTTGTAATATGGCAAATTTGCGAGAGAATTTTTTTTGTAAATTTGCAACTTTATGAAGTGGCAGATTTGTGAGGAAAAAAATCGTACATTTACGACTTTATAGATTGGCAAATTTGAGAATTTATAAAGTGGCAAATTTGAGAGAGAAAAAAATCGTAAATTTGCGACTTTATAAAGTGACAGATTTGCGAGAAAAAAACTCAGAAACTCACGAGAAATAAAAAAAAGAATTCTAGCTTTTTAGCTTTTTTTTCTAGTTTTTTTCTTTTTTACTTTATAAAGTGACTCTTTTATAAAGTGAATTTTAGAGTACGTTTTGTAAACATAAAATGTAGTTTCAGTTTTTGTTTTTTAAAAAGCATTTTCGTTAACGCAATTGTTTTATTTTTATTTTTTCGTTAACTAAAATAACCTTGGTAATCACCGATAAAATCAGAGGGTGGACTAATCTTTCAAATCTATTTAGACAACTTGTTTATTTATCATACAAGACTGGAACTATTTGTTTTTTTAATATCTATCATGACAAATGTGATCTGCATCCTTGGTGAATTGACAGATTTTCATAACAATTCGGCAAAACTATTATTTGAAGTTCCACTTTGGCCGATTCCCATCGCGGTAACGTTTCAAGACACGATTAGGATTTCCAAAAGGATCGACAGCCTGGCTTCAACTTTCAAGTCAAGGTTTCAAATCAGGTTCTCAAGATCAAACTCGAGTTCCAATTTGGAGTTGGGGTTTCAAACGAGGGTTACGGTGCCAAATTAGGTTCCAAGACAACGTTATTGTTTCAAATTGTGGGTCTCAAGTTGCTGTTGCAGTTTCAAATTAGGGTTGAAAGTCAGAGTTAGGGCGTCAAAGTAAGGTTCCAAGACAGTGACAGTCTGAAAAATTATTATCCATCCTGGTTTAGAAAATGAGGTTCTTAATATTAAATGAGGGTTCCAAGGGTAAGTTGTTTTTTTTGTTTTTTTTAAACCAGAATTGAGGTTTTAAACCCGGATTAGGGTTTCAAACCAGATGTGTTTCAAAATTATTTTGCTAGCTCGCTTTCATTGTTGTTGGTCTCCACTCGTCATTTGTCACCCTTTGTCTTGGTGTCGGGCCCGCTTTCACTTGACGCTGGCCTGTCGCACACACTGAATCCTGTGCGTGCGTGCGTGCGCTAATTGTTCCCTGTAAAAGCAGCGCCGCGGCGTCTTTGTTCTTTCCCAATATCGTTTTGTTCTTCTCATATGGCCTGGCGTGCGAATATTGATGTCGTCCCACGGTCCAATCGGACGGTCCGGCGTGAACGCTCGTTAATCAGCACTAACGATGCTTTTCACTCGTTGTGCTCGAGTAACGCCGCACGCGCACTAAATCTTTTTCCGGGAATGTTTGCAGCTTTCCACACAAACGCTTCCATGTCGTTTGACAAAGCTGGCTTCAATGTTGATTTTCGTCCTCTACGTTTGGAAGTGTCCGTGTAAAAAAAATTATTTTAGACAAATATAATGATATTCATCCCCCAAAATCTCAACTCAACTTTATTTATAAAGCACTTTAAAACAAGCATCACTGTATACAAAGTGTAGAAGTAGGTAAGTGAATAAATAAATAAATAAATAAATACATAGAATAAACATCAAATAAATAAAATAAAATCAGCAAAAATGTGCGGATTTTTTAAAAATCTGCCAAAATTAGCAACATTTTTTTGCAGATTATTTTATATTAAACACATTACAACATAAAGTTAATGACATTGAATCACCCCCCCCCCCCAAAAAAAAAATCGTCGAAAATATGATTTTTTGGGGGGGCCCATTTTTTCTTTCTTTAACACATTAACATTTTACAAGATTAAACAACCAGAAAAGAAAATAGACAGATTTTTGCCAATTTTTAAAGAGGTTATTAAATAGATTTAGCCTCAATAATAAAACCTCCCAATCTGGTGGCATTCGTTGTGTGTGTCGCCCCCTAGTGGTGGTGGTGTTGGCCTTCATCATCTGCTGGCTTCCGTACCACATCGGCCGCAACCTGTTTGCCCAAGTGGACGACTACGACACGGCCATGCTGAGCCAACACTTCAACATGGCCTCCATGGTGCTGTGCTACCTGAGCGCCTCCATCAACCCGGTGGTCTACAACCTGATGTCGCGCAAGTACCGCTCGGCCGCCAAGCGCCTCTTCCTCCTACACCGGCGGCCCCAACCGCCCCTCGGCAGCCATCGCGGTCGCCAGAGCCAGCTGAGCGCCGCCGACCCCGGCGAGAGCGTGACCGGGTCCGCCGCCGAACGTCTCCGCCTGGCCGCTATCGAGCGTTGACGGAAAGCTCGCACCACCGGGAGGTTTGCTGCTTAACCTCGGGTGGGCGGTATCTTGAACGCAGCGCCGGTGTCGGTACCAGATGTGATTGGGCTGACAGATTGTATCGGAGTCGCCTATTGATGGCGTCACGCTACAGGATTGCCTGGAATGTCCGTTTACAATTGTTCAATAAAGTTATTTAAAAATAATAATAATAATAATCCGGTGACGTCAAAACATTGTAAAGAAAATATTAAAGATGTCATTTAAATAACAAAATGTATGGACTGAAATTGTCAAAACGTAAATAAACCTAAGAATATAAAAGCAGGATTCCTGAGGATTTAAGAAATAACAAAAAAAAATAGATTGAAGCGTCGTCGATCTTGCCGATGACGTCATTATAGCAGCGCTAACGAATTGCGCGATTCAGACGTGTTCGCTTCGGTTTAGTTTCTTTTTTTAGCAGTTCACAAATCACAATACATCACAAAAATAGCTTTAATGATAATAGGACCACATTAGCGATCTAAACTGACAATATTTGTCACAGGCAATTAATTTGTGTACTTATTATTTATTCAATATATCTTGCTTTTATATTCTTCGGTTTTATTTGCGTTTTTACAATTTCAGCACGTACATTTTGTTATCTAAATTACATCTTTAATATTTTCTTTCCAATGTTTGTCATCAATTGGATAATTTCAAGCCAATCCTGTAGCGTGAAATGTTCATTAGGCGACGCCGATACCATCTGGCAGGCCGATCGCATCTGATACCGACACCGGCTCCTTCCGCTGTGGCGGGATTGAATATGGCGTTGGCCATTTTCATATGCTTACTGAAGAAGTCAAACAATTTAGATTTTACCGTCGTCTTGAGTGTTAAAAATCATTTTAAATAATGTTTAAGCAATTTAAAACCTAAAATACAATTTTTATACATTTTACATGCAGTGGTGCCTTGAGATACAAATGTAAGTCGCTCCGTGACCGCTTGTATCTCAAATCATCTTTTCCTATTGAAATCATTACAAATTCCAAATTCAAGCCCCGCCCACCGTAAAACTATAATTGTTGTAATGTGCATTTTAATGGGAAAAAAACGGTGTAGAAAAAAATTACAATAATTAAGAACTAAACCGATTTCGCCACATTGCATCACTCAAACAGCCATTTTGCAGCTCTTTCTGGTGTGCTCGTCTTGGCCACCTGGATGCAGTATAAGACTGATATACCGTTTATTTAAACATATCAATTCTGCGGTTCATCAGTACGGCACTAATATTAGTCGTTCCACGCAGAGGATAAATAATGAATGACTGTACTGTTATTGTCTTTCCACAGTGTATTTTTGTGTGATATGTTTGTTAGATTGTTTACAACTTTATTATCATTATGGTGAAATGTGGATTAGCAGCCGCAAAGAAGCAGTAAATTGTGTATTCATAATAATAACGTAAGGTAACATGCTTGAGCGGATTGTTACAAAGTTGTTTACATGCGTTTGTCTCGTTTGGTTTCTTGATACATGACATGTCTGCAATATGGCATTTAAATGATGGGTGAGAATCAATCAACGTTGTGCTTTCAAATAAATTGGATCAAAAATACTAGTTACACTATGTACATTTTTTTCAGTGTACTGCAAATGTTGTCATCAAAGAAAACAATTAAGTCCAAGGCAAGTTCATGACTAAATAACTAAAAAGATCAAAGACACGTTTTCATTAACTAGAGTGCTTTTAACTAATTCACTGCCATTGACGGCTATAGACGTCCAAAAATCATTTTAACAATTTCTATTAGTTAAAATTTTTTTTTAACTTTTGTTAACAAGAGTATGAAAATCTATTTTTTTTATTGTAAATTTTGAACAGATATAAAATTGACAAGTTTATGACTAAATAACTAAAAAGATCAAAGACACGTTTTCATTAACTAGAGTGCTTTTAACTCATTCACTGCCATTGACAGCAATAGACGTAAAAAAAAAAATTATTAGAACTATTTCTATCAGTTTTTTTGTTAACAAGAGTCTGAAAGCCTAGAATATTTTTTGGGTACATTTAGAACAGATATAAAATGTGTGATTAATCGTGAGGTAACTAGTGAAGTCATGCAATTAATTACAATTACAAATTTTTATCACTTGATGCCCCTAATTTTTAATAATCTTTTCTTTAATTTTTTTATATAATCTTTTTTTTTTAAGAGCGATTACAATTTTTTATTGTAATTAATTGCATGGCTGCACTAGTTAACTCACGATTAATCACATATTTTATATCTGTTCCAATACAATAAAAAAAAATCTAGGTATTCATACTCTTGTTAACAAAAGTGGGGAAAATTTTAAACTAATAGAAATATAGTTCAAATGAATTTTTGACATCTATAGCCGTCGATGGCAGTGAATGAGTTAATTGTGAGTTAACTGTTGAAGTCATGCGATTAATCACGATTAAAAAATGTAATCTTTAAATCACGTCAGGCTATTACATTTTTTAATTGTAATTATTCGCATTACTTCAACAGTTAACTCACGATTAATCACACATTTTATATCTGTTCTAATAGTACAATAAAAAATATATAGGTTTCCATACTCTTGTTAACAAAAGTGGATAAAATGTGAAACTAATAGAAATACTTCAAATTAATTTTTGACGTCCATAGCCGTCAACGGCAGTGAATGAGTTAAAAAATAATAATACAGAAAATACATTTTACGTTTATAAAACGTCTTTGCTCCAAAATAAATCCCTATAAAAGAAAGCGAGTTGTGTAACTGGAGTGTGTGCGTGCGCGTGTGCCAGCGCCACCTGAGCCCCGAGGTCCCGTTGGGCCCGACACGTACGTGCCTGAAACAGCACATAATGTGACTGCCTGATTACATTACCGCCGCCCTGACTCGCATCCACATCACCATATTCAAAGTCATGGCCCCTCTAAGTGCATTTGGGCGCCACTTAAACGATGCCAGCTTGTCAGCAAACGACCAGCTCCAAGCAAGTCCTCCACTTTTCAAGACAAATCCGAGACAGGCATGATTTTTTTTTTAAATACATTTTTTGGCTCCCGGTGCAAAAGGGCGGCAGAAAATAATTGAAAAATGTATTTTCAAATATACAGTCAAATGCTGGAAGGGCTTAAATGGGGCTACACAGATATCGGACAGGCCTAATATATCACTTGTTGTTCTTCGCAATGAATCACCACACACACACACAGATAGGAGAGACGTGTGCGCGCGTGTGCTGTGACTCATCGTTTCCAGGCTGGCGTGCTGGCGTGCGTCTTTGCTTCATGCCGACCAGACGAGGCGAAGGTCACGACCTCCTGAATTGACAGGCAAGTGTTTGTTTGCGTGACCAAAAGTGTCATCGCGCCTCCCTCGAAATCTTTCGCACACGCCTCCAACATGTCACCAATATAAACGTTTGACCTCCAGTGACCCCAGTCACTGAGTTATAGCTCAGATCGACACTGACTGGAAGACACTTACATTTAATTAAATCAAACACAAGGCAGGTCAATCAAATCAGATTAAAACCGAAGTATTAGAAACACCTCTTGATGGTTTAATTTTATTTAAATGAGTTTGACAAAAAAGAAGTCTGAGTCAATCAATGAGTCGTCAGGTAAAAAAACCTTCAGCCCTTGAAGACATGTAATTGTCCTTATGAACACCAGAGGGCGCTAAAGTAAAAATGCTGTTGTCGCCTCCCTGCAACGTTTTACCTAAGATATTCATTTTATTGCAAGCCACTGTAGCACATAAAAGTTAAATAAAAAATAAAAAAAAACTCAATAAATGTTTTAAAACAAACTATTCTTAAACAGCAAATGTGCATGTGTTGAACAATTGAACTGTACTTAAGCCATGATTCTTACGCGCACCTCTAGAGGGCGCCAGCATACTACTCGTTGTCCCCGTGACACACATTTGGCAAGAACGACATCAAATGTCATTTTCAAGTGGATGCAAATGTGTCATGTGTGTGCACCTTACAGCCGCTTCACATGGATGAGCCACTTGCTGTTTGCCAGCTTTTGGCCCCTGCACGAAAATGCTCACAACAATAACAACAACACGTGATTACATTTTGTCACGAGTGGCTTTTTTTTATTTGACCAAGATGAAGTCATGTGACCTATGGGGGTTGACATTTCCTGCTGTGTATCACCTCGAACGTTTTATGGCTAAGGTAAATAACAATAAATACAAACTAATAAATGAAACAATAAAAATCATCAGCATCGTTTTAATCCCCCAACGTGAAATGTAATGTAACATAAATTACTGCAGCTACATTCACTATAAATGGTAACGAAATATATCGGTAATTTGTAGATAGATGTAAGAAGCAGCTCTGTGGGTTTCAAATTGAATGTAACATAAAATTGATTAATAAATAAATGTTTTTTTGAAGGTGTCCCTCTAAAGCGAGAAATATTTAGGAAAAAAAACATGCCGATGGGACTTCAGTTAAAAAGGAAGTGGTGGCTTTTGTTTCTATTATTTTGAAAGAGCCTTCAAGAAAGTAGTATTACTCAAGATGGCTGACTTGATGGTTCATAGAAAAACAGCGTGAGTAAAAGTCGCCTTCTTCCTCCTCCTCCTCCTCCTCCTCGTCCTCGTCCATGCGGCTCATTTATGTCCAGATATAAAAACACAGCTCCACTCTTCTTTCCACATGCACTTTTATTTTTATTTTATTTTTTAAACTGCGGCAATCACGAAACAAGTCACCAGAAAGAAGAGAAAGAAGACCATCAAGTGAGGAAGATTCTCTAGGATGGAGGTAATAACAATTCACGTTGACGTTTCTGTACTGGAGCATTTTTGTTAATGTCATTTTCTTTCATGTGTTTTCCACCCGAATATACAATGCAAGAAATTAACAAAAATATTTTTAGTGAAGTGTAAAGTGAAACCTCAACTAAAGCATGTAAACATAATTAATTAGCATCTCGGCTATTTTTTAAGATGTTAGCTCTCAGCCTTGCAGGTTAAAGATGACTTGTTCTTGTCATGTATTTGTTTATTAGTCTTTTATTAGATAAGATAAAAAAAAAAAATTAATATCATATTTTTAATGATTGAAACTGCGAATTTTTTAAATGAGTAAATTAGTCACGTTGCTCCTCTGCAGGAAGAATCAGTGCAAAGCTCATGCTTTATTTATTTATTTATTTATTTATTTTCCAAATTATTAACTTGCCACTTAAGCAATATATATATATATTTTTTTTTAAAGATGCCGTATATTATTGTTATATTAAGTGTGGAAGGGAAAAAAACATGATGTCAAACGACTAGCTAGCTTCATCAACCTGTAGACGGTGTCCAAAAACAAGCTTACCACTTTGATACTTTCACTCAAATAACGAGCTAGCCAATTTTGCTTGTTCACAATAACTAGCTAGCCAATTTTGCTTGTTCACAATAACTAGCTAGCCAATTTTGCTTGTACACAATAACTAGCTAGCCAATTTTGCTTGTACACAATAACTAGCTAGCCAATTTTGCTTGTACACAATAACTAGCTAGCCATGTTAGCCTGTAAACGCTCAGTCAAATAACGAGCCAGCCACTACAGCCTGGAAAGATTCAATAAATAAATACATGAGCTCATATGCTATCGTACTTGCTCCAGGTATTTATTTAACGTAAAGTACATTTCAAGTACATATTGTTCCTGGGGCTGCACTTGGTGTGTTAAACTGTAGGACAGCATTTGACTTGTTTTCCCCTTTTTGTTTTTTGGCTATTCTGTGGTATTTCCCTGACGGCTTTTTTAGCAGCCTCCTCCCTTTTAACAGCAAAACAAGCCTTTTTTTTTTTCCCCCTTCTTTTTTTTTGTATAAAGTTATTCCCGAGTGTTTCATGTGTGTGTCATGAGGGGCCGGCTGGCACCACCCAACCAGAACAGGATCTGATTGTGACACCAGATTCTCGGAGTGAGCGAATAATGTTGACACTGCTGGAGAATTCAAAGCACATTACTTATGTAAGTGTTGCGTCACGAGAAGTCATTTGACTTGTTTGGGACCCGGCAAAGTCGTATTGTCCCGGTGCCGTCGAAGAGCTCTTGATTGGCGGCGGATGTCGCATCAGATGTTGTGTTTACAGGGCGGATGCCAGCACTGTAATCGGAAACAGACACGCCACATCGGTAACAGATGAAAGGGAAGGTTTCCTGCGTGAACACAATAGTGCGTACAATCAAACAATATATATCAGCTTATTTATTTTTATGAATGAAGTACTTTGTCTTCTCTCTAGGAAAGTACAACACTTATTTTTCTTCTTTTCAAGATTGTGCTACATGATTAGTTTAGCTTTTTTTTTTTTTATGATGATGTTGCGGCATCAATAGTTTATTTTATTTTTAGGAAATTGCAACATCTGTGGTTTTGTCTTCTTTTTAGGAAGGTGCAACATAAATATTTTGTATTTTTTAGGAAAGATCAAAGTCAGTAGTTTGTCTACTCTTTAGCAAAGTGCAACACAGTTTTTCTTCTTTTTAAAGAAGTGATGCATAATAGAAATTGAAACATAAATACTGCCGTCTGCCTTCTTTTTAGAAAATCACAACATCGATAGTTTTTCTTCCTTTTAGGAAAGTGCAACATAAATATTTTGTTTTCGTTTTAAGTAAGTGCAACATGAATAGTTTGTCTTCTTTTTGGGAAAGTCTAGTATCAACAGATTGTTTTCTTTTCAGAATAGTGCAAGCGTGCAACATCAATAGTCATCGTTTTAAGAAAGCGTAACATAAATAGTTTGCCTTCTTTTTAAGAAAGTGCACCATCAACGGCGTGTTTTCTTTTGAGGAAAGTGCAAATTCAGTGACTTGAACATAAACAAATGGATCTTATCCCAGGCCGTCCTGTTAAGTATGGCTGAGGTGCAAACTGCTCGACGAAAGTACGATTATTATTTTATGTTTTTATTTACATTCAGAGGAAAACACAACAACTTGCTGGTTTGCAATACGAGCTCGTAGGTAGCTCATTTGCATATTTCCTGGCTTAGAGTGAGGTTTGTTCCAAGTGATGCTGGACAAGCCTTGTTCTCACATTTTCCTCCAACTACTGCTCTAAAAAAAAAAAAAAAAAAGCGTCTCGCAAACCACATCGACTTTCTATTTCCTACTAATGGGAGGGCCAGACAACAGTCGAGCAACGCGACTGGAGGGTGGAGGGTCGGGAAAGTCTCATTATTTCCCCGCTGCTAAAGTGTTCTGAAGGAGAATCCTGCGTCCTGCCGGTGCGGCGCTCAAGTCGGATTCTGGCTCGGTTTGAAGCTTTTCCAAAAGTCTGATGATGATGTCATAATTCTAATTTTTTATTTTTTTTTGTGGGGCTGCTTTTTGCGCTCTGTTGCCTTTGCAGGATGTGGCAACATTTTGCTGTCTGACGACTCGGCTCGGGCATTCGACCAGTTCATTTGCCGCGTTAGAGAAAACCTGCTATTCATTGACGCCCCCCTTAAAAAGGTTCGAGGGCTAATGTTTATTAGGGAGGTGCGAAGCAGCAGAGGTTACAAAGCAACTTTGCAACATTTGTGCATTTTTTTCCTCTCTGCTGAGTGTCTTT
Source organism: Leptonotus elevatus (assembly GCF_054856555.1). Taxonomy (NCBI): domain Eukaryota; kingdom Metazoa; phylum Chordata; class Actinopteri; order Syngnathiformes; family Syngnathidae; genus Leptonotus; species Leptonotus elevatus. The sequence continues at coordinate 23,478,647 of NC_141245.1, read as the reverse complement.
TAAAAAGGGAAAGCTAACAAATAACTGAGGCCTCGTATTATTTTTTTATTATTTTTTTTTTAGACCAAATAATCTATTAGACATATTTTTGGAGGGATGTTGCAAGTTAAAGTGTTTTTTTTTTTTTTTGCCATATAAGCACATTGTAAACATTTGTTCCCATTTTTGCAAAAACAGTGACGAATACGCTCCATAACTTCTGTTAACAACTCAGGCTAAACAATTCCTACTTTCCTATTCGCCTGGGCCTTGCCACCATCTTGTGGCATATTAGGGTCTTACAGAAAAGAGTATAAAATGGAGTGAAAAAGGGGAGATGTTCATGAATAATTGTGCAGAATTACTTAAATATTTCGGACACTGCCATCTACAGGCGTGGCATACGTACTGCAGCCTCTTTTCTTTTTTTTTCAATTTCCCCGCAAGTCCGTGTGAACTGCGACTCCGTTTTCCCTCAGCCGCTGTGTAAACTTACCTCCAAATGAACACGTAATGTGTTTTTTCTTAGCCTGCTATCAGCAAAGCGTCAGAGCCTGAGGCCTTTTGCGAGTTTCCGCGTAAAAACCCGCTGTGGTGTTAAGAGATAGCCGGGGGGGGGGGGGGTGGGAACCGTGGATAAGCAGGCCCGAGAGGAGGCGAGACCCAAAGAGGCAGCTATCGAGGGACGTCCAGTGACGACACGCAGACTCGGCTTGAAAAAAGTTCATCTGCAGGTTGTTGTTGCTGCAAGAGGAAATGTCGTTATCTGCATTTTATCGCCGGCTTCCTCAAGCAGCCGCCGCCGACTCAAAACGTGCCGGCCGGCCGCTCGCTGTTGCCTTTTTTGGTAGGCTGGAGCTTCAAATAACGTGCAATCAGCGCTCGAAAAGTGAAGACGCGCTTTACAAAAAAAAGCCGGAGAGGCAAAACAGAGAGACGCATTTGTCAGTGGTGCTTTTTGTGGGTTTGATTTGTTTGTTTCTTAAAATGGACGCCAGTCAGGACAAAAAAATCACAAGTTTCATTTCTCCTGGCGTGTTTGTGAAAATATTTACTGTAAAATAGCATATAGGGGAGAGTGGGGTCATTTTGTTCCACCCCTGTTATCTAGAAAACCATAGAAGAAGTTGGTCATGTGACCACATATCTTTTTAAGAGACATCCATTTTGCTCATCCGCTAAAAAAAAGCGAGACACGCGGCTTGAGAGGTTTTTGCCCCCCAAAGTCACATTTCTATGATTACAATTTTTTGATGGCCGTGTTTGAACAATTAGAGGCAACTTTGAAAACAGTTCACACGTGTTTTAGTGCTTTAGTGTAAGCTACATCATGATGTTTATATGGTTAGCATGATGCTAGCTCAAAACGCATTTTTTTTTGTATTCTTACATTTGATCACTAAAAGTATGTGCCATTCTTCATTTTTTGACCAAATGTCATCATGCCAGCAGATACGAAAGGACAGACAGGGTTTCAATTCGTCCCCACGCTCGCCTACTGTGGCAGATTCGGTTGTAAACCAATTCCCGTATTCTACCCATTACTTTCCAGATGTTACTGTAAATGACAATAAATTAGCATTTTTATGTTGTTAAATATCAGATCTGTGACTGATGACAAATTTAAGATCGCCAAAAAAACGTCGACCTTTTGACCCTTTGAAGCATACAAGGCTACTACACGCTCTTGAGCCAGGCACCTTTCTTTTCCTTTTTTTAAACCAATTTGCGATTTGCCTCCGATTTTTTTGGTCCCCTGCTTCCATATCCACGGGATCTCTAAAGATTCTCGGAAAAAAAAACGCCACCAGAGACAATAGCCGGCTTTGTGCGCTCTTCTGTCGGGTCGTACGGGAAAACCTCACGCGCACGTCGCTAGAACAAAATGCCCTCCCGCCGGGGATTCGTCCTCATCTTGTGATGAGCAAAAGCTTATCGAAAACATTTCCCGCGAGCTGCACGTGGAAAGTGACTCGGGGCAGAAAACAGACGAAATGGTGACTTGCTTACTGGAGGGTACGACTGGAAAAGAAAGGGATAGTGGTTTTTGAACATGTTCCAAAATGGTGCATATGACAAGAAGCAGCGGTCAAACGTCGACAGCGTCAGCGGTGTTATTTGGTCATGTGAGGTCTTATGTCGGACGGTGCCGAATGGAATCGAACATTCCTCAAGTCATCAAATTCCGGCTGCGTCACCACCGTATGGAAGCCGTCGTTTTTAGGACTTCTTTTGCCACGAAGCGATTTTGCTGTTCCGCAACTAAATAAGAATCTTTTTTCCCCCTGTTGTGTCAATTATTTAAAATTGCGACCAATCAGAGGCTATTTCATTTCATGCCTTGCAAAAATAATGATGGCACTGGCATCATAACAGGACCTACAAAAAAAAAAAAAAAAAGATCTCCAGAACCCATGCCTAAAATTGAAAAGGTAGTCGGCCATTTTGGTTTAAAGCGGCCATTTTGGGTACATTTAGTATCTTAACCCTCTAAAGCCTGAAACATGAAATATATGAGAGAAAATCTTGATTCTTTGTAAATAAAGTTTTTATTGGTCCTTTTGAACTAACAAACAAACAAATAAAAATCAACTTCCACATAAGACTTTTGATTTGTGTCATATTTGATACATCCGGTCACAATGCTTTCAATTCGTACATTTATAACTGTCAAAAATATAATAATAATAATAATAATCGAGACATATCAAAAATCTGAAAAAAACATTTCCCACTTTTAATTAGTGAGGTGTCTCTACTTTCTCAATTGGGGGGGATTTTGCAAGGACGCTGGAAAAGCCACCAGCCGAATGATACTGCCCTCTAATGGATTATCCGTGCAATGCATGTGTCAGATCATATACGGGGGGAGAAAAAAATATGATACTCATGAAATAGAGGGCTCAAAATGCCTTGTATTTAATATGATACGTTTAACTTCATATGGTTAATTTCGTATCTCGTTGGATGAATAATTACAGGGAATTTGCCCAAATGAGCCTGAATAGGAAGCAGAATAGCAGATATTCCACACCGTTAAATTGCAATGTTTTTTTGTTTTTTTTTATGCCACCAGCATCTAATATGTGCGTCGCTGTGACGTATTGACCATCTTTGGCCAAATCTCAACATTGCAACCAACTTGCAACCTTTTTCCCAAGGTTTCCTTATATAGACGTGCTTTGTCGTTTGGATGGATTTTTAGTATGTTCCAGATGTGCTCCAGCCCATCCAGAGACCCCCCTCGGTCCCAGGGGGGCCACACAAGACTGGGGGTGGGGTGGGGGGGGGGGGGGTCATCCAAACTGCCAGGCTTTGTTACGGGGGCTTTTTCCCAGGCCTGTCCTGCCCCCGGAAATAGTCTGTCGAGCGTAAATTCCCACTCCAGCTCCACATACATGCAGCCGATTGCTAAATATGGCGAGGATCAGGCGTGTGCTGAGAAAGATAGCGTGTAAAAGTATGTCGGCAAACACGCGTGTTTGTGGTCACCTCCAAACAAGCTGACATCGTCACAGCTCAGGAAGGATTGTTCATCAGATCAATAGCAAGAAAGATAAACAACAACATTGATTTTGAATTATTTCAACAGATTGGTAGCTGGTCAGCATTCGTTGTGTCATTTTCAGCACATGCCTGTCGCTGCCTCTCAGTCGATTTGTCATTCATTAAAAAAATAAAAATAAAAATTAAAAAAAGCTTACCACAAAAATTGGACCAGACAGAAACTTTCACAAACGAAAAAGAAAAAGTGTATCAGCTGTGAAAATGTTCAAAGCTACTGTATATTCATTTTGACTATAAGTTGATAAAACATTTTTAGACCAACTAGCAACTGCTCAAGCAAACAATTCAATATTGGCCAGGAAAGAGTTCAGTTCAAGTTTTGCAGGGTATTTTCTCTCTCATTTTCTTTCTTAAGTTGACCAAAAATTGGAGCAACTTTCTGAAGCAAAAATAAGGCTCTATTTTCATCGTGTTTCCTTCAAGGTTAACGTATTAGAGCCACGTATAAATATATCGATTTTTAGAAGGTGGGGGCAATAATCTGAGAGTAAAACTGGCAAATTTGTGACTTTATAAAGTGCCAAATTTGCGAGAATTTTTTTTGTGAATTTGCCACTTTTAGAAAGTGGAAAATTTGTGACTGTACAAAGTGGAAAATTTGCGAGTTTATAAAGTGGCAAATTTGCAAGAAAAAAACTCGTAAATCTGCGACTTTATAAAGTGGCAAATTTGCGAGAAAAAAACTCATACATTTGCAACTTTTATAGTGGCAAGTTTGTGACTGTACAAAGTTGCAAATTTGAGAGAAAGAAACTCGTAAATTTGAGAGTTTATAAAGTGGCAAATTTGCAAGAAAGAAACTCATAAATTTGCGACTTTTATAAAGTGGCAAGTTTGTGACTGTACAAAGTAGCAAATTTGTGACTTTATAAAGTTAGGTTGCTAGTTGATGTGTCGAATCTGCTGCTCTGTCATTCACTTGAATTGACCTAAAGTATGCTAGCTTCTGATTGGTTAGTTGGTTGTCGAGCTGCTTTGTATAACGAGTAAAGTTTAAATTAAGAATGAATCCGTCTCCATCCTTTTATAAACAGTGTCCCATTAACCACCAACGAATCCTCACATGAGACTATATCTACGCTATGTTTATTTCTCGTAAGTTTTTGAGTTTTTTGAAGTGGCAAATTTGCGAGTTTTTTTTTTTTCTCCGACTAGGTCTAAGTTTTGGCGCATGTGGTGTACCGTGCAGGTGGGGGCCAAAATAGGGCCCTTAGAGGGTAACGACTGTTGCTGTTCTTATTTTCAACAGTTGATATTCTATTAATTAATTCATCAGAGCAGCGGATGCTAAAATTGACTACGAAAATTGGTGAACAACGACTGCTGAAGCAAAACAATGAATGGATGAACCGTAAAAGCGTTCAAAGCATTTCTAGGCTATGTGGGCGATACTCAAAAGCATTTTTAGAAGAAGTAGTCCGACTTTATTGGCCAGGAAGGAGTTCAAACTTTTCGGTCCATTTTCTCTTCGATTTGACAAAAAAATTAACACAAAAAAAAAAAAAAAAGACCCAACAGTGAGTTTAGCGGTCATGAAAGTGTTAAAAGAGTTTGCGGGGGTGGGTGGTCCCGCTGCGTTTTTCTGGCCCACGGTTGAGGGCGTCGGCGGCTGACGCTCTTATGTCATGCGTTTGGGCGGAGGCGGTGAGGTCATGCTGACAACATGACTGCAAGGGGGGAAAAAAAACAGCAAAATAAAGCTTGGGATTCAAATGTGTGTGTGTATAACTTGGGTAATACTTTGTGTGTACGTTGCCATGGGTTACGCCTGGAAGTGTGCGCGCCGGCAGGATCGAGCGCTCTCACCTAAGAATTGGAGGCGGCTGCTTGAACAAGCTGTGGCGCGCTGGGAGGAAGATGGCGAGAGGAAGAGGGTCTTGCGGTACTTCCTGTGGACAAAAGAAGACCCCCTGAAGAATGCTGATGTTATCGATCCCTTTGAGGGAAATTTGAAATCGGATTGGTGACGTGGGCCGGCACTACTAATTCTGAAGGCCTTGGGCAGATGAGACTGACATGGCAACACGAAAACGGCTGAGATCTGATTGGACGAAAAAATAGAACATCAATAGCGACATCATTTAGCATGAAATAATGATTCCCTTCCATATGTTTTAAAGAGACAGTAATTGATTAGCAAATCAATTGAACAAAAATCCAACTTGTATTCTTTTTTTTTCATTTTTTTTTCTTGTATGTTACTGAATGTTTGTTCTTGTCTCGTGTGCGTTGTCGCCCAACAAGGATTCTCCAGCCAAGCTATCAGTGGCCGAGCTGGCTGGCAGGTTCAAAGGTCATATTCTACCCATGCCCGCTGCGCATGATGAGGTTAGACAAGTTAACTATATTTGTTTTAGGAGTTTCACTAGCTGCACATAATGTGTTGTCATCGTGCTGTCTTGTTTTTGCAGTCGCCCTTTCGACGAAAAACTCCGTGTTCGCTCAAGTTTCCCATCCGGAAAGAGGATGGGCAAGAATCGAATGTGAGTTATTCGAAGGCTTTCGTGAACTGCTGCCTTAAAACTTGAGTAGCATACTCTTACATAATGTTTGGGTTACATTTGACACCAATAAAAATCCTGTAAATGTAAATTTGATGGTGTGATGCAAAATACATGAATATAAAAATGTTGTACCCCGAATTGGCTGAAAACGGGGAGAAATAATTTTGACAGTGATGGTGATTTACAGGGAGTCCTCGAGTTACGACGGAGTTCCACCGGATTTCATTCATCATTTAAAAAAACAACAACATATTGACCGGACCCGGAAGAACCAATATTTTGTGTTTTCACATGGACATTCACGGCAGGGCGAGCTAATTCAAATATAAACGCGGGAATATGACGCGCCTGATAACGAGCCGACCGGCTGATGGACGTCCGTTGCTGGAGGCAACAACAACAACACAACTTTAAATAACTACGGGACGAGGCGCGGACGCCGTAAAGTCGAGGTCGCGTACGACGTAACTCGAGGACTCATTGTACTGTGTGAGGAAATTCTCCCGCTGTTGCCTGCGAAGGTGCATTGAGACGTAAACAATCGATGTCAGATCGCTCGATCACAAACGGTGGTGAGATCCCAGATAAACTGGTGGGTGTGATAAACAAGAACATTTTATGATCAAATCAATGAAGCTTTTTAAGCATTTTAAATGTTTGTTTCTTCCACAGTAATAACGTTTTTTTTTTTGTTTATCCTTCTCAATGCAATATTTACTTTTTAACCTTAACAGTTTTCCTTCATATTACAATTATAAATGTGTCATCCTGTAATGTTTTAATATGTTACAAAAAACACTCAAAGGGATTTTAGATTCAAGTGGTGGGAATTTCAATAACTGATTGTGTTTTGTTTACCAGACGAACACTAATGGAAAGATCTCCGTGAGTCCCGTTCAAATCAGGACGAAGAACTCCCCGGTCATCGAGAGACTTCAGGTACTGCTCTGCTGCCCCCTGCTGGTCAACGCCGCCACTACACTATGTCAAGCTTGCGAGGGGTTGCGGGTGATGGGTTTGCAAGGCGCACTTGTCCCCCGTTGAGCTCAGATTAACGAGCTAATAATGGGATCAGGGGCCTGCGGGGCTTCTACTAGCCAGGCTTTAAATCGCCAGCCTTGTCACACGCGCGCTGGCAGCCATGGGACAAAAAGGCTGCCGCTTCTCCCTCTTCTTTTTCTCGCCGGTGCAGGTAAGGACGGATGTTTTCCGGTGGGCTGCGAGCTTGGAAATTTACTTTGCTATATGTCTCACATTTATTTTGGCCACAACAGTTCCGTCCGTTTATAAATCGCCAGCCACTAAGACCAAACATCATAACTTTTTTTTCTCTTCATTGAAATTCAAGAACTTCAGTAGCATCCGGGCTTTTGATTTCTTCGTCTTAGCAGATATAGATTTGACTGTCAATAACAATCTCAAGTGTCTCCTCCGCCATTTCCCAATAGGCCAACCTCGCATTGTCGCCCACCACCTTGCTGCCGTCCCCTCAGAGCCCCAAGGCGAACCGTCAACCCGATTCGCCGTCGCCCACTGCCGTTGCCGCCGCCGCCGCGCCGCTAGCCCCCACCCTGCAGCCCGCCCAGCTGTCCGTGGAGGAGGAGGGGGAGGATCAGGAGGACCCCATCAGCTTCGACAGTCCTCCTGAAGGGACCTCGCTGCCCAGCTTCCACAAGGTGACACCAGAACATATTGTCACCGGTTTAAATTTTTTTAAAAATACAGATAATTTGAATAAAAGACCTTAGCATTTTTCCTTAAAATTGCCTGAAATTAATGGCAATTTTTGATCCTTCTAATTTCTAATCATATTTTTATTTATATATATATATATATATATATATATATTTGTTTTTAATTTTAAATTTTTTAAATTATTATTATATAATATAATTTATTTTATTTATTTATTTATCTTAATTTGTGGTAGATTAAGTCGGTAAATCCATAAAGGCCCAGATAGCAAAAAACATGGCCTCCCCTGCTGTTCAATTTTGTAACTAATGAATGGCCCCCGCGTCTATTTGGAGTGCACACGTGTACTACGACGTGTATTTTCTGCTCTCACCTTGACACGGACACGCCCGTCAAGGCTATTTACAGAGCGAGCGGTGACGTCACGCGGTGCCCATGGCGTGTTCGCTCAGCAGGTGTCGCGCAGCTCAGATTAGCCGCCGGAGGCTATCCTCCATCCTATTAGTCTTTAACGTTCCCTCCGCGTGGGAGAATTTGTGAAGATCTCACACACACACACACACACACACACACACGCGCAAGAGACAAATGTGTCCCCCGAAATCAAGTTTTTGCTTCGCGCCCAAGTGGGCCGACACCCGCCCGACACGTCATCTGCAGTTGAGTCATGTTAACCTCTCCCCGCCCACGTCTTCCAGACTCGAGTCCGGCTGTCCTTCAAGAGGCGTCCGCCCACGAGACAACACAGAAGGTCGGCGGGGGAGGAGGCGGCGCCCTTCGGCAGCATCCCGTCACCATGTGAACTGCACTCGCGCGAAGCCAACGGGGACGTCATTTTACAGTGCCCGGGCCGGGTCACTCTTAAAGACGACGAGGGCGATGGTGGCGAGAAGGACAGGAACTGTGTGGAGGTGCAAGGGGGGCAACTAAAGACCCCCGCAGAGGAAGAAAAGGAGACTCGGGAGGAGCAGCAGACGGATGGAGGAAATGCAAACGCGCCCCATTGATTTGTGGACAATGATTGCGACCTCACAAAAACGCACAGATTTTGGACTCTTTCATTTAACTGCTTTGACGGATAAGGCAACTGGTCTGCTCTGTCGCCCTCTGCTGGCCATTTATAGACCTTGTCCTCAAGCATACGCATGGAAAAGACACATTGCTGTTTATTCTTAGCCATACAGGAGCACTAAAGTATGGATGGCTCAAGGAATATTAGGACCACCCTGAAAATACAAAAAAAAGTGGCCCACTAAGAGAATGAGGTTGTAATTTTATGAGAAAAAAAGTCATATTTTTCTAGATTTTGTCCAAATGTAGCCTACATATAAAAAAAAATCTTGTATACTAAATTAGTAACTATTAAGATAATAAAGTGATAATATACATAAAATATGCAACTTTCATCAACTTTTTATCTTAAAAAATCACTTATTTTAAGATTACAGCATTAATGTAAAAAAAATATCCATCTTTTTATGTATAGATGGGGCCAACTTTTTTTTCTTGAAACTATATCATTTATTTTCTTAGTCATACAACTTTATTCTCATATTGTTACAACTTTAATGGGAAATATACAACTTTTTTTGCAAAGGTACAGCCACTTTTTTTCTTGAACACGTGATTTTATTCTTGTAATTTACAGCTTGATTATTGTAGTAACTTTAATCTCAAAAGTATACAACTTTTTGGGAAAACAAGGTTATGTAATATGTTGTTACTCTCACAATATTACAACTCCAATCCCTAAAATATAAAATTTTAATATTGAAAATATAGATTACTTTTTATCTCAAGAATATAGCTGCATTTCCAACTTTATTCTTGTCATATTGTGACTTTAATCTTGAAAATATATATTTTTTCCTTTAAAATACACAACTATAAGTAGAATTTAAGAAACGTAATTTTTCTCAAAAATATGTACAACTTAATTCTTGTAATATTACAAGTTCAAGCTCGAAACTATATACATCTTATTTTTGTAAAATTGCAACCTTAATCTTGTAGTGCATTTTCTTTTTGTCTTTTCAGTGTGGCCTTAATTTTCAGAAAGAAAGCTACCATTTGTAGAGATGTATTTTGTTTTGCTGAGACAAATATTTTTGAGTTATATTTAATAAATATTTTTGCAGAATTCAACAAAAATTACGGCATCACTAAGACACCCACCAGTAGTATATACTTTTCTTGCATAGTTTTTCCTGTGTGTTGTTTACTGCTTGTCTTTTATTTTAATACACATCAGACTGGACTCGGGTACGGGCCATTAAAAGCCACGCACAATAATAAACAGTTTACTGTTTCGTGTGACATAAAAATCTGTTCTTCCAAGTGTATGCTGAACCTAAAATAAAGGCAAAAGTTAAAAATACATGAGTCGCGTTACATTCCAGCAGTAGTTGACGGTACAGAATTATTTGCTCTTTATAAATCATTGCCTCAGAAAACAGCAAGCTAGAAGTTAAACTGATTTAGGGGGGGGGGGGGGTCTAATTAAAGGTAAAACTCCGACATTTCACACTTTGTACGTTTCACTTCCGGAAAGGTGACCAATCAGAGCGCTCAGGTGGTGACGTACGCTGTGACGCGTTGACTGAAACCTGCGCCCTCACACTACTCTCTCACCTGTCAGATGGTCGGTTCACGGTCAGTGGTTCGGCGGTAGTCGTACGTCGTGTTTCTCACGCGGGTTTGAAACCCGTTTGCAGATTTTCAGTCCGAACAGAGAACCAACTTTTCGATTGTGCTTTCATCTTTCGTCTTTAGACGTTTACGGCCGCCCGCGCGAACTTCGGTTTCGTAGTAGTCGGGACATTTCCGGGTTCGAAATCGTGAGTTTTTTTTTTTTTTTCGGGGGCTTTTTGGGCAACATGGAAGTTGAGTTGCAAACATTTAAAACGAATGGGAGCGACGCCGTGGGCCATTTGGTGAGTAATTGATCGTTTATTTTCCAAAAAGTACATACACACTGTAAAGTAACACTTGGCCGCACTTCCAAACTCATAATGCGCATTCGACGTCATCATTTTGATGCTGCTGCTAATTGCAGTTTATTACCAAACGTCTCATTAAGTGGTCGATTGTTGTGGCTTTTGCTGCAAATGGCCGGTGTGATGTTCATATACGGCAGGACAAATAAACCAATTAGAGACTCATTTGTTACATTTTACACCGCAGTTCCACTTTGTGTCAATTCAAGTGCTTGTTGTGCATCTCAAATTGTTTATTTTTTTTCATGGAAAACGTGTGAAGTTAGTCTAATTATCTCAAATTTAACCTGGAAAATGTATTTGGTCATGTAATATTCCATATCTATATCATAGCTCTATTGTCAAAAATATAAGACTTAAAATATATTTTTTTCATAAACCAAGAGAAAAAACACAAGTCTAGTTTCCTTGTTTAAACTTTTGTAGATTATCATAACCTGGATGATTGCCTCAGAAAAAAACTAACTACATTTTTTGCAGACACATCGGAATTTTCATTTTATTTTTTATTGATATAGCTATAGTAAGTTCAAAATGACTTTGACAAACCTGCCAAAATGTCCGATTGTTGTGAATCAGCGTATGTATGCAATGCAATATGCAATAAAAATATGAAGTGTAAAAAGACATCAACTATGAAAATTTTTATTTTTATTTTCAGTTATTAAGTATTTTTAGTACCATATTTATTATTATTTTAGTATTTTAAGTCAAGTTTGTGTGATTGGCAGGTGAGCACGGGCAACGGTGACAATCACGCCTACAGATGCCGCGACCCGGCCGAGGGAAGCTTGCTGCTGAGCGCTCAGGTGAGCCAGACACAACAAGTTGTCATACAGGAAGTGGTCATATCATGCACAGTTATATAGGAAGCGTCCCCCCCCCCCCCCCCGCGTCGTGTGAAATTTCACATGTACTGTGCAGCAAGTGTTGGTCGGACACATGATTCACCGCGCTGACCAAAAATGACGTTGTCGTTCCAAAGGAAGGGGCGGCGCTTTTAAAGGATGTGTATGTGTGTTTTTATGTATACATATACGCGCGTGTGTGTGTGTGTGTTTTGTTTCAGAACGGTTACAACGGCGACACGATGGCTTCAGGATGTGAGGCAACTGAAGTATTCTCGACATCTCAGGTTTGATTTTTATTCACATTCTTATTATTATATGAATGTTTGTCCGTCCGTCCCTCGTAAAGGGACTGACTTACAGCTTTGCCAAAGAAAATCTGTTCTCATTACTTACTTGGATAAATACAGGCAAAACAATTAGAAGAATAAGTAAAACATATAAATATATATAAAAAGTGTTTCCTTCACCTGCAGAGGTGGCAAATCCAAGCCCAGAAAGTAACAACCCTGCCACAGTTTGGCTTTAGCCCCAGGTGCTATCTAGTTCCCATAGTGCTTATTTACCTGCTAAGGGGCTAGCTAGCTAGGTAGCATCAGGGGTTAAACCCAAACTGTGGCAAGGTTCTTACTTTCAGGTGCTAGCTAGCTAGCTCCCATGTTGCTTGTTTACCTGCTAGGGAGCTAGCTATGTAGCATCAGGGGTTAAACCCAAACTGTGGCAGGGTTTTTACTTCTAGGTGCTAGCTAGCTAGCGCTCATGGTGCTCGTTTACCTGCTAGGTAGCATCAGGGGTTAAAGCCAAACTGTGGCAAGGTTTTTACTTTCATGTGTAGCTATTTAGCTATCTCCATAGCTATCTCCTATGGTGCTTGTTTACCTGCTAGGGAGCTAGCTAGCTATCTAGGTAGCATCAGGGGTTAAAGCCAAACTGTGGCAAGGTTTTTACTTTCAGGTGCTAGCTAGCTAGCGCCCATGGTGCTCGTTTACCTGCTAGGGAGTTAGCTAGGTAGCATCAGGGGTTAAACCCAAACTGTGGCAGGGTTTTTACTTCCAGGTGCTAGCTCGTTAGCTCCCTAGCTAGCTCCTATGGTGCTCCTTTACCTGCTAGGGAGCTATCTCCCATCGTGCTCGTTAACTTGCTAGGGAGCTAGCTAGCTAGCATCAGGGCTAAGGCCAAACTGTGGCAGGGATTTCACTTTCTGGACCTGGATTTGCCATCTCTGTTCACCTGTTAGGTTTTCTTTTCCTACGAGAAATTAGAGGTGGTGTGCGCTGTTCTTGGTGAAAGGTGTTTGTGCTTTTGTCAGGAGAGCGCCGTGCGCAAGGCGAAGCGAGAGCTGTGCGAGGAAGTGTGCGGCAGAGTGCGCCTGTGGATGCTCATTGTCTTCCTCGCCGCCGCCATCGTCGCCGTCGTCCTCGTCTCTCTGGCCGTGTGCGCAGGTAACGCCTCAAAATGAGAACTTCAATTTCGTTTTTAACATCTTCACGCGAGAGGTTGGGAAATTTTGTGAGACTTGGGATGCGTGAACATCTGAAGCAGGGTTGGGGAAAACTTTGAAATGCGGCCGATGGGCCCGGTCAACCAATCCAAACCAATTATTCATACACATTTTTAAAGATGGATATGTGCAATTGTTTATTTGACTTATTTTATTTTATTTACAGTAAACAAATTAAGCAACTATTTGATGATATTAAGTAATAATTATTTTGTTATTTAAAATCAATCAAACTGTTTTTTTTTTTATTACATATTTTTATAAAATGCCATAAATGGTAGTATTTCTTAACTACTGTAATTGTAACATTGTTTCTTTTACTAATATTCAGTTATTTACAATACCAATTAATAACTGAATTAAATAATCATCATAAAGTATCTTTATCATCGTTTAAAAAAGTTATTGTATTTTTAAAAATAAACATTTTTATATTTTTTGTTATGTACATATTTATTTATTAAATAATTAATCAGTTATTTAAATAATAGTGCCAAATGTTAAATATGTAAAACCTATGAGAAAATATATCTTAATTTTAATATTCACGATATAAAATGCAACCAATTATTAAATTGTAAATAAAACATTAAATGCATATGTAAAATTATTTTCTGATTTGTTTTCATTTACAATAAATAAACCAGTTATTTGATCAAATACTAAAATATGAAATTAATATGAAGAGTCGTCTATTTCACTAATATTTGTATGTTATTTTGTATAAATCGATTAACCAATTATTTAATGCCATACATAAAACATGAATACATTTTTTTTTTAATTGAAGCGATTTTAGGAAGGTTGCCATAGATGGCAAAGAGCAAACACGTGATGCTAACCATAGAACAGGACATGGAACTCGCCATTCGGTGATCAATGACCAATAAGTTTCTGTTTGGCGCGTCTTCCCCGCGCAGCCGTTCACGAGGACGTCGACGAGAAATTCGACCGCTCGTCGTTCCGAGTTCCTCGCCTCTTCAACGGCAGCTTCAGGCTGCCCGGCCTCACCTTCAATGAAAATTTCTTCAGCGTTTCGTCCAATCAGAGCCGAGCCATCGCCAGTGACCTGCAAGGCAAGGTGAGACCACCATGGAAATTATACTCTTTTGTCGTTTTTTTTTCTTAAAGGAATTTCTCATTTTCCTTAACCCAAGCACTTGAAATTAGCTTGTGGAGCTTTAGCGCTATCATGCTAACTTGCCAATATGCTCGTAATGCACTCGTTTGTGTCGGCGTGTCCCAACCTGACGACCTCCTCTCCTTTTAAAGCTGTCTGACGTGTACGCATCTTCCCCCGCGCTTGGACGCTACTTCTCCAAAGCGGAAATTCATGCCCTCCGGTAAGCCTGACGTCTTTTTCGTACTTCCACTCATGAGTTTTTTGACATACCAGGTTTTTTCTTCTTTTTTTTTTAAGTTACAAGTGCTTGACATTATTAACATTCAAAATAAATGACTTTATAAATAAATAAATGACTAAAAGTGAACGTAAAAATGGATATAAAAATATAATAAAAAATTACAAAAAATAAATATAAATTGAAATAAAAAACAACAAATACAGTATATAGAACCCTTAACAAATAAATCCAAGTAAAAAAAAAAAAAGAAATATATATATATGTGTGTGTGTGTGTGTTGACATAAATGCAAAATAAATATATAAATAGAATTAAATATCAATCGATAAATAAAAAAGCTCTCTTCTCACATTTATTTATTTCTTGCTGCAGACGCTCTGTCAGGTCTAAATGTTATTCAAATGAGGGGGCGGTCCTAACGTTTGTATTTATTTTGATGTTTTCATTTTCGTTTTTTACTTTTAGTAAAACGAGCATTTTTACTTTTATTTATTTATTTATTTAGGGATGTATATATATCGTTTTTATTTCCATTTATATTATTTTTTTTTCTTCACTCTTATACATTTATTTAGTCATTTATTCATTTTTAATTTTGGCATTTTTGGGTCCTCCATATGAGGGTGATAGCACAAAGACAATTGCACATTGTTTGCAAAAATAGCTAATAAAGGCTATTAAAATAATTTTTCTGACATTCTATTTCATGATGTTCTTAATATATATATATATATATATATATATATATATATAAATTTTTTATTATTATTTATTTTTTATTTAGAAAAGTGTCCATTTTTAGCTTCTTTCTACCAAACCGCCAACGTCGAGCTTTCCGTCTCGTCCTTCCCCAGCAACGGCTCGGTGATCGCCGAGTACCAGCTGACGTTCGTCATGCCGGAGGAGCACGAGGAGCGGCTGAGGAGCTTCACGCTGAGCAGGGAGATGGTGTACAACGTGCTCAGGCAGTTCCTCTTCCAGCAGGAGAGCCGCGCCGCCTCCTCCAACTTGTACATCGACCCCGCTTCCCTCAAGATGTCGTGAGGCGCCATCCACAGGTGGGTCGTTTGCAACGTTGCGGGCAACCACACAAGTCACACGAACCACAGTATTGTGATGAATATAAATGTCAAGTAGCACACGCTGCACGTCACATGATCACTTGCGGCAAATATAGAGCAACACGTCAAACTCGCATGGTCGTCAAATCACATCACATGCAAGTTTGTGGGATTCAAACCCAGATCTCATGACGGCAAGACTGGCCTCCTCACCGCTTTACAACGTGATGTTTATTCCTACAGATACTTCAAATGGTTTAATTACAAAATATAAACGCATACAAATGTCCTGTTCAACAAATTTGACATACACGTGGGATCAATCTAATATAAAACAAAAAGAGTATTATTGTCTTTGTAAAGACAAATTGTCTGTTTTACGTGAGCTTTTTTACCGACTGGTGAGTGTTTGCAAGAGGGCAGCCTTGAGGAAATTGATAACAATCCCTCTTTTTGTTGTAAAATGGAGGATTATTGGTGACCTTTTGTAAACCTTCCGGTGTTTTTCTATGGTTGAACAACAGAGGGCGCTCATGTTTCCTGCACTCTTTGTCTATTTCTGTCATTGCAGTCCAAAGATGAACATATAAGTGCACTTGAGATTAAAAAATTTTTTTTAACAAACCTCACAAAATGTGGACTTGTGCGAGGTTTTATTAAGAAAAAAAAACTTACATGTAATGTGGAAAATGTTTCCTGTCCAATGACCCCAAAAGTGTCCCAAGTTCACATTTTACAAGTTGTTTTAAATAATGAATAATTAAAAAAAAAAATCTAACAAAAATATGAATTTCACATAATGGATGGGAATAACATGGAAGTCCACATTTTGTGATTTTTGTTTTAAACTGGTATAATAAATTCTTAATCAATGAATAACACTTAAGCTCCCGTTTTGTGTGATTTTTGTTTTTCTATCACAAAATGCGCATTTCCGTTCCTGTCCAGTGAATACAATGTAAAGCCCACATTTTGTGTGATTTTTTTTTTTCAACTCTTTTGGGGGAAAAAAGAAAGTCCCAAAATATGGCTGTCCAATGAATAACGTGCAACTTTTGCATTGAAAGTTTTGATATTATTTTAAAAAAAATACTAACAAAATGTGGATTTATGAGTTATTCCCATCCAATAACAAACATTTTGTGAGATCTGTTACTATTTTAAACAATGTTTATTTATTGTACTGTGCAATTTAAAAAGTGTTGGTGTCAGTGGTTGATGTGAGACACTCTTGACTGTGATCCCGCCCAAAACCTCCTTTCCTTTGCCGTCAACTTGTCGGCGCCACTAACCGGATTAAACCCGTTTGTGCCAAATTGTCGTGAACAAATATCCTGACGCTATTTTGTGTTTGTTCATCTAATTACCTCATCGCTGTCGAGATCAATTGACGTTGTCTTTGACGCTTCCATTAAAGGCCCAATATATGCTGAGTGTGTTTGGCTTTTTATTTTTGTGCCATTCTACCACAGAAGACAAAATGGAAAGATAAGCGTAGCACAGCAAATGGAAATGTGAGCTTTATGATTAAAGAAATTATCAATTAAAACATAAATTAATTTTTACAGAGCAGTTGCTAACTTAATAGCATGAAGCTGGACATGCTAGCACAATGGCTAAATTCAATAACGTGCTTGAACAGAGGTGGCAAATCCGGGTCCAGAAACTAAAAACCCTGCCACTGTTTGATTTTAGCCATTAATGCTAGCTAGCTCCCTAGCCGGTAAATGAGCAACATGGGCGCGGGCTAGCTAGTTAGCTCCCTAGCAGGTAAACGAGCACCATGGGTGCTAGCAGCTAGCTCCCTAGCATGTAAACGACCACCATGGGAAATAGCTAGCTAGCACCTGAGGCTAAAGCCAAACTTGTGGCAGGGTTTTTACTTTCTGGACCTGGATTTGCCACCTCTGATTTTCAAACAGATGACTTTACCTAACGCGGGGGCATGTCTTGCTCAAAGGCACTTCAGCAGCAGCCCAAAAAGCAAATAAGCACCTCTTGTCGTGATTTGAAATCGACTTACAATGGAGATGAAGTTTAATTCCAAACCTGCAAGTAACTTAAGTCCAAAAAGAAGGATCACATGTGAGGAATCTCATTTTGGAGGAGAAGAGGTCAGGGTTTTACGAATGTCCGGCTTCCAAAAACTGTGACCCCCACCATCTCGGTGCCGTGTCACCGAACTTCTAAGAAGCCTTGTCCTCGTTATCCCATTAAAGGGTTATGTCTGCTTTTGGCTCCTGCCAAGATCAAGAAGATTAAGTTGACCCTCGCGCGCGCGCGCGCTGAGCGCTTTCCAGCCAGTCGGCTGACGTCCGCTCGCTCATTCGGTTCCCGCCGGCGCTCTCGTCTCCCGCCGCATCCTCCGCCGGCATGGGCGCCCACAACTCCAACCTGGACGACATTCTGGAGGAGGACATGCACCACTGGTACACCAAGTTCATGAAGGAGTCGCCGTCGGGCCTCATCACGCTCTTCGAGCTCAAGACCATGCTGGAGATGAACGGCATGACGGAGGAGGCCAGCAGCTACGTGGACCAGGTCTTCTTCACCTTCGACATGGACGGGGTGAGACGGAGAAGACGTATTTGGGGGGTGGGGAGGTGTGGGGGGGGGGGGGGATAACCCGAGCTAACATGTCAGGCCTTCTGCAGGACGGCTACATCGACTTTGTGGAGTACATCGCCGCCATCAGTCTGCTCCTGAAGGGAGAAGTCAACCAGAAGCTCAAGTGGTACTTCAAGCTCTTCGACCAGGACGGAAACGGGAAAATCGACAAAGATGAAATGGAGACCATCTTCAAGGTATGTTATTTTATTAATTTTTTTTCATGGCTGAGGCATTCCAAGAAGTGTCGAGGCTTAGTGTAAGTGGTCTTAAGTGAATGAACTCGACACAAGTTTTAATCCAGGACTTATTTTTAACCGCACGCAAGTGGTCTGCCACAAGGTGGCGCCGCTTTGTTTTTGTTATGTCTATGCAGCACTTTTTCATTTGGCGATCAGTGTAATTTTTTTTTTCACACTTAAAAAAATTAAATAAATAATTCATTCACAATCAAACATTAGTAACATCAAACAAGTACCTTTTGACACATAAACATTCAACAAAAACGCTAAGGGGATAACTAAAACATTTCAAATAAAATTCTAAGAATGTTATTCAACACAAGCAGAAATAGTCATTGCGTTTTTTTCTTCATAATTGACAAAATGTAAAGCCTGACTTTGTGAATGAAAGCCCAAAAAAGTTTAATTCCCATAAATTTGCATTTATGTATGTGGAATTTCGCCAAAATGATAAATAAATTAACCAAAAACGTATTTGGTTTTTTTTCATTTCTTTCAACAAAACCAAAAATAACATTCTTCCAAAATAAAACAAGATCTTTATCAATATAAATTCTTTCAAAACTACAGTCTAGACCAGAATAAATGGGGTATATGCCCCGTACGGGGGAGGCGGGACTTCCGACTTTCTGGTTTTCACACAGCAGCTTTGTTTCCGTTTCCTGTTTGCGACGTTGTGGGCCGCGTCTCAGTTCTTGCGCTTCCGTCTTTGTGCCCCTCGGTTGCGCGTTCCCGTCGACGAGTGCGTCTGTTTCAGTTGTCCGAAGCATTTCAGTGAGTTGAGACACGATGGGCGGAACCGCGCGGTTGGGGGGGGGGGGGGCAAGAGTGGAGTGGGGGGCGCAAGAGTGGGGGGGGGGCGCAAGAGTGGGGGGGGGCGCAAGAGTCGGTGTGCGAGTGTTGGAACGCGGCCATCAGTGGCCGTAAACGACGCTGGCGTGTGAAACCCGGAAGTCCGTGACATCTACCCCATTCACTTGTTGACATTGCCAAAATAAATCAACAGTGTCCCAAAAGTGTTGCCGCGTGGCCGAGCCAATGCTTCTGAGTATCCGTGTCTCCCACCAGGCCATTCAAGACATCACGAGGAGCTACGAAATCCCCCCCGAAGAGATCGTCACGCTCATTTACGAAAGGATCGACGTCAACGGGGAAGGTGAGATCGCGCCTCCCTCCGCTCGGGCATTTTCAGTACCGAGCCAATGCTGAGAGACGGGCCTTTTCTACCAGTACTATTTTGTAGAAAATAATAATAATTTGCATAGATGCTCAGCTATAAGCATTTGCACGAACGGAGCGAAACCGATTTCGTATGAAAAGTCGTCACGCGCTACAAAATGCTGCTCATCTCTCAGCATTCACGTGACATTTTGGGACGCCATCTTGTATTGGTCCGCGCAGGCGAGCTGACCTTGGAGGAGTTCATCAGCGGCGCTCGGGAGCACGCCGACATCATGGAGATGCTCACCAAGATGATGGACCTCACCAACGTACTGGAGATCATCATCATGGGACAATGCAAGAAGTCCAAATAAGGAGCCAGGCGGGACGCTGCCCACTTGAAAAGCGTGCGTCGGCCCTTCGGTGGAGAAGGGGCCCCCCGTTTCACACAGGAGGACGCCATTTTGATAGATTTCCTTTGAGAAGATGAGATAATGGTGACATGGACCCAAGAATGCTGCCAGGACTATCTGGGTTGAGCAAGGCCCAGGTAACTTAGGTGAAAGGTCAAAATGGGTTATTTTATTTTCGCCAGTCACAATAATTGACCGATCGTTTTCTAACTCGCACGGGTGGCGGAAGTAATTCATAGTCGATTGATTTTGAGATGTCAGGTTGGAGTAGTTGAGTCGTTGAAGTCAAAAGTGGGAAAAAAATATCTGTGCAAATGTGTTGTTTTCACATGTCCAAAAAAATTATAATCAGATTTCAAGTTTTCTGCTGTATTTCTTTTGAGTCATATTTGGTAGAGAGGATTTCCACTTGCCAACCTTATTGATTTTAAACGCCGTCTGAGACATGATTGCCAAAAGTAGTTAAAGTCTCATTTAAAAAAAAAAAAAAAACTCTACATTTTCAGATCCGCATTTGTGAGCCCGATTGATTTTTAAGGGTGTCAAGATGTAATTTTATTATTATTTATCAGAGCACAAGCCCATTCCCTGATATGAAGTTGAAACCTACCCTAGGGTTTGTTTTTGATTAAAGCAAAGAATACAATTGATTCTGACTCAAGATGGCCGACATTGTTGACATCATTGGTCAACTATGTATCGTATTTCTTGTACAGTACTGTATAGTATTAGATGGTGCAGGTCGTGTACCTAATGTTGTGGCCACTGACTATCTGTGATGTGTTTTTAATGTCTTCTGTTTGCACTACAGTGTTGCCTTAATAATAAGACCGCTCTTCACACTGCATACGTTTGCTGAGTGTTTTTTTTTTGTTTAGTCCGTCAGACTGGAAAATAAATGGACAAAATACAACAGGAACCTCAGGATAAAGTAAAAAAGAAAAATCAATCTAATAACTAAATAAACACAGGCTACTTTGACCTTAGGACAAATACGGCTTTGCTCAGCTGATTTTAGAAGTTAAAAAAAAAAAAAAAAAACTTGGTGCCTTTTTACAGCTGAGGTGGCGTTAATGATCCACTTGCTGGTACAATGACAAAACTAATCGAACCAAGAGGAAATATCATTCATGAAAGATGAATATGCTTGTTCTTTGCCTGCCAAGATGTATTTTTTATCATAAGGCAGAGGATTTCTTTTCTTTTTTTTTGCTTAATAATCTTAAAGTGTTAAATATTGTAAGTTTTTTTCTCTGTCGAGCATTTCACTTGTTTCAAACATTTAAGCCCAGTTTATGCAGTGTAGGAACATTTATAGATCTGCTAATGACTCAAGTATATAACATTCATATATTATTGCCGTATTCATATTCTATTGGCAGATAATTTCGTTTAATCTTTTTTTTTTGGGGGGGGGGTAGTTTTTAGCGCAAGAACATTTTGTTGGCCTAAAAAAGCTAACTTTTTTTCCAGTCATGTTTCAATCTTTTACAAAGTTAAAATGACAGGCAATGATTTGTAATCATGTATATAGTTTTTCAGTGAGGAGTCAAAATTTTCGTATTATATTGGCAGACAATTTATCTTAAATCAATAAACACATTTTATTTTCTTGATTTTAATCTCTTTTTGCCTTTTTTTTTTTTGGAGGGTAGCTACTGTTTTCTTATGACATTTTGACAAGTCAAATGTTCCTGTTCTGTTGGCAAATCATTTTGCTTATATTATGTAACTATTTATTTTTTTCAAGCCAAGTTTTTACAGTCAACATACAGTACACGCTGCTCAACTCAAACAAGAGATAAGCATTAACACGGAATAGCACCCGAGGGCGTTGCCAGTCGAGTGGCACGATGTGCCTTGCTTACATAACCGCAGCGCCGGTATAAATTCACATGCTCAGAAAGCAGTCCGGCCGATTTGGCCCGCGAAAGCAATGCAGTCGGCCGAGTTTCACCGCAACAGCCTGCTGCTGGCCTTGAGGGGCTACAGCTCGGCGGTCGGTCGCATGGAGCGGACGGTCCTCCTGCCGAGCCTGCTGCGAGACGTCCCGGCCGACGAGGAGCCTTCGCGGGACTTGTACGGCGACTACCTGATGCTCAAGGCGGCGAGGAGCGCGGTGGAGAGCGGCCCGGCGCACCCCGAGGACAACGTGTCCAAGGTCGTCCTGGTGGACCGAGCGCTGCCGGAGCAGGAGCAGGAGCCGGAGAGCCTCCTGCGCTTCCACCTGAGCGGACTCTTCGCCGTCGTCAGCCAGCTGATGCGCAGGAGCCACCGGCTGACGCAGAAGTACTTGGACATCATCGGCATTTCCAATTAAATAGCGGTGGCACCTTGAATGATTCTTTTTTTCTTTAAGCACGAGCTTGAAACAGTCCCGAGAACTGTCCGTGTTGCCGCCACATTTACACAGGTGCCTGCAGAATTTGTTTTGAAGCATCATGGGGGAAGGTTGAAAAAAAAAGTCGATGCTCTATGACTGATTGCACACACTAAGAATAAAATAAATAAAATACTAAGTCAAAAACAACTGGTGAATAATGTATGAGCGAATAAACACTGATTGAAAAAGAGACAATTGGAATATGTTGTAGATACTTTTACTAAATTACATAAAGAACCATTTTGGACAGAAGAGATGTGACATGATAGCTTAGCGCGCAGGATAGAAAGGCTCCACTATTTCAGCAAAGGTCTTCTTTTCTGGTGAAAAAAAAAAAAAAAAGATGTTCATTAGTCTACCTATCCTATATCACCTACTACCAAATATATCATATTTTTTTTTCATCATTTAAAAACTCATCCAATACCTGTGCCACTTAAACTCACAATGACATACAATTATGTTTGTGTTAATTCTTAATTCTATAATTATTTTATATTAATAGCTTTTTTCTTTTCTTTTTTTTACTGCTACTAAATAATGACAAATGATGCACCATTTTTTTCCTTCACATTTTGTGGTCTTTTCATTAAAACATACTATTGAATTAAACTACATGGGCACAACTATTTACATTTTTGTGTTATAATTTATACATTTTATTTCATCCTTGTTTTTATTTACATTTATACTTGCTACATAAAAAAAGAGCCCCCAAAATTATACACGACATACTGTACAACAATATTTATATATAAAAAAAAAATCCAGATTGATTTGAGCCTTATTTTTTTGTAATTGAAAACGCCACACATATTTTGGATATTATAGTATTTATAATTTTAGATAAAAATATTGTTTTAGTAAAAAAAAAAAAAAAGACTGCTTACATTTAAAAAAAAAAATCTACCAATATAGAATTTGCTTGAGCTGTCTTCGTAAATCATTATTTATCAATGATATGTACTGTATAAACACTTAAGAAATACTAACTCCGTAAGTTCACACATACTGTATTAAGCAGCCCTACTAAATAACTACCAAAGCTATTGGAAGTCCAATGAGAACCAACAGAAGCTTTGTCCACAACAACTGAGCTCACCCTTGGGTACAAAGTCCTCGGGGTGCAGTTTCATGTACTCGTTCATGTCTCGGTCCAATTTGGCGTACACATAATTTTCATATTTAGTCAGGTGGTAGCCGATGAACCAGCCGGCTGACGTCAGCAGGACCTGTCGATGAACTCCTGACAATATATCAAAATAATTTGACATGAAAACCATAGGTGAAAATCTAAAAATCACATTCTTAAAAGAGGCAAAAATAAATTACTTTACATAACACATGTATTAAATAATCTTACTTCCATTATTGGGTTCGTTCGAGTAAATGAGTACATGCTACGAGTGCTAACCTGACTTTAGCGGCGGGCGGTGAAGAATGGCGTTTTGAACCATGACGGAGAACCAGCCCAAGGCGGCCAGCCACAGCGAGTTTCGGTTCACGATGCCGGGTGGGGGGAGCCCCTTGCCCTCGTCCGGAAAGAAACCCATGGATCACAAAATCCAAAAGACGTCCTCCTGTCTTGTCTTGACCTCAGTTTTTAGCAAACACCGTCCATTAAGCTTCCGCCTTCTGGAGGAAATCGAGGTTGTGACGTCACGTACACAAGGAAAAAATGTTCGGCAGGAAATAAGGCTTAGGAAATGCAATGGAGGTTCCGCCTTTACTCAGTGGATAACATAAGGTACAATGTATGTTGTTGTTTTTTGTACGTCAAATCAAATATCCATATCAACACAATTATACGATTATAGCAATAAATTAAACTAATGGCAGTTACATCATTATTTGCAATTAAAAGAAAAGTCTAAAATAGTTACTCATCTTTATTGTTTTTATAGATGCAAGAAGAAGTTTAATTTGTATTTTTAGGAAGCATTAAAGGCTGTTTAAAAATATCTTGTTAATCTTGTTTTTTTTCTATGTCGAAGAACCAAATGGGTTTTATCTCTTCATTTTAATATCCAATTATATTTTTTTGTGAATATTATTTGTAAACATGTAAACATATGCAATTAATAGTAATGGTAATATTTTTAGTGAAATGCATGATTTTAAGAAGCCGGATATTTGAAGAATCGAACGAGTTTTAATACTTTATTAAGCACATCATTATTATTATTATTATTATGCTTATTATGATGATTATTATTATATTTAAGAAGAAGCCAGAAGAGTTTGCAGTGCGGTGTTCCGTTAGGCGAAGACGTCATTGAAGTGCAGTCTCCCTCCCTCCCTCCCTCCCTCCCTCCTCCTGCTCCAACTCCATCAGAAGAAGGAGGACACACACACACACACACACAGGAGTTGTGCTCCGAAACTCCCCAGCCAGCCGTGCCGTGCCGTTCCTTACCGTGCGGTGTGTGTGTGTGTGGCCGCTTGATGAGGTGACCGATGCATCGCGATTAGCCATCCAAAGCGGGGCCATCCCCTGTTTGTTCTACTGAGGTAAGTGTCACTCTGGTCTTTTTTCCTCCATCGGGCTTCATCTCCACAAAGGAAAAGAGCCAAAATGGCTTCACTCGGTGGCTAGCTGCTCGTTAGCTGTCCTCGCCGAAACGTCAATAAAGATGATGACCGTCCAAAGTTGACACATTTGCCCCGCGTCCGTTTGGTTGAGCGAACGGATAAATATAATGACTAAAAGGGCTAGTTAACAATGACACGGGGGGGGGGGGGAAGAAAGAAAATGACAAAACTGCTATGTGTTGTTAGTTTTTTTTAATAGCATATATTTCTTCCAAGATATTTCGTTCATCAACACAGGGTACAACGTTAACTTCGCCTGCTGCATTTACTGTACAACACTTTCGTTATTATGATCACGACTTACGAGCTTAATGCTTTCCTTTCCACGCTCGTATCTCAGTATACCAGTACTGATTCAAGTCGTTCATTTGCCGTTTTTGTGCTCGCCGAAGTGTTACTTTGGCCCCATCGTGTGGTATCTTGGTACTAAAGAACTACAGTGGGACTGCAACTGAGCCCTGCCGTGAAAATCTGCAAATAATTGAAGGTTTGCAATTGCATACGAATGCACAAGATGGCGACAGAGCACTGAACTCTATTGAACAAGGCTATGGCCTGACTAATGAAGTTACTCTCTCTGTTGTCTACACATAGTCACTCTATTCACGTAGAATTAGTTTGTTCATTTATTTTTTATAAAATCCAATGTTTTCTATTCATTCCACCATTTTTTCCACCATATCATTCTTTGCAGTGCTAACTTGGCTGTAGCTGCCCTTTGTGATTTCCGGAACATTCAGTAAAGATAATTCTATTTTGTTTTTGTTTCTCTAGTTGAGCATGAGTATGGAGGATTATGACTACCTGTTTAAAATCGTTCTGATCGGGAACGCCGGAGTCGGGAAGACATGCCTCGTACGCCGCTTCACTCAGGTTTGTTGTGATTAAAAAAAAAAAAAAGGCAACAAAAAGTGATGTCATTTATTCATTTACCATTCTTAATATTTATCACATTCTCAACATTCACACATTTTCCCAATCATTTTCCAAATTTCTAAATGCAAATATACTGAAGTGATTTGGCAGTAATTCATTCGCACACCACTAGAGGGAGCCCACCTGAACTTATTCTCTGCTTCTTCCAGGGGCTTTTCCCACCCGGACAGGGGGCAACGATCGGGGTGGATTTCATGATCAAGACGGTGGAGATTAAGGGTCAGAAGGTGAAGCTGCAGATATGGGACACTGCGGGCCAGGAGAGGTTCCGCTCCATCACTCAGAGTTACTACCGCAGTGCCAACGCCCTCATTCTCACCTACGACATCACCTGCGAGGACTCCTTCCGGTGCCTTCCCGAGTGGCTGCGGGAGATCGAGCAGTACGCCAACAACCAGGTGGTCACTGTGTTAGTCGGTGAGTTGACGTTTTACGGCCAAAATTCTCAGTTTCAATTCCCAAAGCCATTTTTATATTCATTTATCTGTTATTGTAATTTGTATTCGCCACAATTTTTTGCTGTGAAACAACTCCCACATAACACTTCCGATTTACATCGATCAAATTTCAACTTGCTTCAAAAATGTACGCTTTCCGGGGTATTTATCGTCTGATTCCACATTACTTGCAGGATTGATACAATTGAATGATAAATATAAACTTTTCCCGATTCATTTTCAATGGGACTGACATTGAAGTCCCACTTTCCACGCCCACTTTTTTACATACAACTGATCATCATTACCAGCTGTCTAATACTCAGTGGCACATTTGGTAAATTGCCTTGTCCAGTAACCAAGAGGTCACGGGTTCGAATTCCACCTCCCACTGTACATTGCAAATATATCCATGGCAATTATACATGTATACCAACTGACTATCAAAGTTCAATTTTTCCATCTAAATGAATGGAGGGTACTTTCAGGGTACACTTTTACATATAAATTTCAGCTTGCTTCAAAACTTCACCCCTCCCGGTTTCAAGTGTTCTTTTTTATTAATTTATCTTTCAATCTTTTATCTTTTACTTCATCAGCTTTCAGCTTAGCATTCGGCTATTAGCATTCAGTTTAGCATTTAGCTATTAGCATTTAGCTATTAGCATTTAGCTATTAGCATTTAGCTATTAGCATTTAGCTATTAGCATTTAGCTATTAGCATTTTGCTATTAGCATTTTGCTATTAGCATTTTGCTATTAGCATTTTTGCCATTAGCATTTTGCTATTAGCATTTTGCTATTAGCATTTTGCTATTAGCATTTCGCTATTAGCATTTCGCTATTAGCATTTAGCTATTAGCAATTAGCATTCAGTTTAGCATTGAACTATTAGCATTCAGCCTTCAGCATTCCCACGCAATTTCTGCAGAAATTGCACTTAGTCTTATTATTATTATTGTACATTGGTATTTGAAAGTTGCATTCTACTACACTGCAATGTCGATTTAAATCCGTTTACCTATCATCCTCTTGGCCAGGTAACAAGATCGACCTGTCCGAGAAGCGCGAGGTGGCGCGGCAGCGCGCCGAGGACTTTGCGGAGGCGCAGCGCATGCTGTACCTGGAGACCTCTGCCAAGGAGTCGGACAACGTGGAGAAGCTCTTCCTGGATCTGGCCTGCCAGCTCATCCGCGAGGCCAAGCACAACAAGCTGGACGACAACGACGCGGCGCCTGCGCCCGGCGAGGGCAAGACCATCAGCTACCTGGGCTGCTGCAGCCTCAACTAGCACCGCGGCGAGGGCTCCCCCTCCCGTCCCCGTGGCAACCAATCACGCCGCAAAGTCTCGGTATTCACCAGCAGTGTTATTAGCGCTCGGCCAGGTCGCGTTCTGTTGCCGTTTACATTGGAGAATGTGCTTACTTTCTTAATATGTTGCACAATTGTCTTGTCCACATGGAACGCCCTTGCAGCATTTAGTCCTCATCCTTGAGTACCATGTACTAGTATTCTCTTTTCCCTCACTAGTAAAACCACTACTACTTAATGGCATTGTCCTCACTACTGTATGACGTCTCTGCACAGTCGTAGGACAACTAAATGTTACTACTAGCGAGTAGAGGAAGAATATCGACGAAATAGTACTACAAACTAGACTTAAGTGCAATTTCTGGAGAAATTGCGCGGGAATGCTGAAAGCTAAATGCTAAGATTTGAATGCTTATGAAGTAAATTGAGGGATAAATTATGAAATGATGACCTCCTGGTTACTGGACAACGCACTTTACCAACTATGCCACCGAGCAGTATCAGACACCTGGTAATGATGATAACTGTGTTACTACTAGTGAGCAAAGAGTGTACTAGTACACGGACACGGGATTTCCATATGCCCTTGCGCCACGACAAACTGTGAAATATTTTGCCTCCTACTTGCTGCTACTGTTTGGTTTTTAGCCAGCGTGAATCAGCATTTTATTCCTTTTTTTTTACTTTTTCGCGCTGTGGAGAGTTTTAACAGACTAATATTCGATTTGGCGTTTCTTTTGGCAACATGGCCTCCTGTCTTGTAGTTTGTGCGTGGTTGTGTTTCATGCACGTCCCAGCATGTTTTCTCCACAACTGCCATGTCGTGCTGATGTATTGATCAGAAGTGTAACGTACTGTAATGCACACACACGCCGGATAACTGCACACTTTTTTTTCTTTTTTTTTACTGTTACATTTTTTTGTTGTTGTACAAACTTAGCACTTTGCTTTTTATATGTTACTTGATTTTTATTTTTAATTCTTATTTGCCGTTACTTTTTGTTAACCCATTGGATTTTGGTTAACGCAGTAGGAAAACACTACGGGGATGTTTCTGTGTAGAAAATATACGCTAAAGTACTCTGTATAATATTAAATAATCCAACTAAATGTGGTCTTCGTGTTTCTCGAGCTAGCTTTTTGGTGTAGCTCCCCCAACTACTTTTTTGTTTTGTATTTATCGTATTAAAAATAATTGGTTTATTGGTTGGAAATCAAGCAAAAACACCTAGATATAATTTACAGCAACAATATTGACAGAATGAAAAACCTTTTTATTTTATTTATTTATTTATTTTTATCAAATGTTATTTCTGTAGCACTTAAAAAACTGACAAAAAAAAACAGGAACAAAATTCTGTACATAATTAAACAAAGAACGACATACATCACAATAAATAACAAAATGATGAATAACAAAACCCTACAATAGATAGATTGTTCTTCAAAACAAAACCGTATTTCTTGAAAATCTGTCCCGATGTTGGCCGCCTGCTGTTCCGTGAGCGGCCTGTTGGTGGTCTAAGGAGCATGAAGTAGTCAGACTCTCCAGAAAGAAAGCGAAGAAGAGCTCACATCTATGAAGTTGTTAGGAGGTTTAAATAATAATATAATAATAAGCCAAAAAAGTGTAATCCTGTCTTGTTCAACTTTTTCATTTCCCTTTTGAATTTAAAGAACTAGTGTGCTCTGTTTAAACATTTCAAATGGCCCTCGGGCCGAATTTCGGGCACACCCACAATATGGATACGTCACGAACTGCAACTCCCATGAGCCTGTGCGGTTCCTGTGATTTTACTTTAGCCACGTGCTCTGCTGACTGCGAACCAATGATGAAATGTGAACCAAATGGATGTTCGGAAACCGCCGATAGGAACTTAACGCTGTTGTTTATGCAGAGTATGTTGTCCCGTGAGATTTATTGTTGCTTAAATTAGAACAACTCGGATGTCTGCTGACTCGCTGACAGCACAGTTTCACTTCCTCCTCCCTCCTCCTCTTTAAGAGGATCATCCGGTCTCCTTTGCCCAAAATGTGCTGACGACGGGAGAAGAAAGAAAGATGACGTTAGGAGCCGGGAAGACAATTTTGGACAGAGCTGCAGTCACCTACGCGCTCTTGTTGTTTGTTGGTTCTTTACAGGCCTTCAAAACGCAAGTGTTCACCAGACATGGAGGATCCTTTCACTCCTCTGAGATCCCCGTCAGCTATGAAACTTTTTACTTTGACCAGAAGGTAAGTTGAATCTTTCTCAATGTGCGTCGAATTCTTCCTTGCACTTTAAATGCTTTTATTAAAAAGTTTCTAAGGTTTCTTATCGAAAGTTAATGTTGAAACATAAGGGTAACTACTAAAATCTAACATTCTTTTACGAGGCTTGGTTCAATGCTTGCTGAGGACTTGCTGGGTAATCAAAACATAACATGGCATTTTCCAGGTACCACTCACATGTGCCTCTCATTGGCTGTGAGTAGCCGAGATGATGACGTCAGTGCACTCTGATTGGATGAGCTTCCCCCTTTTTTTGCCTTTTGATTTTATTTTATTTATTTTTTTGCAGACACTGTGCGAAATTGCTCACCTTTTTAGAAAAATGGCAGCACACATGCACTGAAAATTTACTCATTTAAGCGTTGACCATTTTAAAAATATTTTATAAAATAGCACTGGTTTTCACACACACCAAAATTTAAAAGAAACACTTTACTTTGATCAGGTGAGTTGAACCTTTCTCCAAGTCTTTTACGATGCACACCAAAAATGTACTTGTGCTTTGAATGTTTTTTTTTGTTTTTTTTAAACAGTGCCTTCTTTCCAAAAGTATTGAAAGTTGGTGGAAATTAAAAGCTGCAAATACTTAAAACAGGTTTAGTTAGAATGCTGAGAGGTGCAGTTAGCAACTTGAATTAATTGAGACCTATAATGCGCGATGACATTATTTTTATCCCCACCTTTGAACTCATTGTAAGAAAAAGTCAAATATTCTGGAAACAGTACATTTTTGGGGGTGAGAAAAACGGCAGCACACGCATCCTGAATGAATACTTATTTTAGTCTTTGGTGAAGTTTTAAACCAGTTGTGAAATGGCTGTACAGCTTTCCTTGTATAGCCAATTAGCCACGATTAGCATTTTTTGTTGTTGCAAAGTAACACCTGTGTCATTCAAATATTTACTTTTGCCTCCGAATACATTACACATTAGGGTTATTTTTTTCCCGACGGGAAATGTAGACATTAGATTACAATTAAAGATGACATACTTTAATCTTGACGAATGACTGATTAGACCGTTGAGTGTGTTTGTGGTCGGTGTGATAGTTCCTGTTTGGTCAAACCAAAGGATAAAGAAAACAGACAAAGCCATCTTCCTGGGATAAGAGTAATCAAGGGTAGAGCATAGTCCGACTTTTGTGACGACATTGCCACGTGACTTACAAATGTATAACGGAGAGGCTCGTTGAATTATTCTCTGAACGGCAACGTTTAGCATTTTGCAAGCCCGCCATTGTATTCGGCGTTCCTATCAATGCGGCACTTTCTCAATGCATCGAGGTTGCGCACGTGTTGTCTGCACACAATAAAGTGTTTCCCTTCACTACTTCCTGTAGTGAAGAAAACACAATTAAGTGTAGTTGTTGCCTCTGGCTTGCTGCCTAAAAGGTTCCCGGGGGGAAGGGGGGAGGGGTCTTCATTTAGGCCGTGGCTTCTAGCTCATGTAGAGTTACATAAAACAAATGTTTTTTATGACATTACTGTTCTGTATCTCCCCACACATTTTATTCCAGTAAAATTGTTTTGCGTCGATACATTTCCCAGGAAATATGCATCTTGGGTTCGTGAATACACCTGCTCCACCCGCCCTCAGCCTCCTTCCTGATCCGTGCGCCCATTAAGAGCATTTCCTCCATCCGGCCTGATGCATATTGTCTTGTCCTCGCGCCCGACTCCTCCGATGTCATTTCCACTAAAGGGTCAACGGTCACGCCGCCTTCTTCTTCCCACATTGTCTGCGTGACAGCGCGTCACAAAGTCATCGCGCCCATCTCAACGGGAAATCCTCTTTTATCGTGAATGGACAGTAAAGCAGTAATTCTCACAATGTCCACACAGTGGCACTGCTTCTCGGGAAAACTGACCAGTTTTTGCAGTCATTTATATCCTGCAAAAAAAAATATTTTTTTAATATATATATATATATATATATATATATATTAGGGGGGGGGGGCACCCAACACTATTTTTATTAGTTAATCTGAAATTGGTCGGGCGTGTTTATCGCACCAAGACACACGAAAAAGCCTCCACGACCCGTGACCAAAAATTGACAGGAAGTCATCTATTTTGGCTTTTGAAGCAGCCATTTTCTACTCGACAAGTCACTCAAATGCAGCTGTCCAGTCAAACTGCGCCAGTTATTGTCAACAGCGCTGCCTTGGCGCCATCTGGTGGCAGCTTTGTGCCAACTGCCAAAGAACTATGTTGGAGTGAGGCGCTTCATTGTGACAAAAGTTGTACTTTGCCACCACCTTGAGGCATCTCAAGGCAATTGCAAAAAAAAATTTGTCCACTTATATAAAGATCCCATCCAATAATGGCCATTTCCCATATGCTGAAATATATATTCCGAGATATATAGATATAGATATATATTTAATTTAATACAACAAAACAAAGGGAAAAGGGTTGCATTCAAACAACAGAAATATAAATCATAACAAATATAAAACTGTGACCTTTTTAAAAGACAATAATCAGAGTAAAGGACATTATTTGAAAAATCAACACGGCAAGAGCAAAAAAAAGGTGACCTTTAAAAGGACACACATCCACATTTAAATGCTTTGTTCACACAATTACACTGCACATGACCCCATGGGAGCATGCCGTTTTGCCAAAGTGCCCCCCCCCCCCCTCCCCCCCCCCCCGCTGTCTTTGCCTGGTAAAGTTACTGCCTCCTTTTGTATCCACAGAGAGACTTAAGAATGGTGGTTGGGGGCAAAAGAAAAACATTTATTCTGGAAGTGTCCGGGATGTTTGACAACTGACATATAAAAAAAACAATGACATATAAAGCAACTATCTGAGTGCTTCTATCATTCAAAAGCAAATTACACTCCTAATGCAAATAATCTTAAATATATAAATGTTTACATTCTGTTTTGTATGAAAACTTACTGTATTGTCGGTCGACATTACTCATATTAGCACGTTACTAACAGCCACACACGGCAGCAGCTAGCAGTTAGCTATCTACTACTGACAATAAAGTGCAAACATCAGCCCAAAACGAACATATAACAGACATTAACACTCATAGTTTCTTACTAAGCCCAGATAAGAACGTATCAGCATGAATTAGAATCGGAACGAATCAGAATGGACACTCACTTCGTCATTGACAAACACGCTACGAGCTGAATGACGAACGGAGGACTGGAAACAGGAAACGGAAATACGGAGCGGCCTTTCAAACTAAAAACCCACATTTCAAAATAAGATAGAAGTAAACATCGCAAACTAAACAACTTGAAGAATTCTTAACAGTGTAAACTAAAACCTATTTAGATTAAATATATGAAGGCCAGTGTACCAATAAAGCAATCATACTATACCAATCACTGTATTGATTAAGCTTCTTCTTCTTTTTTTTTTAAACCTGATATTATTTGTAACGTATTATAACAATCCATAAAAAGTAGACTTACCTTCCACTGTAAATAATCCTCAATAACAAAAGTTACATGACGTATTTTCCCCTCAGATTGATCATTTTGGCTTTGTCGAAGACGGTACTTTCAAACAGCGCTACCTTGTGGCCGACGAGCGGTGGCGCTCGCCGGGTGGCCCCATTTTGTTCTACACGGGCAACGAAGGCGACATCACCTGGTTCTGCAACAACACCGTAAGCTGACCCCCCCCCCCCCTCCCAAAAAAAAAAACTTTTCGTATTGGCTGCTTGTCCCGTTTAACAAATGACTGAAATTGCATCGGCGTGAGTGTGTATGGCTCTCTATGAATCAAATTTGATAACTGACCGTCCTTATTCCGGCCCAGGGCTTCATGTGGGATGTTGCTGGAGAGCTGGGAGCCATGTTGGTCTTTGCAGAACATCGCTACTACGGAGAGTCCATGCCCTTTGGAGTGGATTCTTATAGCGTAAGTGAACATGCTCATGACGACTCGTTATTTGTCGGTTGGACTCGGAAGCGGATTCCGAGGAAGGCGGCAGCCGTCGCCGAAACGGAAAAAAAACAAAAAAAACCACAGGACGACACACAACCATAAATGTCAAAATGTCTGGCAATGACAAGCGAGTCCACTCTTTTGTCTACAGGACAGCAAACACCTGAACTACCTGACGGCAGAGCAGGCCCTGGCGGATTTTGCTGTTCTGATCCAGAATGTGAAGCTCAGCAGAGCCGGAGCTCAGCACAGCCCGGTCATCGCCATCGGGGGGTCTTACGGGGGGATGCTGGCCGCCTGGTTCAGGATGAAATACCCCAACGTTGTTGTTGGGTAAGAACGGCAACTCGGATTGATTGATTGATTGATTGATTGCTGTCGGTGATCAATAATGGCAGTTGCATTTCTTCTCTCCCAGCGCTCTGGCCTCTTCTGCGCCAATATGGCAGTTCTCAGGTATGGCGCCGTGCGGAGACTTCTACAAGGTGGTCACGCAGGACTTTGCCAAAAGCGGACCCAACTGCGACGCAAACATCCGAGCGTCGTGGAGGGCCATCGCGAACCTCTCCGCCACTGGTAAGACATATGGGCCATTTCTCTCGTAGATGAGACAATCAAGACAAAAAAAAGTGCAAAATTCCATTCAATTATAACTCATTAGCATCAATCAATTATTTTATAAAATTGCTGATTGTATATGAAATTGTTTTTATTTTACTCATATTTTATTCATATTTAACTCATTTGCTCCCAAAAATGTATAAATACGTTCTATTTTAAATATTACCATGCTCCCAAAGACGTATGTATACGTTTTTAGCATACAGAACTGAAGAAAATGCTTAAAGCTATGGTAGTTATTACAAAAACGGCCAGCAGGTGGCAGCAGAGTATAAGAGATCAACCAGGGCCATGTTGCAAAAATCTCTGTCCCCTTCTGGATATTCACAGATTTGTGAAGAGTGATGAAACTTAGCTATATTCAAATGCTAATTGCTGCAAAACGGAAACGGATCGAAATATACTTTTTTTTTCCTGATAAAAGAAGAGACTCTAATCTTTCTTTCCGTGTTTTTATAGCCATAGAACAGAATATTCTGTGGGCCTTGCAAAATCCGTCAAAATTCAGTAAAACAACAACTAATCAAATTGTTCAATCATTAATTTGATAATTGATTAATCATTGTGATGCCTTGTTTAATTAAAAATTGTACAAATCCTCCGAATTTCAGCCTCTCACCAATAAATATTCTGATATTAGCTTTGTGTTGAAACAAAATGAAACATTTACAAACAACAGCTTTTATTTTGAAAAACAATGATCCACATTTTTGCCCATTTTCTGGCATATTACAGAACAAACCAGTAAATGAACCCTAATCAATATATACTTTTGCGTTTTCTTCACTCCCAATTTGAAATCCTGCCCCGTAGACAGCAAAATAATCGACAGATTAATAAATGATCAAAAATCATTGGTAGTTGCTGCCCTACAGTGAATCAATGAACCAATTATTTAATGAGATAAAAAAAAAGAATGACTACTTGATACCTGTGATGGACTCTCACCGAAGTCGGCTTGGATTGGCACCGGCACGCTCACAATAAGCACAATAGAAAATGAATGGATGAATAAATGCATTTGAATGAACTGCCCATCACTTCAGTACGACAGCAACGGTCGTCATTACCTAACCATGTGCGAGGCTTGCAAAAGAGCATCCAATAAAAATATCTTGTGGTTCCGCAGCGTCCGGTCTGGACTGGCTGTCTGCGGAGTTCGACTTGTGCGCGCCGCTGAAGAGCGACAAGGACGTGTTGGGCTTCAAGAGTTGGCTCCAGGAGACGTGGGTCAACCTGGCCATGGTGGACTACCCCTACAAGGCCGACTTTCTGCAGCCGCTGCCTCGCTGGCCCATCCAGGTACTCGCGCAAAAGACAAACAACCGTTTTGGAAATTGAAACCCAAAAAAAAAAAATCTTCAAAAGTTAAATCAAATTATGACCTAAAACAAAATGGATTTGGGGATATTTAAAATCCATTCTGAATCGTTCTAAATGAGAATTGTGATTTATTTATTTTTTGCCACACCCCTAGTGTTTATGTACTGTAGTGGAATTAATTATAAGAATGTCGATTTTTTTCCCCCCCCTTCTTTTCTATACAGTGCTACTATTGTGAACACAAGTGCTCACGTTGCTGTGTGTGTTCGCAAGAAGGCATCCAAATGCCTCCTTGTTGTTGAGCAGACTTGCTCTATGGCGGCCTGTAAACGCTTTTGGCACATAAAAGGCGCCGGCGCCTGATTTGCATGTGAAATTCGCCGGGATTTATGGCAGCCATGTCGGAACAAGAGGAGGGGCCGCGCGTTGGCTTTAGCATCCCGACCCGATTAGAATGCATAAAAAAAAAAAGAAGCTCTTTGGTTTCCATCCATCACGACTTGGACTCAAAGTTGTACCCTTTAAAAATGCTCACTCGTTAACTGTAGGTTACGCGTATATAGGTAAGAGTGTTGCTTTCATTTTTGTTCTGTATTGTGTTGCAACGATCCAATGCCGGAAAAAAAAGGTTTTAACTCGGCAACAGCAATGCTAGTTTTGTTAGCCTGTCTATGGCATTTTGCATTGTGTGTTAGCTTTATGCTGCCAGACATTGAAAATGGGAAGAGTTGTTCTTTACCTGCTAAACCGCAGATTGTTGTGAAGTTTGCTGCCGCCATCTAGTGCTTGTAACTCAGATTTTTGCTCTTAACTCAAGACAATAAAAATGCCTCTTGAAATTAGCAAGTTGAGGTATTGTCCAAATTGCGCTCTTTCACAGTTTTGTGACACCAGATGGTGCATGAAAATAAATAATAAATGATGAATGGTGAGTGAGTAGCATTTGAGCGTTCACTTTCTCGTTGCTTTTGTTACCGTTTCCCAGTTGGCGAAAAGAAAAGAAAACTGAGCCCTGTTGTTTTTGCAACCCCGCGAGTGTTGTTACTTGAGGCTTTTGTGCGAGGACTCGGTGGTGGTCGATGGATGAGGACGGCCGAAGACACGTCCAAGCGAAGATTTACACCGTGGAAGAAAAACAAAACCAAAAAAAAAAAAGAGCAGCGGAAAGGGGGGGGGGGTCATCTTCTCCTTACTTTTCAGCCAGGATTAGCTTTATACATTCATCTCTGCCAACACCTCTAAGCCCTCAATGGGCCCTTCTCACACTGGCTCACATAATCACATTAGCTTTGTCATTAAAAAAAAGAAAAGGAAAAAAAAGAAGCTTCTCAGCCTAAAGCGCTTACACCGCCCATAGGGGTCGCATACATTAGAGGAACCTCCCGATGACCGTTTAGCCTTCCTTGTGGAGACACGGAGCCGTAGGGAAAGTAGATAATACCTGCTGAGTGGGACGTCAGGGGAGGAGGGGGGGGGGGGGGGGGTCAACGGCAAGGTGGAAACATGAAGCGTTGAGGTCAATCGGGAGAAGAAAAAACAACAACAACAAAGTTTTGCAAAGAAAACAACTGTGAGCTATTCGCAGTGGATACGAGCCAAGCCATGCTACGAATAGTGAAAAACGGCAAGTAGTACTCCTGCTAGAAATGTTTATCATTGGCCAAGGGTTGAATCTGTGTAGATATCGGGCAAAATAAAACAAATAATTCCAATAGCAGATGACTTGGCCAATTAAGTAAAAAAAAAAAAAAGACATAAATGAATAAAATAACTGCTTAATAGTTCTAACATTAGATAGGAATTATAGAAATTAGTCCTTTAATATTTGTTTAGCATTTTTACTTCTTTTTTTTGGTTGAGGGGGGCGGGGTTAATTTAGGAAAAAAAGGCTAAAATCTGGAGAGAACAAAACATATCACATGTTTTTTTAAAACTACTAACATCTGTCAATAAATCAGCTGTGCCCTAAAACGCAAGTACAACCTGCTAACAAAACACCGATTTAAAGATAATAACTATCAATTATTATTAATCAACAGCAGAGGTGGCAAATCCAGGTCCAGAAAGTTAAAAACCTTGCCACAGTTTAGCTTTAGCCCCTGGCGCTAGCTAGCTAGCTCCCTAGCAGATAAACGAGCACCATGCTAGCTAGCTAGGGAGCTAGCTAACTAGTACCCGAAGCTAAAGCCAAACTATGGTTTTTTTTTTACTTTCTGGACCTGGATTTGCCACCCCTGATAAGTGGCAGGAAATTCAGGTAACATCGACGCGTTTGTGCTCTCCAGGTCGTGTGTAAGTATTTGGCCATGGATTCGTCCGCGTCGGACAAGCAGATCCTTCACGGCGTGTCGCAAGCGGCCAAGGTCTACTACAACTACACGGGAAGTGCCTCGTGCCTCAACACCTCCGAGACTGCCACCAGCAGCCTCGGCATACTCGGTTGGGACTACCAGGTGAGGGGCGTCCATTTTGGCACTTAGAATTGGAAATGTTGTACCTTGACTTACAAGTACCCCAACTAACGAGTTGTTGAAGTCAGAGAAAATTTTTTTTTTTTCCGTATCTATCTCTGGTTTGGGACCACTGAATCCAACGACATGTTTAAACGAGAGGCTTCTCCTCCTCAGGCCTGCACCGAGATGGTGATGCCCATGTGCACCGACGGAGTCCGGGACATGTTCGAGCCCACCGAGTGGAACTTCCAAGCCTTCTCGGACGAGTGCCACGCCATGTTCGGCGTCAGGCCGAGAGCCGACTGGGCGGGCGTGGTCTTCGGCGGGAAAGACATCACTTCGCACAGCAACATCATCTTCAGGTAAGCCGGGAAGAATCCATTTTGTTGAGCTTTTTTTTTTTTTTTTACATGTTACGGTATAGAACGTTTCAACTCACTCACTTCCAGCCCCGTTAAAATGGATCTTTGACGTCTATAGCCGTCAATGGCAGTGAAGTCATTAAAACACGAAGCAAGTCAAGTTTGTACCAAATCGGGACGACAATTGGCTTAATCCTCTACTTGTGGTTTCCCAGTAATGGAGGTCTGGACCCGTGGTCTTCTGGCGGGGTGACGCAAAACCTGTCCGAGTCCCTGGTGTCTATCATGATTCCAGACGGCGCGCATCACCTGGACCTGCGCTATGCCAACGATCTGGACCCGCCTTCTGTGCGGGAGGCCCGCATGTTGGAGCTGGCCTATTTTTGGAAATGGATCAGACAGGCTGCTAAAAAGCACCAAAGAATGCCTCAGACTGGCTAAAACTCTACAAAATGTTTATCTGTTTTTATCTCAAATGCTTTTTTTTTTTTTTTATACAAATCTGAGTAAAAGCTTTAATAAATATCCCAAAATCAAAATCCGGATTCAGCTTTTCTCATGATAGTTGCCCAGAAAATAATTCCCAGCTTGGTTGGGTCCGCTTTCTTTGAAGCTCATTTTTGATGTGCATTTTATCCTTTTAATAATAGACCTGGGGTAGATCTTTGTCACGTTTGAAGCATCTTGAGTGAGCGGGAACAATGGCAGGGAAATTTAATAAAAGTCCACAGTCGCAGGAGGCCAATAACGCCGGTGGCGGGAGGTTATTGCCATCTGACCCCGTCCTGCGGGATCCCTCTCCCTGGTGACCATTCACTCACCCAACTCCCGTTTGTTCCGCGTGCTAGCAATATTATTAATACAGCTCCCGAGGGGTGTGATTAGAAGTGAGGCGGCATTAAAGTTCATTGTCGTCAAATCCTCTCATGTTACTCTGCACCATTAAAAAAACAAAACTGTATTATTCCACACATCTTTTTGTTATTCAACTGCTTCCAAATTTCTCATATTAACTCATTCACTGCCATTGACGGCTATAGACGTCAACATTTTATTTTAACTATTTCTATTAATTAAAAAAAAATACACTTTTGTTGATTTCTTTTTAAAAATATTTTCTTTAAAAAAAAAGAAGAAAGAAATAAGATTATTAAAAATTAGGGGCATCAGCCAATTAAAATTTTGAATTGTAATTAATCGCATGAATTCACTAGTTAACTCGCGATTAATCACAAATTTTATATCTGTTCTAAATGTACAATAAAACCAAATTTCTAGGTTTTCATACTCTTGTTAACAAAAGTGGGATAAAAACGAATAGAAATAGTTCAAATGAATTTTTGTGGCAGTGAATGAGTTAAAAAATTAAAATTCACCAAACAATCCCAGTATTTACATTCTACTCATTCGAGTGAGGCATTAAAATAAAACCTCTTCCATCCAGTCAAACTGTTTAGCTCATTCAAAACATAACCATATGTGCCTGTATCTTATACCTCTTAGTTCTTTATTTCAGGACAACACAGATTAGCTAGCCTGATGGCAGTTAGCATCTTCGTGTATTAACTTTTGTTAACATTTGTAGCATTTACCACAATTGTGTAAATGTTTATTACAGTTAACGCCTGTAGGATGTGAAACTTTTTTTCTTTTTAAATCTATGTATATGAGTTATGTTATCATTTAGCTTGTACGTGCATTAGTTTAGCTTCATTAGCACGTTTTAATTTATCCATTCAATCTCATTCAGAACATCTTGGGAACTATTTCAACCACATTCCCAGTATATATTTACTGTACTGTACTGTATGTCCATTAGTTTGGCTTCTTTTAACTTCTAACCCAACATGCCTGTATCTTATACCTCTTAGTATTTTATTTTGGGACAACACAGATGAGTTAGCCTGTTGTCATTTAGCATGTACGTGTATTAATTTAGCTTCTTTCGCGTCTAGTCCTTATTTGTAGCATTTACGCCAATGTTTAGCAAATTGGATGCCTGTAGGATGTGCAACTTTTTTTTTTTTTAATTACATAGATGTGAGTTAGCCTGTTATTTAGCTTGTATTAGTTTAGCTTTAGCATGTTATTTAGCATCCAGCTGTGGTGTAATAGTAAATTACATTTCACATGGTGTTAAACAGACTAGTCTGTTTATTTTATGACGACACAGACAAGTTAGCCTGCTAGTATTTGACCCGTACATTCATTCACTTTACTTTTTAACTTCTAACCGCCACACTTTGTGGCGTAAAAATTAATGACGCTTTGTCTTCATCCATGTAGGGTGTGAAACTGATCAGTCAATACAGGCAAACTAGCCTGTTAGCGTTTAGCATGCACTGTGCTTTCATTCGCCGTCTGAATAAGAAGCTGACACGATGCAGACTGCAGATGGGCAACAAAGCAAGCGCTGGTATGTCCCATAAAATCAACAACAACAAAAAAAAAAGCTGGACTTGGCGCTGCTCTGACTTTTCAGACATGGAGATATACTGCTCAGCGCGGGGGAGGACCATCGGGGTCCCCGCCACCCAAAGGCCCTACTTAAAAAGTTTTCTCAGGACTCGGAGGGGTCGTTTATTCCGCTGGCGTCTGACAGCGGCCATCAATCAAAGGCGTTATTTAGTATTCACCGCCGGCCAAACGCGGGAGTGCGTCGTGGTTAGCGTGGGGACCACACACACTTGCACGCACACACTATATAGGAAGAGATTAAAGCTTGGGGGTGTCACATTGGAGGAGGGACCGAGAGGGCTGCTGAATACGTGAATTCTCTTGGGCTACAATATGGATGTGTGCCCTTAACATGTTTGTCGTTGTGGGGGGGTCTACCAAATAATTAGCAAAAATCATGTATAAATCAAACTCTCTCACACCATTTTATTAAGGCTCGTTTCTTGTCATACAGAATGCGAAAATGTTCCGCTCCTGTTGTCTGTTTCTTAATGGGAATCAGGATCACTAAAATGGTCGCTAGCAGGGTGCTAAAAATTGCTAAATAAGGTGCCCCCCCCCCCAAAAAAAACAGGTGCCCTGATCCAACCTTTGCAAATTACTATGACTAAGGATGACTGAGAGTCCTCAAGAAAAATAATAGTTTTTAAGCAAGCACCTTGGTGTGTTTTTTTAAAAATTGATATTGTGACAGTAAGTTAAAATTGACTTACGTGATTATGCTAGGCTAACAAATTCCAGTTCTAGCTCAGGAATTGGTTTAAAATGCAGTACAGATTTGTATATATTTTTTTAACCTTTCCAAATAATAGAAACAGACATTTTAACCCCCACCCCAAAGGATTAACAAAAAAAAAAAAACCTCCATCCTTGTGCCCTTTCAGCCTTTTACTCAACAATGGCAGCTTGTTTCCGGGATGTGTGCGTCATGCTCCGCCAATGTCAATGACCCACCAGCGCAAACCCCCAAAGCCCCATCCACAGCTAAAAGATTGGGAAGATGAAGGTGGTCTGTTGGTGGCGTTGTCATGTTAACCTCTGTGACTACAATGACGCCATTTTGTCATAATCCTGTCAAATGGCTTTCAATGACTTTATTCAAGCGTGTAGTAATGAAAAAAATGAGAAGCATGTTTGTTTGTTTCTCTTTGACTGACATTTGCCTATATTTTTCCCTTGGCCAATGGGGCAGCTATGCTTACAACCATGCGTACTCCAGGAATTCTGCCTAGCAACAAAGAGAATAAGCAGGAAAAATAATCAGGCATTCATTTACTGACAAGATAAAGCTTAAATTAACTTATTTTGTTGTTGCAATGTCTACACCGCATACATAAGATCATTGGTGATTACAAAAGAATTTTTTACATTATCTGTATTTTTTTTTTTTAAGTCTATTACAGTTGATATTTGCAGTTGAACTGAGTGGAGGCGCTTCATCTAATCAGGCCATGGACTTTTCTAAATGAAAAAAGATTGCATTGTCACCATTTTGGCGCAATCCTTTATCAGCGGGCGTCAATTTTATGAAGATTTATGCTATTCGCAGCATAGCTCGCTTCTTATTCTCTGTGAAAAGCAAGTATTCACTATATTTTTGTGGTGGTAAAATTCTCGTAAAGAAAAGTGCTGGGACAAACAGTTTCAAAGTGCGTTTGATATCTGAAGACATAAATCAAATCCCAGAGGGAGGGAAAAAAACAAAAATCGCAACTTTTGATTTTTTTTCCCAGAAGTAAAAGGGAAACGCCAATTAAAATTGGAAACAA
Organism: Leptonotus elevatus; assembly: GCF_054856555.1. Taxonomy (NCBI): domain Eukaryota; kingdom Metazoa; phylum Chordata; class Actinopteri; order Syngnathiformes; family Syngnathidae; genus Leptonotus; species Leptonotus elevatus. The sequence continues at coordinate 23,435,881 of NC_141245.1, read as the reverse complement.
AAACAAATCCATATCGCACAGCCCAATATGTAATTGGATCAGCACTATCACTTTCACTGTCCCCCTTTTTTTCCCCTCATCCTATTAGCATGAGAAAGAATGTTTAACAGCCGCACTCCATCCCTCCAACTCCAAAACACCTCACCTCAAGATGCACTGTTTCCAAAAGGAGCCGGATGAATTATTCAACGAGCGACTGGCACAAAATAGTTAAAGTGCATCTTTAAAGCGGGCTCAAAAAAAAAAAAGAAAGAAGAAGAAGCCCGCCGCTGGCAAGCAACATGGCGGCCCCTTTCAATGGCTGGCAAGGCAACTTCCTGTAAAGACGCCCCCGCCGAGGCTTCATGCGCGGGATTTCTGTCAAAGTCAGCCTCGGCTCTCTTCTGGCCTGCGTTCCTCTCTTCTTCTTTTTTTTTCTATTTAACAGCTCCGGCAGCTTTTCCAGTTAAATGGACTGTTCCATTATTGGAGAAGCATTTTAGCGAGGGGCTGTGAGGTGCAATTTAATGAATCTCTGGCACAAAGCTCCCATTCACTGGGACCAACGAAGAATGGGGGCTATTTAGACCCTGTAGGGCTTTATGTCAAAGGCGGCCCCATAATAGTTGTCAGGCCGGGGCAGAAATTCCCACTGGCCTGGGAATGCACCAGAAATCAACTTTATGTCACCAGCAGATTAAGAGACAAGCGGCCCGCTCGGGACCAAAATGTTTGGGGCCAAATCGCCGCATCTGTTTGGGCGCGCACATTTTCCCACGATGAAAGGGCCTCGCTCGTTACTGTATTGGCCAGACTTAAAGACGCTCAAGTTCTGCTTGCTCGTCCCAACAGAAAGATAGACTGGTTACCGAAAGAATGGATTTGATTCATGCCAAGTCTTGTAGTTTTCTTAGTGTGTCTTGTTGGCTAAATTGGGATGAAGCGTGGTGTCGTGTTGTCGTTTGCGGTCGAAACGCTGAAAAGTAGAGATGGCAAATCCAGGTACAGAAAGTAAAAACCCTGCCACAGTTTGGCTTTAGCCATTGATGCTAGCTAGCTAGCTTCCTAGCAGGCAAACGAGCACCATGGGAGCTAGCTTTGGGTAGCTAGCTGGCACCTGGGGCTAAATCCAAACGGTGGCAGGGTTTTTACTTTCTGGACGTGGATTTGCCACTTAAGCTGAAAAGGGAAATCTTGAGAATGAGTATCTGCTGTTGTGTAAAAAAAGAAGAAAAGAGTGTTTTGCCCAAATCAGAAAGAAGAGAAGTCTCATGTTGTGGTTTTTAGTCCAACTGCAAACAAGGAGAAAAAAAAGCAGGCTTGATTATGTTGAGGGTTTATTTATAATTTTAGGTTTCCTTGGAAGTGTTTAAACCCAGATGGGGACATCGAGTGCTGTCAAATATAGTTTGTGGTCAAAACAAGCAAAATTAAGAAGAAGTCCAGATTAATTTTCAGTTTTCCGCGGAATTCCAATTGGCCCAAAAGGGATAAAGAGCGGTCAAGTTCTTTGAAGTATTTTTCCCCGTAGTCTTCCTTAGAACTTTTACAAACTCAAACGACAGGGGAGTGTTTCCGAGCGAGGTTATTGTCCTTTGCTCAGCATGGAATCTCAAACAAAATCCCTCTGGGGATGCAGGTGGCCCGGGGACAAGCAAAGAGTTAAGTCCCGCACTCTTTGAAGGGGGGGGGGGGTACACACCCACCCTCTTTGTGACATCACGGGGTCCGGCCCCCTGAAAGATCCCCTCACTCCGCTCGCCATCTCCTCACTTGTGCTCCGGAATGTCGAGCAGCATCAGGACGGTGGAGGATATGATGTGAGGAACTTGTCTGGATTGTGGCGGGTGAGGAATGGCCGCCATCATGAACCCGCAGTTCATGAATTTTTGCTTCCCGGGCTCAGCGATGGACGGGGGTCTCCTGGGCGAACCGGAGAAGGACGAGGACTACAAGGAGACCACCAGGGAGCTACTGAGCTTCATGGACTCGGCCTCCAGCAACATCAAGCTGGCCTTGGACAAGCCGGTCAAGTCCAAGAGGAAAGTTAACCACCGCAAGTATCTGCAGAAGCAGATCAAGAGATGCACCGGGATCATCAACGTCGCTGATGCGGCAGGGAAGGGGCCCGGGTCGTCCCCTTCGGCGGGCAAGGCCGTCCCCAAGCGCGACGGCGTCCAGGCCAACCTGCAGAACCGCAGCCTGGCTGCCCTCTTCAGCCCCGCCAAGGAAATCCGTGGCGAGAAAGCCAGGAAGCCGCCACTTCGCCACCGCAACCTGCCGCCTTCCTTCTTCACCGAGCCGGCCAACTGCTCCAAGGTCATCCCCATGGCAGGAATGTCGCTACGGGACCTGGAACGAGCCAACACGGAGGCGGCGGACTTCTTTGAGCTTCTGGGACCCGACTACGTCAGCGTGGCAGCCGAGCAGGAGTTTTACCACAGCGTGCCCGGCCCAGAAGCCTCCTACGACGGCCACCACTTCGTCGGGGGCCTCCTTTACCCGGAGTCGTGGACTAGCTGCTCACCGCCGCTTGCCAGGAAGCTCCCGACTCCCACTCAGCCCCCGCTATACTGCCACCCGGAGGCCGCCACCCCCGTGAACGTCGAGGATAACGCGCTGTGCTCGTTAGCATTCTCCAACTTTTTCACAGACTGCTCTGTGCCTCAGGTCAACTACGACTTAAGCAGTGACTGCAACAGGATTCATTATTCATCTCTATGAGAAAAGACAAATGAGTCACATCGTTGTCTTTCACTAACCATTGCTGACGCAGAAGTAAAGTTTTAATTACAGTCAGTGTTTGCATGAAAAAACACTTTTAGATCCTAAAGATAAAACAATACAATGAAAAACAGTAGGCACAGCCTTCACTGAGCGAGTGTCATGCACTTGGAATAAGCAGGACACCCATTGTGATGTGTTAGCGTTAGCATCACTGCTAACATTACAGTTCAGTTTTGTGTACAGGACAACGAGATTAGAAAGTGTTTATTTGAAAACACGAAGTTACAACATCTGCCACGCAAATAATCCAAAGGTTTATGTCAAGATGCCACATTGAGTTAACCGTTAGCGTGTACATTCGTGGGATTGACTTTCTTCAGCTTCTGGACTTTGACGATTAACAAAAGGCATCCAATTTGTAGTTACCCGTGTCTTAAAAGGAACCCCGACTGTATTTGGTTGTTACTAGCATAACTGTGAGATTTATTTTTCAAAAAATCATTTCCAGTTTAATACATTTTGTAGAAACTTTATTTGGACGTACGCCGCCATTGTTATTTACGTCGCAAGGCATTCAGTGTGTGGTGACGTAGAATCGCAGCGGCTCTCTGCCGAGAAAGAAAGCAAGGTAAGTCTCCGAAACAGCACGCGATTGGGTCTGTCAAGCCCCCCCCCCCCCCAGACGCATTCAAAATTTTTGATCGTCCCTTTAGGAACGCTACGGAGGCTTACCTTGCTTTCTGAGCCTCCTTGCTTTCTTTAAAGGCGTTTCACATTGCTCGGCAGAGAGCGTACGTCCGAATCAAGTTTCTACAAAATGTATTCAACTGGAAATGATTTATGAAAAATTAATCTCATAGTTATGTTAGTAACAACCAAATCAATAATATAGAGCAAACTTGTCATTACAGTCGGGGTTTCTTTTAAAGGAGTCCAAGAGCCAAAACAAGTCAATCCTAAGTAGAGGAAGGAATGCAGTATTTTCTTGTTTACCCTGGGCAATTCTAACACTGAATTAAATGCATGATATTTCATGATTAGACTGAATTAATAAATCACACACAATCAGTTGTTCACAATATCATAAATGTGTTTGCCATTTTGACGAAGCTCTGACGTGGAACACAATTTAAATGGTGACGATCAAAGCGATAAAAAAAAAAACAGGAAGAAAGAATTGAGTTAAATTCATTCTTAATCTATTTTAGATGCTGTACAAAGATGAAATAAAGCTGGTCTTTATTGCTGTGAAAACTGTGCCTGCTTCCCCTCCTTCCACTCATCTGATATACGTGACAAACTACCAAGGGCTCTGTTCATTTCATAAACCCACATTTACTGTCCACAATTTAGAATATTGTGCTTGTTTTTTTTTTTTTAAACGGCATGCTACGACTGTGTAGTTCATTTAAAATCACGCCCGGTGTGCATTTAAAACAACACTGAATTAAATTAATTCAATCGTAACGTTATGACAAGCGCGTTTACACGTACAAAAGACATTTTGGGCTGTTTTTGTGAATTATTCCTCCACCACAGGCTGGAAATTACCCCAAATAACCAATTAAGTCAATAAATAGTTTTAATTAGGATGTAACAATGACAAAGGGGTGGTTGTTAACTGACTGTAACAGTTAATGTGTGGTTAAATACAAATCTTGTTGAATTTATGGGTGTCTTTAGTAATTTAAACAGCGACACTGTTTGTATATGACTTTATAATTACTGAATGCACTTGAAATGATGGCTTCTCCAAATAAAGTCCTAAATCCTCATAACAAATGGAGGAGGCGACCCAAGAAGTTGACGTCAGCCGCCAATGTACAACACCGCCCTCTGGCCTCTGCTTTGTGGTACTACAGCAAGAGGCCCAAAGATAAAAAAATATAATGTATTTGTGTTTAACTTGGGTAGTTTTAAAATATGTTAAAATTGCACTAAAGTTGCTGGAAAACAAAATGAATTGATTTATTTGTAGTTTTCAAATAATATTACTGATAATAATATTTAAAAAGGATACAAGGGTACAACTTTAGATGAATTGTAATAAAATGGTCTAAACACATTTAGGCCAAAAAATACATTACACACAATTTAATCATATATGGTGTACATAATAAACAAAAATTTGGTATTTTTGTTGTGGTATTTTTATTTTATTTTAATTGTACATTTTATTAAATAATTCTTAGCATATTTTCACCAAATTACTAACAGCGCTTAAGGACATTAAAAAAGAAAGAAGAAGAAAGTTAGGATATCTTATAGTACATTTGATAGTACTTATATACTTTACACCAGTGACGTGCGGTCAGGATAGACAAGGTAGGCACTGCCTACCCCAGTCTGAAATGAAAGTTGAAACTGTTTGGCTATTTCTATTTATTTGAATTATTTCTTTCATTTTAGAAAGCCTATAGGTTTAAAAGTGACAACATTTGGTGATTTTCATACCTCAATTAAAAATGACTCATGACTTCGTCTGGCCTGCAGGCAAAAAAGCTGCAAAAATGATCCTCCTGAAGGCTAGTGTGCTTTTCCCAGCCTTGTCCGCGTAGCGACGTGTGTTCGCGCATGCGTAGTCAGTTTCCCAGTTGAAAAGTCCTTTACGCAAATAGGCAGATCGTTAAGTAGCCTTTTTACGTCGCTGTATTATTCCTATGCGAACGTACGTTCGCACAGTGCATTCGTGAATTCAAAATACACTTAGTGCAAAGCAAAGCGGTAAGATGACGCCACGCCAATATAAAACTATTTTCACGCCTTTCTTTTGAGGGAAAACGCCGTTTTTTGAAGGATGGGAGATCAACGCCTTAGCTACCGGATCTTCAGCAAAGTAAGGGACAAAGAATTATTTTGACTTTTCACAAAGAATGGTGCAAAATGAAAGATTGGCTTTGTGGATGTGCTTTGATTAACTTTACATGGTGTTTGGCATTGCTATTGCCATTGCTATTGCTAGCGCTAGCGCTAGCGCTAGCTTGATTTTGTAGAAGTGGGCTGTTTTATAGAGAGAAATTCACTTTATTACATTCATTCCGGGCATCCGGGCGGGTTTGAAATTGTTTGTTTTTCGTTGTGCGGCAAATTTGAGGCACTGCAACGTTTTCTGTGGCTGGCAGACTGCGCACTGGCTGACGGTGGCCCAGAACTTTAGCATGTGTGTGTGAGTGTAGCAAGTGCTCGAAGTAAAAAAATAAAAAATAAAAAGATTGCAGAGCAAAAAATGAAAGACTTCAAAAGAGAGTAATGTTTTTTTTGTTTTATTTTCTACCCATACAGAAGAGGGATATGTTAAAATAGTTTGAATGTATGGCATCTTGTATCTCGAGGTCAGGCTGAGTGTCCTCTTTTTTTTTTTTGGAAATGAAAATATGGTCACAAGGATTTGTTGTGCACTCGCCTGTTGACACACAAATTTGTAGTTTGTGTGTGCGTCTCAATTTGCGACTGCCTGCCTACCCAAACCCAGAGCTCTCTGCGCGTCACTGCTTTTTACATACATTTAAAATGCAAAATATGGGCTCTTTGACTTTTTTTTTGTGTGTAAAGCAACTATAGCCACTAGATGGCAGTAAGATTCCATATGAGACATGAACCACTCCCCATGGAGGAAGAAGGCCTTGTTTGCCTGAATCATAATCACAGAAGATACATATATAAATATATATAAATAATTGTATTTATTTATTTAATCTCCTATATGCTACATGCAGTCAAACCCTTTGCAGGTCTAAATAATGTAATATTCACGCAGAAGGGATATGGATTTTGTGACACTGGCTGACATTGGGATTAGTCGCCGTTCTGTCTATATTTGATTTACGGCACACAGGAGAGAAGGTGTTTGTTAAAGCGATTAACTAAAAACATCTCAGTAAACCAAGGCCTGAATTCTAGTTATGGCAGCTGTATTTATGTAGTATGAATTCACAACAGAAAAGACATCTCAAGACATTTTATATGCGGAGCGGGTCAAGAAGCACACTCGTTACTTGTGAAAGGAAAAATACAACTAAGCTTGTACAACATGTCAAAACTGGCCACTAGCACAGAAGAAAAACTGACAAATGAAAATAATCTATGACGGACAATCATTGCAGACATGTCATAACTGTCCATCATCACATATGAAAAACACTAAGACATCAAATAATCTTTTTCTAAATATAGGCTTAGCAGTTTGTCAGATGATTTCAAGTTGATGGCATTTCAACATTGTCAGACATTCAGCAGATGGTGTCCGTATGTCAGATTTGTTTGGTCGCAGGCTGTCTTCTGCCCTTTAAAGACCTTCAGTTCTCATCCTTGCGCCCTCCCAGAAATCAACAGTTAGCCTGCGCCATCATTAATATTCCTTTAGCAGCCGCCTTTTTATTTTGTCAGGCTGCTATCATAACACGGAGAAAGCGGCCTCACAGCTTCACTCCATTTCTTTCGTATGCATTTCATGTCTGGCTGCCTTTCATTTGCGCGTGTTTCGGTCCTCGGGGAGGGGGGGGGGCTTGCGTAGACGCTCGCCACTTTGGTTGGTGTGATAACGGCGACGACTCGAGTCGCGTCTGGATCCATGACGCCCAAAAAGTTGAGTCACGATTCAAAGGCGCAGTCTAGTTTGTTAGCCAGCGGGCTACTTCCTGGTTCAAGGAGGAGTTAACTAATGGATGGATGTAAAATTTTCTGTCTGTTTTTTTCTTATCTGTGATGATAGATTGTTGCAAAGTTTTCTCGTTTTGCGTCATTACAAGAGACGGTTGTATTTTTTGTCAGAGCTCGGCAAAATCATTGTTACATCGACCTGTCATTGACGGGGGGCCCACCTTTCAGCGAATGCTAACGGCGGTTTTGCTCTTCTGAGGACATTCAAGTTTTTTTGTTTCATGTCTGTGATGAGGGACATTCTCACATATTCCATTAAATGTGTTCGATCGTTTTATCTATGACAATGGACAGTGAGATTGTCTCTTCGCTTCTATTTGTTAATTAGTTGGTGTGTTTCGTTCGTCCATGTATCTGTTTGCTAGCGAGCGAGTTTGTTCGCTTGCCTTTCCGTCAGTTAATCGATTAGTTTCTTCATTTGTCACTAAGCAGGTTCGTCAGCTAGTTTGTTCATTTGTTTGTTTAGTAAGCTAGTTTTGTTTGTTTGCCCTCTCCGTCAGTTACCTAATTTGTCCATTCGCCTGTTTCTTTTAGTTACAGTAGTTAATCGTTAGCTAGCTAGCATGTTTATTCGTCCGTCCCTTCATCTGTCAGTCTGCTATTTGGTTATTTAGCTAGTTAATTCGTCTGTCACTTTTAGTTAGCTAGTTTGTTTTTCCCGTAGTTCCTTCATTCGACCATCCCTCACTTTGTACCTTGGCTAAATGGTTAGCGAGCATTAATGTGCTAAAGACGAGTAATAATTGCTCCAAGAAACTAACAAAACTAACGACAGTAAACCTTGACTATTTAGGGGGATTTAGACCAAGTCCTGCCTAGAAAAAAAAAAGAAGCAAGGAATTGAGGCCCCCACAATTTTTGTGTCTCATTAATAGATCAAACCATAAATGTACCTGTCTGGCCTGCTGCCCTCTTGTGGCACTTTAGAGCATTATAGAAAGAACACAAACGCAAATTGTTGAATTTGTGAACCGCAAACCGTGACGAGGCTTGGGTTGACTGAAGTTTTGTTTTGACATCTTAATGTTTGCTTCAAATGAGTTAGCTCTTTGAGTACAGAATGAACGGGTGCTTCCGTCCATCTCGCTGTCCGTCCGTCCATCTTGAAGGCTGTTCAGTCAAGTCTGGTTCACGCATGGATGGAGTCGGGATACAAGGCGTGTTTCTAAAAGTTCCTCTCCACGTAGTTGGTCACGCTCCATCAGAGCAAAGAAGTTTGAAATAAAAAATAATTCAGGGCCCCCAGAGCCAAATGGGAGCTTTTTTGGCAGGATGTTAATTCATCCTTGGAACATTCTAGTTTCTCTAAATCTTTCTTTTGAAATTGTCAGCAACCTGCTCACACATCAGGACAGCATTAGCATTTTCTCTTAACCCCCAAATCATCGGCGAAAAAAAGGAGATGGATCTGAAGTTGGCAGCTGATTAATTTGTTTTTCCATTTGGCTGCTAATATTTCCACCGCAGGAATGAGGACGCTCGGTTTGCTGGAGGCATCGCAGCTCAAATGTGTTTTTCATTTAGCGTTTTGTTAACAACAACAATAACACAGTGTCTGGAACAAATTATAGTTGTAGACATGACATCCAGTCCAGTAGTTCTTGCAAAAAAACCTCTCCAATAATATTTTATTTTGGTACATTATTGTCTAGTGTAGTGATTCCCAACTATTGTGTGATCAAGCATGCTACGCTAAATGATCTAATTCCACTTTACTGGGCTTTACAGAGATCTGATCGATTGGATCGGCAGATATTTTGCATTATAGGCGATCGGTTATGTCATAATTTGCCGATTGTTCAATGATGTCATTGATTTGATCCGCAAAATGGAGATGAAGAGGGTGGAGATGTGAGTAATATTTACTTGGGAAAAATCATTTTTTTCAGAAATTCTAAGTTACTTTTACAAGGTGGTTTTGAGTATATTTTACCAGTTTATTTGTTTATTTATTTATTTTTTAAAAGTTACTCAAGCATTGAGAAGCAAACTCATGACCTTCAGCTTGGGAGACAGCCACTCTACCACCTGAGCCATGCCACTCTTGATGTTTGCCACTACTACATTTCTGGCTTGTACCAAAAACGTATCTTGGTACAGAACAAGGATTCCATCTGACACCATCAATATACTAACACCCAACGCGGTAGGCATGGCTCAGGTGCTAGAGTGGGTGTCTCCCAACCTGAAGGTTGCGGGTTTGTTTCTCAACCCTTGAGTAGCTTTTTTTTTTAACTGCTAACTTTTTTTGTAAAATGTACTTAGAATTTCTGGGTGAAAAAACTTAACTAGGTTTTTTGAAGTCAATAATACTTAATTATTTTTTTTAGTGTAAAGGGATGTTCTGTGATGCCATCGTTGATACTCTAAGGTTTCTTAACATATACAGTCGGATTTATTTTCAATTTTTCCCTTAAAAAAAAAAAAGGTATAATTTTTATGTCAAAATTCAAGATGGCATTGCTCCTACTGTTTTGAACAGTCAGACCCTTTCCAATGTCACATGAATTGCCATTTTCTCCTCCATAAAATGAAGACATCAAAACAAAACTCCAAAGCAGGTTTGCACATCCTACAGTATCTCCATCACTTCCGTTCTGTCACTTGCAGGCTGCGAGAAAAACGACTGTCACCTCAGCCGAAGCCCGGAGGTTGGCGTCGCCTCGTCTGCACTCGTTGCTGTGAAAGTGGCGACGTGACTGCAAAAGTTTTGCCTTTTAAAATAGACGCGACCTTGCCAAAAACATCGTCAAACTGCGATGCGGTTATGAGTCCCGGATGTCCCCACGTTTGTAAAAAGTTAATTCCTCTCGGGAAGGCCGGACCGCCTGCTTCAGGAGATTCCTTCCAAAGATGCATACTATCATTGCAATCATTAAAAATGTTGCAGAAATTGATTGTTTGGCAGCAAGCACCGCACAGCGCAAGTCATTATATATATATATATATATATATATATATATATATATATATATATATATATATATATAAATTCTGAGGATTTGGACCATTTGAGTCTCTAAGCGATTAATTGATTTTCAAAAATAATTGTTGATTAACTTGATAATCGATTAATTGTCGATTTAAATTTTTTAAATTTTATTTCCATCACTATCTCCAAAACACTGCACTTTACTGTTGACCATATCTTGTCTTTTTCGTTTTTGTGTCACCTGAAAATGCAAGGAATGAAATTTTGATTGCTTTGTATGTTCAGCACGTGAAGAAATTGACAATAAAGCTGACTTTCACTTTGACTTAAACATTTCACCGCTAGATAAATGAGTGAAAATCTTCACTGAACCTAACATATGTGTTCGAGAATGTGAGAGGAAAACGCCCACGCAAGCACGGCGAGAGCCGGGATTCAAACCCAGAACCTCAGAGCCTTTGAGGCAGATGCGCTATCCACTATGTCCATCATGTTGCACTGAATAATACAGCAAAATGAATATAACTGTTTAAAAAAACAAAAAACACCCAAAAATTCCCCCCATTTTTCTGGCATCTGGAATTAATGTAAAAGAAGAACTTTCCCAGTGTAGCAATGAGTGAAATACGTCTCCCAATGGTGGGAAGGAGAATACTTTGTAGTACAACCTGAGTGTCCCGAGAGAAGCATAATAAGCTTCAAGCTAAGAGGACACGGGGAAAAAAACCCCACATCAGGACTTGCCTCAGATTGCTTCCATCATAATTGCAGGAATGTTTCCTCCGGGAGCCAAGGACACCAGCCGGCCACACTGATATCCGACTTATCGCCGGCAAGAATCTAGGGGACGTCTATTTTGGTCGTCTCCGTCCCACAGCGAGGTTCGGCCTCTGTAGCTCGGCCCTGAAGTAAACGTTTGATAGAACGTGTTACCGCGGCGACGCCGGCGTTTGATGCTGCCGAGAACAAACGATCACTTCAATATTCACTTTCATACGTTTCAACTTAAGAACGTCTGTGTCAAGGCAGGTTCTTTTTTCTTGCCTTGTCTGTCTTGGAGGGAAATGACGCTTTGGGTTTGGGGACTCGACGTGTGGCAAATGCTGCAATTAATTTCAGTGGGAGGAAAATGATGACTTCAACCATGGGTGTCAAACTCGTTTTAATTCAAGGCCCTTTGTATCATCTAAATTTGATCTCAAGTGGGCCGAGCCAGTATGTCCGTGGCCTAAAAAACGATAACAAAAATATGTAAAAAAATAATAATTACAAAAAATATATTTTGCAAATAATTATGTCCATTCTGAAAATATTTACATTTATTATTATTTTATTGTAATCTGAAATTTCTTAACAAAAAATGAGTACAATTTTTGTTGTTGCTTCAAATACTGAAAAACAGCCAAATTTTTTTAATGTCATTTAACTGGTTGTAAGTGTGCCGTCCAGTGGACAAAATTAGCAACAACAGTTAATTTTACTGAAAAACTGCAGTTTGTGTTCTATCCTTAAGGGCCACATTGGACCCCCTTGACGGTTCAGTTGTGGCCCACGGGCCATATTTTTGAGTATGAGTATGTTGTATGTATGTATGTATATTTTCCGGCTGATTAGCGCTTAGACTTTGCTGTTTTATTTTTTTTAAGTGGTGAACGTGTTTTGACACGTGTGGACGCCGTAATTCAGCACCTAATGTCCATTTGAAATGAAACCTAAGCCGGTTTCCGAGTGCCAAAGTCAATCTTTGAGGGTGGTCGTGTCAGGGCAAGCAAATTAATAAGGATAATTGAATTAGCATGTCATGTTCTTGAGGTTCAGCTCAGGCAAGTGTTGCACAATTGGACCCTAATGAGTTTGGAGTACTTACGCTCCATCACATGTATTCACAAATTCGAATCACTGCGACCATTCAGGCACAATTATGGCATTTTTTATTTTCTTTTTTTTAATGTCATGTCCTTGCTGGTGGTTTTGGCGCTATGCTAATGTATGCAAATGAAAGGTTCATTAAAGTCTTTGTCCCAGGATTGTAATTCCAAGTGGACTGGTCAAGGTCTGTCCTGTTCCATTAGACCTTCCCTTCCCTCCAACAAGTCAAGGGCGGTTCTCGCCCCCAAAAAACAGACTCCACTCTCTGTATCAATAATTGGCATTTCATTTAGTTCAGTGCAAAATCTAGAAGTGAAACTGTTGAAGTTTGACACATTTAGCGTCTCTGAAAGTTGTAGTCGTCGTCTTGCGGTTGCTATAATTTGGCTCATGCCGTCATAGCAACAAACAAAGACTGAAGAGGAACCATAAATAAAGTACTGTAATTTCTCAAGAATAACACACTTTTTTTTAAAAGGAAAAACTTATTAAAAATTGAGGAGAATTAGATACAAGTACCTTGGGTTGTATCTCGAACCTGTCGCCACTCCCTGATGTGGAAGCAAGCCTTCTTGCGTGACATAAAAACTAGCGAAGAACTGGCGAGTACTGATACCAGGTACCAGCCTTATTTTAAGGTATCGGTACTTGTGAAGTCTGCCGATATCAGCCACTAACACTTAAGGTAAAACTAATCTGCCATTGCGCAAGTCCTCCACTGCAGTAGTTGGCGCTATAATGCGGCAGTTTCACACATCGAGAACTCATCTCGTGCGTCAGAAACAAAGGTCTTTGTTCACTTTTGTTTTCATTGTGTTAAATGATTTTTGTATTTTCCCTAAAGTTTCTGTGTTGTTCGATGAGAGGATAGCCTCGGTTTTCTTCTTAAAGGCGTCTTGACCTTTATTGTCCTCACTGGACATTTTTCCCACCTCCTGCGAGTGGACGGGGCGTGACCCGGCTGGAATGTTCCATCATTTGTATGCAGATTGTCCCGTTTGCGTTTGGCGTCAATAAGAGGCATTAATGCACCCTCATGTCGGGGATCAGACGCCGTTGGCGTGTGATTTGATTCGATTAAGCTTTCCGCCGATGTGAGATGAAGCCTTATTGACGCGTCAATAGTGAGGCCGCCGCACATGACAATAAATGGAAATATTCATTACGACAGAAGCGCTCAGATGGTTTTGAAGGCTCTTTTGTTACTGCTGTTTAAAACTTAAATACGTAAATGTTTACAGGCTGTTTTGGATGAAAACTTAGCGTATTGTTGGTCTACATTCATATTAGCAAAATACTAACAGCCACACACAGCAGCAGTTAGCTTTCTACTACTGACAACGAAGTGTAAATATCAGCCAAAAACGAACCTATAAGAGACATTAACACTCATAGTTTCTTACTAAGCCCAGATAAGAACGTATCGGCATGAATTAGAATCGGAACGAATCAGAATGGACACTCACTTCGTCATTAACAAACACGCTACGAGCTGAATGACGAACGGAGGACTGGAAACAGGAAACGGAAATACGGAGCGGCCTTTCAAATTAAAAACATATGTTTCAATATAAGATATAAGTAAACATCGCAAACTAAACAACTTGAAGAATTCTTAACAGTGTGCGTTGTATTATTTTGTAACTTTTTGCCAAATCTATTTTGCCCAATCTCTTTTGCGTATGACAGTCAAGTACAATAAACCCATTGGCGCGGATGCGTGTTTGATTGTATGCGCTCAAGCATTTAACTGCAGCGATTGCGCTGTGCTCTCATGTTTAATGCAGTTTGTTGGTTTGTTTGTGTGCTTGCTTGTCGCGAGTGCGGTGGGGGGCCTGCGAGCTAAATGCATCATTGCGCCCCGCCCTCATATGAATGTGATTGCTGCTAGTAGAACAGCTGTAAGCCATTTGTCTTCGTTTGGTCAATGAAGCGATTTGATGGCGGCCGTTGGGAGGATTTCACCTGTTGCGTCGCACATCTGTCTCGCACGCCTTTCACCTTGCAGCAAACTTGGTTTTGTTTGTTTGTTTGTTTTAAACCAGCTTATATAGTATTCAAATATATTATATATATATATCCAAATGATTACTCGATTATTAAAATAATTTGGTGATTAATTTCCTAATCGATTACTTGTAGATTAATCGATTATTTTTGACAGCTGTAAAGGAAATGCAGTGTTTACAGTTACACCAAGTTACTGATAAGCAGTGTTGATTTTTAGCATTCTACATTATGCACATTTTTTTTGTTTACTCTTTATTTATTTATTTATAAGAAAAATCTTTAAGGAGCCAATTGAGCTAGTTCGTGGACTATTTGCAGGGCGGGGCTGAAACATGCCCATATTTGGGCATAAGGGCTCTCAATGACCTTCATTGCTAGGACATGTCCCAACTGTTCCGATATGTCCCAACATATTCTGGATCACCGGAAGTATGACGTCATTCTTTGGCTGGATGCCAAAGGGGGCGGGACTGGAAGTGAAGTCACACAGGTCAAAAGTTTGACGAGAAGTGGATTGTAATACTCTTTTATTTCATGGTCATTGTGAGGGCCGGTCAGTGACTGTAGGCGGGGCCACACCCCGAGCTATATTTTGCCCAGATCTGATTTAGAGTCTTCCGTGAAGCTAACATCCATGTTCTTGCAATGCGGGAGAAAGCCAGAGTGCTTATTTCAAGAAAGTCTCGTCTTTTTAATACTGACTGAAACGCACATGTGTTAAGCACACCTCAGGTTCTTTCAATCGGGACAAATATCATGAGCGAGAGTCTGCTCCTCGCTGACCTTTTCCGAACACATTATGATAGCCTGCGTGCTGAGAAGGTCAGCCCTTCAGCCAGGAGGACCGAGGATGAGGATGAGGAAGAGAAAGAGCACAATGGGGAGCTGCTCCTATTCAGGTGTTAATTAAAAAGACCCGAGCGACATCCTGAGAAGGAATTGGTCACAAATAGCAGCCCAAGTTATCCACGAATGCGCACTTCTCAAACCTTATAATATTGCAATTTTAAGGATACAGCCCGACTATATAAATATAAATAAATAAACCTTGTCATTTTTCAGGAGACCCCAAAATCTGCATATGTATCCAACCATTAACATTGCATCATCAAAAAGAGCAAACCATTCTTCAACACTTCAACACATTCGTCAAATTTACACACACACACATGTGGACAGACCAATAGTATAGATTTTTGAAAAATATATACGAAATTTGCTTAATTGTGACCTATGAGGTTTCGGCCCGATGCCAGCGAAATACAGTAACACACAAGATACAGACATATGCACCCAGTTTGAACATACCTGCAGTTAAGTAAAATATTATTACATAAAACGGGATTTTAACAGTAAACCACACATACATGTACTCTTTAAAGGTGTACATTATTTCAAAACATATTTTTTTTTGCCAATTGAAACACAAAGTGGACAACATTCGGTTTTAATTTGAAAAACCAAAGAGGAAGTGATAATATCGTTAACTTTATGGATCAAATTCACAACAGTTCACTCGCAGACACAAATACAGGTACAAAATTATTATTTTTATTTTTTTCACAAGCAATTAAAATCGTTTAATATGACCCTTAAGTCGTAAGTGAAACCTGCAAAGTATTCAAATTTGGCGTTGTTGATAAAATAAGCTTGTGTTCCTGGTAACATTTTTCCAGCATTGTGCCAGCTGGACTCAAACAGAAGCCTGCTGGATTGGCTGATGAATGAAAAAAACCTACATTCCATGTTGGAATAAACCTGGAAGGAACCCCAGTAAAGCACAGCTGCACCATCACAAAAATGCCACTGCAACCAATTAAAATGAGGCCACTGCGCATGTGACCACAATCTCTGCAGGCCTCCACGGCCGCGCGTCGCTTTAACCTGAACTTTCATAACGATACGTCCCCCGTCGCCATTCCTCCCCTGTATGCAAATAAAAGCAGCTTTAGCGCCTTAGCAATGCCTGGATGCAAAACGTGACATTTATGTGGCGGAGATTTAGCAAGCTCACGAGAAGTCGCTGACATTAATGAAAAGGAGGTTTAAATGCACTTGTTTTATTTGGAGCTTTTTGAGGTTGTAATTACATTTGGCGAAATGTCAACCTTCCACACAAAATATTTTAGCGCCTGATGCATAATAAAACATCTTCTTTCTCTCTTCTCCGGCTTATCGCGTGCTTTCAAATGTGATTATGAGATATATTCACACACTCGTACGTGTTAACTTGACATTTCATGTTGGGGAGATGACGCAGTGGCACTTTTGTGGCTTTTCACATTCCCTCTACATTATCTGTTGCTAATATTTAAATTAGCACCTATGAATTGAATTGGGGGACCTGATACATTACAATTATGCTGATAAATGCACAGGCACGGCTAATTCGCATACAATATAAAACCTCTAGTTCAGAGGAGCTTCCAAAGACAAAACATAATTTTCTTTGATGTGACTTTTCCACCATTACTGTACTGTAGTGTTTTTATTTTTTATTTTTATTTTTTAAATAGCGCAGCGGTGGCATCATTGATCCGTGGTCGGTTCGGATCATGACCGATCCACGGATTGGTCGTTCTGACATGTTAAAGAAGCTGAAACATACTCAACGTAACACGCTAAGCCTAACTTCAAAATAAAGTTGACCAAATACAAATACACTGATAGCCTTATTACACTTTTACTTTGAAGTTCACCCACTTTGTGGCGTGATGGCTAGCTTGACTTCCCTTATCAGACGTTTCTGATTGACATTGTAGTTGCGACCATCATCAACGCAACGCTACCCCAAACTCGTGTTCAATTGCTAATTTAGGACGCTAAGAAACCGCTAATTAATTAAGCTGTCATTGTATGATACGGCAGAAGTCTCCGAAGTAAGTGGCTAGCAGGCTGGTAAGTAAGTTTGACATCTGGCACCTGGTTTAATTGAATCCTTTTTCAATATTCTGGACCATGGCTACTTTGTAATTCACTCTTTATGTTTAAAGGAAGGGAATGTGCCTTAAATTGCACGTTTAGGTCTTTTCATTATATATATATATATATATATATATAAAAAAAAGAAGAAGATAAATAGAACTTTGTCTTCATTTATTTTATAAAACACATTTGCCCATTAAAAAAGAAAAACATTCAACTCAAAATGTCGCACTTAGCTGTTTAGATTATAGGACTTTAACTTTAAGCCATTAATACCTTTAATTTTGCACATGAACCGCGTAAAAATAAGAATGTTTCTGCCTCATATTGCACTTAAAAGTTGTGTTCCTAAATCCTTAACGGCTATATTAGACAATTTTGAATTGACTTTTTTTCTATTTAACTCTTTGACTGCCATAAACGTTATAAAACGTTTAGCATAAACCTAGGGAAGGGCGCCGAGGACGTTAAAAGACGTCCCCTATGTTTTTTTTTTTTTTTTTCAAAAACGGGTGCAGGAAAGCCTTGGGCAGCTGTGCTGAAAGAATCAGGCTGATCTGATTAGTCAAAGACTCGTTTTGGCCCCTAGAGGGCAGCGATGACTCTCTTTGCACAAGGTTGGATGGGCCGCCCACCGTGGGCGTCAGTAGAAGACGTGAGGCGGAGCTAGAGTGTTGAGGAGACAATGGCTGATCCAAGCCACAATGGCTAGACCAAGCAACCGGTTACAAGCAGCTCACGCTTGAGCATTTTTTTCAAAGACGGAAAGCATCAATCAATACTAAAAAGCGCATTGATGTCAACGATGATGATGACAACGAGCTCTACGCCAAAGTTGGAAGCTTTGGCCTGTTACTATCACGTAGTAAGCCTCACCGGCTACGCGCGGCTAGCGCGGCTAGCGCTGCTAAGGCCGGAAAACGCGCACAATAGCCGGCCGGGTACTTCTACACAATCGGACATTCGATCGGGCGATGGAGAGTTGGCATCGACCAATGCAGATTGATTATGATGATGAAGATGACAACGAGCTCTACGCCAAAGTTGGAAGCTTTGGCGTGACTGTTATGAACAAGTAGTAAGCCTCATCGGCAAAGCGCGGCTAGCGCGGCTAGCGCTGCTAAGGCCGGAAAACGCGGAGCTGCACAAGCGGACATTCGATCGGACAATGAAGAGTACCCCGAGTCCAATGCATATTCATCGGAGGAGCGGGTACAGTCTGATCACGGAGAAGACACTGTTTCTGGACTACGATGCCACCATGAATGGAGTGGATAAAATGGATCAGAATATCTCCTACCAACCCGGTATAGCAACTGAAGGACACGGGGAAGCGAGACGTAACACCACCGTAACGTAACCGTAGCATGATCCTGATATTAGACGTGATGACACACTGCAGTATATACTTGCTATTCCCCGGAAAAAAACGGCCTGCAAGAAAGTGGCACACGCGAAGAGGCAATCTGTTGTGCAAATGCTGTTACGTCTCTTTGCACGCAGGAGAGTGTTACAAAAAGAAAAACTGTCGTTGAAACATCCACATATTTGTAAATAGCACCACAGTTGCACACATTTGTAAATAGTTTGCCAAATTGTTGTCAAATTGTTACACTGTTGAATGTAAATAAACGTATTTTGCTATCAAAAAACACTTTTTCATTCTTGGTGGTAGTGTTTTATAGAAGTAAAGCACTATTTAGGTGTTTGTGGCATCATTCATGGACAAAAAGAAGTGTCAAATTCACTAGAATGCATGAAATAATATCGTTTCACTAAAAGCTTGATTTCTCCGTATTTTGGTCCAACACGGGCGAAATTGGGTCAAACTAACCATTTTCTATTGTTGATTACTAAAGAACGGAATAAGGTAGAAACAAACTCTTTTTTTCTGATGAAAGATGAAAGTCCAATCTTTCATTTGGTAGTACGTGTGTTTCCATAGTCCAAACAGAACATTTTCTGTGGACCTTGAAAATCAGTCAAAATGCTTAAATCGGCTGGCACTGGCGGCATCCCTTTTCTGAAAACGTCTGGCAGTCAAAGAGTTAATGGAAAAAGCGCTTCACAAAATAAATGAAGACAAAGTATTATCTTTTTTTCTTCTCTTTTTGCTGATCCGAAAAATGATCCGAAAAACGATTCGATCTCTGACTCAAACCGTGATCCGATCTAAACCGTGACTTTTGTGATCTGCTGCACCACTACAATGAATTAACTAATACATTGAGTTTGCACTTTTGAGTTTGTAAGACTCTGCACGCTTCGCTTTCCTTAAAATCTTAAAACCTTAAAATCTGTAGTTCTCAGTTTTGCTGTCCAATGTGCAACTTTTGTCTCTCGTTCCCATCGCTTCAGTCAACACCCCCCTTGCACCGTGATTGATAGAAATTACACGGTCATAGTACGCGCAGCCTGTTCCCGTTGCATGCTCCCGCAAAGAGAAAGCGTGGGTCATACAGATTGAGGTTTGTGGATGCAAAAAATAATAATAAATCTAATGACCCTACAATTTAACTGGCCCCGTGCAAGTCTTTTCCACTGTGCTGTCCTCTATTTTATACACGCTGTGCTTCACCGTAGCACAAATGCATTTGCATTTGTCACTGCAACGGTTATCCTTGGGGGTCCTGTCCTAACTGAAAAACTGTACACACGTCTTCTCATGTTATTATTACAAAACGGCCTCCACATTTGCTGATGGTTGACTTCAGCAACAAATGACAGTGGAAACATTAAAAATGTCTCTAAAGCCATTTCAAACGGGAGTTTAAGCCATAAAATGTGAGCATATCGCAGGAAATGTTAGCATGATGTGTAATTTTTTTTAGCATATTGTGAGAGATTGTTAGAATAGCACACAAGATTGAGGCGTGTCTTATATATTTTCATTATTTTTGCCTTTGTTGTTTTCCCCCTTTTTTTTTTAAAGAAAAAAATATTATATGTCCCATTGGAAAATCTCCAATTTTGAGTACTCCAAAAATTCTCCTGCTGAATCTTATATGGAAATGTACTGAAATTTACCTATTGCAAGCTAATTGTGAAATGTTGCTATATTGCATTAGATGTTTTGCGGCCACACAAAGAGCTTGACATTTTAGCATTAACTCATTTGCTCCCAAAAATATTTTAAATATTGCCATGCTCCCCAAAACACATTTACATGTTTTTTTTTAACATGTTTTTTATGCTAGAATATACAGAAGGCTTTGATGCACCCTCTGAGCTGAAGAGGTTGCTTAAAGCAATGGTAGTCATTACAAAAAAAATGACCAGCAGGTGGCAGCAGAGTATAAGAGATCAACCAGGGCCATGTTGCAACAAGCTCTTTTCCCTAGTGTTTGTGAAACAGATACAAATATGCTATTTTTTTCCTGATGGTAGATTTTTATAGCAATAGAACACAATATTCTGTGGGCCTTGCAAAATCAGTCAAAATCCAGTAGAACAGCCGGGAGCGAAGGGGGTTGCTTCAGTGAAAATGGCTAGCAGTGAATGAGTTAAAAGGCAGCGAAAACAATATCATCTCAGTGTCACGCCACTTGTGGCCTTACTGATGAAGCTCACAATGTCGGCTAATAATAATAGCAAATAAGGCTTCATCAACCAAGCGCACCAATACGGACTATAGTGTGACTTTTGTTAGGAGACAGAACCTCTGATTGCGCTCCATCGTTCCTCCTCCGTGATGCGGCATTAGCTCATGACTATTTTCCGCCCGTTTCTCCTCAGTCAAGCGTCTTATTATGTTTCTTGCACTAACCTCTGGTGTGAACTTGTCAGTCATAGTTTGGAGTATAAATACACGAGTGTGGTGCGATGCTCCACACTGAACGGAGCTGCTGAGGTCAATTTGCTATCCCTTACTCATCCACGACTCGAGCTATCGATTTTTCTGTTTGGCGTGTGTGCACTCTGGTCATGTTTTTTCTTTCTTGTTGTCCGAAAACCTCAGCGCTCTTTTGTGTGAAGAAGCAGGTGTACTATGGTACAGCCTGTTCCCAGGTGTGTTTGTTATAGTGTAAAAAAAAAAAAAAAGGCTCTGATTCGAGGTGCCCTTGTATTGTAAACAGCAAGACAGGATGAGAACTCTTGATGCCAAAAGTCCTGCTGTTTCCTTCTGTGGAGATTGAGGATACCTCAGTATGATGATTATTATTCTGATGAGTGAATCGCCCTTTGGGGGCCTCAACATGTCTGAAAATTCACCAATTTGCAAGTATCCTGGTGAAAATGTGTGTGTAGGGGTGAGTAAGAAAAAAAAACTCCCCCTCACGGCAGTTTCACTGACCACCACGAAATTGGGTAACAGGACGTATGAAAATGTCTCAAGGACCCATGTGGGAAATGCAACAGGAATTTGGTTTTAAGTGGCGAATTCCAGGGTTTTTATTGTTAGGTCCTATTAAGGCACAAACTGTCTTGTTAGGGAATACAGGCAAATGGTGACGACAAACAGGACAACGCATTGCTGTTAGCTGCAGCGGCAGAGAAACAAAAACATACGTTCATTTCACCTTGATCTCACAAGGTGCTGAAACGCAGACCTAAAAATAAACGATATTAATGAATGAAACCTAACAATAACACCAAGATTCCGCAAGATGGCGGCAAAGTACAAAAACGAGTTTTTCAGCGCAACAAAAAATGCAAGCGATTGCGGAGGTTTACTGGACTTACTTATGTCGACCTTTGTCCCAGGTTTCAATAAAGTCAAGGTTGATTGTTAAAAAAAAAAGAAAAAGTTCAAATACTTTGATATTATTTAGTTCATTAGAACAAATCTTTCTACATTACTCTTAAAAATAAATGTCTTACACAGATGATTTGGTTTTGGAAAAACAAACCGGACGTCTGTGTGTACTGTCCGTGGACGTGGGGCAAAGACTTACCCTCACGTCAATGAACAGTCCAGGCTTAACTCGGCTCCTCTCTGACATACAATGAACGACATTAGCCTTTCTTTTTTTCTGAGAGCTCAGTATTGTTCATTCGGTAATTTTACCGATTCGACATGTCATCATCATTGCTCTCGCTTTCTCTTTTTATTTTTTGTATGTGCGTGCGTATGTGCACTCATTAGTTTACTTAAAATGCATTAAAAATCCCATACCATTCACCTAAACCGAATACTTCAGAATCCAGCTAGAGTCGCGAGGTTGTCAGGAGACCCGAGGAAGGATCAAAGAAAAGAAAGGAAAGCGAAATCCAGCACCGACCAGACATTATCTACTCCCCACTGGGTTACCAACCTGAGTCCTTCACCAACCCCAGAAACATCTAAATTCCAACAAATTAGGGAGACCTCAAGAGACCAACATTAGCCTTTCAGTCGAGATATTTGACTTCAACATATTTGCCACCATTTACTACCTTCCTACTGTTCTGAGATTTGGTGCCATCTTCTGGTTTGCAGGGCATTATTGAAAGGGAGGGAAAAAAAAGGCAGGGGTTCACAGTACCTTTACACTCCTGACAGACATCTAGTACAATATGAGGAAATGTGTTTTTGGTGTCTTTGTATTGTAAAGATGTGTTGAAGTTGTCGTTTCATCCAGTTGGAGTGAGAAAGCAGAAAATGTTTATTGTTTACTCTGTGCTTGTCTACGCACACATTTCTAGTATTTTCAAAAGCCCAGCGTTACTGTTTATGGAATAGAAGCAAGTACCGTAGGCCGACGTTGACCTTTGCTCTTCTCCTAACATTTAGTCATGATTTCCATTTTGGACTTGTTTTTCTTCCACCGATTGATTTTCTCAAGAAAGTCTCTTAGGTTTCATGAGTCGTCTCCTTGCCTGATTGAACTGATGCCTCTCCGGATTTTCCCTCCTACTTTCTGTTTATTGCGGCTGCAGCAGAAGCAGCGGCGTCGGCGTAATGATGACCATTCATAAACGCATGGATCCAGTAAATGTTCCGTACGACAGCCGCGCTGCTTGGCTAGGAATTGGGTCGTCTATTTTAAATCTGCGATCATGTGATGGTGTTTGTTTGGTAGCAGCTCTCGACCTCTACTGGCACTGGCGGACTTGTTTACATCAGTCATTTACAAGCCCTTTTATGCTACTTGTTAAAAAAAACAACAACACGCACACAGTTTTTGTTCAGTATAAATGGCACCGTCACTGTAGGGCAATTTTCTGCTTTCAGAAATAGAATCAGATGTGAGAAGGTGACTTTAGCCCCATTTACACGGCCTTTTCCCCAAAATTGGGTTATAAGATTTGTGTCATTAAAAGGAACCCTGACTGTCATGACGTTTGCCTCTATATTATTTATTTGGTTGTTACTAACATAACTGTGAGATTGATGTTTTCAAAAATAATTTCCAGTTTAATACATTTTGTAGAAACTATTTGGACGTACGCCGCCATTGTTATTTTTACGTCGCAACACATTCAGTGCATAGTGACAAAGAATGGCGGCAGGCTCTCTGCCGAGCAATGTGAAAGAAAGCAAGGTAAGTTTCCGTCGCGTTCCTAAAGGGACGATCAATACTCTTGAATGCCTCTGGTGAATGACCAGAGCACGCCGTGGGGGAGGGTGACTCTCACCAATGGCATGTTGTTTCTTTAGGAACGCTACGAGACTTGCCTTGCTTTTTTTTAGGAACGCTGCGAGACTTACCTCGCTTTCTTTATAGGCGTTTCGCATTGCTCGGCAGAGAGCCGCCACCATTCTAAGTCACTACGCACGGAATGCGTTGCGACGTAAACAACAATGGCGGCGTGCATCCAAATAAAGTTTCTACAAAATGTATTAAACTGGAAATGATTTTTGAAAATGAATCTCATAGTTATGTTATTTACAACCAAATAAATAATATAGAGCAAACTTTTCATGACAGTCGGGGTTCCTTTTAAGACAAAACATTCAACAGGATTGAAGGACTGAAGATATTTTGTCGTCGACACTAGTGAGAAGGCTCCAAATAACTTTTTCTTTCTTTGAGGAGCAATTTTTTGCATGTTAAACCCAGGGGTTTCTGTATGTAGGGCTGCAGCTATTGAATATTACAGTATTCGAGTGCCTTACTGTATTCTGTAAATTCAACTGACTCACTTTCAATTTTTACAGGCAACATATAATAAGAATAATAGTTTCAATAAGAATATGACTATTATCATGTTAAAGCATTCATTCGTTATCAGTCACTCAGGCTGGAGGTGGCGAGCAAATAAGGTGGAGGTGGCCGCCTCTGAATTTTGTACACAGGAAAAACCCTTGAAAGTGCGCACCGTCGCAAAAGGATCCCACCCTTACTGGATTCTGTGTAAAAAAAGGCAAATGTTACAGCTCGGTGGAGGCTACATTGTTGTGCTCGCTCTTGAGTAAATGATGGACTGGTGTGTCATCTGGATACCCGCTGAACGATGCGTTGGCTCTAATTATGACTCAATTATCTGAATTATCTATGCAGAAAATGTGACAATCTTCTCCGTCTTTGGCATTTCTGCCACGATCAGGCGCTTTGTAATTGAACGGGGTTTTGGGGCCGCACACGGATCGTTGCTCCCGGCTGATTAAATGCTGATAGGAGGGACTATAAATCAAAGGCAACCCACCCGGCTAATTAGCTGTTGTAAGCGTTACAACCGCTAAACAACTACTGGAGGTGCTTTCGCTGACATAATCAACTTATTTGCGTCGGAATGGAGCAGAACCTCTGCCGGAGGAGGCTCGGCGCGTTACGACAACAAACTCATTGCGGCCGTCATTCCCAAGGGCGAATGCAAAAAGAATGGGTCATTTCAATTAACCAACGGCCCGGGCTTAATTCTAACGCGTCTTTTATATCAATTAATAAACCTCGACAGCGGCATTACATCACAGCCCAAACTATGAAGGACATGCTTTGACTTAATTTAATCACAGCAATCCGCGGCGACATTGTGCGAATACAAAACCAGTCCGTTCCCTTTTGTGGGGCACCACTGGGGACACAAAGATAATCCTACAAAACAGCAAAAGGAATTAAAAAAAATGTCGATCGTTTTACGTTTAGTGAAGATTGCGGCCTGAAAAGGTTCACCTTGAGAACACGGTTATTATGTTGGTCCTGATACGGCTTCCTGATGCTAATCAGCGTGTTCGGTTTGTGCTTTAAGGCAGAGAAAAATGTGCTGATGACGGGTCCGCAATAAATGAAGCTTATCACCTAATGGCATCTTCTCTGCCCACCCGGTGACTCGGCGGTGAAAGCCCTTGCTAAATGTCACGGGCGGGCCGGGTTCACGTGCGAGGTAATTAGAGAGCTCCGTCGTCCGTGGTCGATTGTCATTACCCGAGAAAAAGGGAAAACTTTCAGAACTATGGTAGACATTTTGGATATACAGTACATATAACAAAATATTTTAATTGGTTCTTAAGTGCAGTGTAAGCTAAGGTTACCATCTATTAAAGTTGATTGTGGGGAGTTGATTAATCGTGATGTAATTGACGCAACATTAAGTCATTCATTCCCAGCCATTTTCACTGAAGCAACCCCCTTAGCTCCCAGCTGTTTTTACTGGATTTTTACTGATTTTGCAAGACCCACAGAATATTGTGTTCTATTGCTATAAAAACTTGGAACCTACCAAAAGAAAGATTAAAGTCTCTTCTTTCATCAGGATTTTTTTATTATTTGTATCTGTTTCCGTTTTGCAGCAATTAGCGTTAGAATATAGCTACGTTTCATCATTATTCACAAACCTGTTGAAAACACTGGGAAAAAGAGCTTGTTGCAACTGGCTGATCTCTTATACTCTGCTGCCACCTGCTGGACATATTTTGTAACTACCATCGCTTCAAGCAACTTCTTCAGGTCAGAGGCTGCATCAAAGCCCAACTTTCTATGGCCAGACAGTGATCGATAATCGGGTTATTCGAGAGGGCTACAACAATAATGACTCGCTGATGAACCTCCCACGGGCTTCGCAAATACGCTGGCGTCCAGAGCTAGCGTCTTTTTGGACGGACCCGAGCTAAGTAGGAGATCGCTCATTCTGAGTAATGGCACAGGTGAAATGTAAGTAAACTGTGAATGCAAAAGGCAGATGTTAGCAAGCGGGTGCCAATGTTGATGCGTGAGCGACTCATTAAGCCAGACGAGCGGCAGCCTCGGTCGTCCCCCCTGCGCCATGGCCTTGGTGCTGGCTTCCTGACCGGCATCGGGGAAGCAGCCAGCTGGGACACTTCCGGCTTCATTATAGCAGCGAAGAGTGAGCCCCCCCAAAAAAACCCAACACGTTTTCTAAAATAATTACAGATACGGACGGGCTGGGTTCAAAAAATAGAATAATCAAAATCAAATTCATTTTCCTTTTCGAGCCTGCTATCACTTCATAATACCATGAATCGATTATTTTAATCTTTTCCCCATACATTCAAAAGAAAATGGAATATTAAAGTAAATTGTTTTTCTTTTTCTCTTTTTGTATTTGACAGTTTTCTTGAAACTTACTGTTCACATGAATTTAAAAGTATTTTCTTAATAAACAAAATTCTTAACCAGTTACTGCCTCAGCAAAATTTAATTTGGAATTTAATGTTTGCGGAGGTTTTATCATGTCCTTGATATCTAAGAAAATTGATGTTCCATAATTAATCAATATCGATTTGAAGTAAAGTGAATCGAATCAAATCAGAAAAAAACCCTCTTGTGAATCAAAATCGAATAGATTGGTGAAATTAGAATCAATACCCAGCCCTATCGTCTAGTAACTATAGTAGTAGTAGGAGTAGTAACTATTATAAGATAATAATCATAATAATAAATTTGAAGCGCCTTTGAGGACACTCAAGGTTTCTGTACAAAACGTTGAAAAACACAAAATCAATAAAACAAGGTGCTACAGCTATGCTAGCTTGTTAGCGCATCAACCTTCCAGAAACAACAAAGATGAATCAATTAATAACAATTCTCAATTGTAATTAGAGAAAGATCGATATGTTTTTTTCAGGGCCGATGCTGATTATTAGTAGTCAAGGAGGCCGATAACCGATATTTGAAGCCAATATTAATTTTCAGTAAAAAGGGAGAGAAAATATTGGCGTCAAAAATTCTTCAATACAAATGCCAATCTTGACTTTGTTGTAATGTCTTAAAGCATTAATGCTTATTAAACAATCAAAATGTAGAAGTAAAAAAATAAATAATCTGCGACATTATACTAAAAAAGGTCAGGCAGCTCCCAAGGTTATCAGTACGTTTTAAAAAGTTAAATGAAAACTGGAAAAACATTTGTTTGTTTTAATGTCGAACAAAAACAAAAGGTTCAGAAGACTCCCAGTAGGGGTGAAAATCTGACTGTCTCACGATTCGATTTCGATTTTTGGGTCTGCGATTCGATTCAGAATCCATTTTCGATTCAGAATGATTTATGATTCAAAATGATCTGATTGACAATGATTTCTGCTTCAATTTAAAGATGTGCAAAGAATCGTCATTAGCTACTCTAGTCTGACTCGCTAATGCTAATTAGCGCGCTACTCGCGGCACTTTTATCACTCAAAAGAACGGCTATTCATATAAAACGCTTCAGTATGTATACAGAGAAACATCTTAACATTACTCACCGGCATATGCTCTTCCTACGCTGCAAAAAAACAACTCTTATTGGAATACCTTGATCGTGACTTTTTCCTTCTACTCTTTAATGTGGCAACAAATTAACAGTGTATCAGAACGCGCGGAACCACACTGCCCCTAAGTGGCCAAATCGGGTACAACATGAACAGCGCTCCCAATAAAGGCACACACAAACAAGGGCAGGACAGTATAAAATAATTAAAATAAAATCAATTTTGGGACATTTAAAATCGATTCTGAATCGTACTAAATGAGATTCGAAATTCTTATGAGATTAAAATGGTTTTAGTTTTACCTCCGATTATCGGTCTATCCCAAAATGTGATAATTAGTTGTCAATTAATTGTTGCATTTCTAAAAAGAAGGAATGTAGTGCTACAGTTTCCCGTAAGCAACATATTATGAAAACATTAAGCAACAATTACCGTAATGAGACTTATTGAAGCGGCAAGGTAGCAGGCAAGCTGTGTGCATCTGCTCGGCGCATCTGGCTGCACGGGGCACGGCATGCAGCTGGGCAGACGGCGAGACATTCGTTTACACCCGCTACCGATGCACAAATACTTGCCAGGGAACGTCGCGTTGGCGAACGCACAATGAATACCGACCGAGGCCGCAACTGAGTCAAATGAGGGAATCACGTCGATTGGCTGGAATTGCATGTTGCTCCGTGGCATCCTTATCCCTCGCCATTTTCCACAGCTTGTTTTTTTTGTTGAATTCTCTTCCCTGCGATGAAATTTTATTGGCCACGATCCACAGCCTAATCCTGTCATTACCTCCACCATGGGGATTATGTTGACTGACTGCTAGCTGGATTATGCAAACTCTACCAAACTGATTACACCAAAACTTTGGCATACGGCGCTATTGTTGAGATTTCTTTTTTTTCCCATATTTTAGTTGACGGAGCATCACAGTTGCCCAGTTGTTAAGTCCGGCTCACCGTCAAGAGAAGATCCTGGGTTTGAATCTGGGTTTGAGTCTTGCCATGTGGACTTTGCATGTTGTTCCCATTCTTGCTTATGTTTTCGCTCGCTACGTTCACTAAACAAAGTGATAGGTTCACTGAAGATTCTTAACGGTCTATTTTTAGACTTAGGACTAGTGCTGTCACTATCGAATATTTTTAGAAACGATTTATTGATTTATTCATAAAAATAAATTTTATGGAATTAAAAAAATCTTCTAGTTCTTCTCACTTTTGTGATCAAAAGCACTAATTAGAATCGCAATAAAAAAAAAATATAGCAACTTTTGATCAATCCATATCAATTTCACATTTTATTTTTTAAGTGTGAAATTGGGGGAAAAAAGACTACTGAATCAATGTAAGCCATTTATTTCCCATTTATGCCACGCCCACTTTCGGGTTAGGCCACGCCCCATCCGAATACAGATACAGATAGTAGTGTACTCGCTCATCCCTACATCATATTAATGTAGTGAGTAAAAAAAAAAGAAAAAAAAGGTGGGGGTTGATTAATTGTTGTACCATGTTACCGGTTCAGCCATTGTTTGATAGATGTTTGCAAATGTCTTATTTTGATTATTCTTTCATCAAGGACTACAGAAATCAGTGAACAATTACTGTTGATATGCTAAAATCAGAGGATTTGGACCATTAAGAAAAATTGACGACTCGATTATCAAAATAGTTGTCGATTAATTTGATAATGGATTCCTTTTCGATTAATTTTGACAGCTCTACCCGGGACTGGACATATGCGAGGAAAATGTCTAGCCCATGCAATGCTTTTATACACTCTACTAGACTAATTTATCTTTTAGCAATTATAAACTTAATTATAAGTTTTAATTAACATATGACACTTGTGAAATGTAAAATGAAATAATGCCTCTTCGCCAGATGACATGACACTTTTGTTCTTTCAGCTGGACCTGTTTTAATTGTTGCTTGTTTTAATGGTGCTACAGATAATCAAAACAATAAACCGACGAACTCCTCTACTGTGAATCTGCCTTTGTCTCACATTGCCATCTGTCGTCACCACCAGGCAGGCAAATAATTCCACGTAATAATCATATGACAGTTTGTTGTGCGGCACTGTCACATGAATAACTACCGTACATTGACCTCCATTGTGTCTCCGTGTAATGAATTGCGCGGCGCAGGTGATGATCACAACGGCGGTGACATTTCTGATTTATTAATTTTACATCACGCCTATTCCCAATTCCCACAATATTGACTCATCAAGGGGCCCGGCAGGCCTTTTAATCAGCAGGTGGGATTAAAAGCAGCGCAGCCTAGATAAGACGTACAGTAAGGCAGGCCTCTTCAAGGGATTCCAAGACGGATGGCCCGAACCATAGTCTGGATGGAATGCCTCCATTGGGCCGTTTGGCCTGGTGGAGCCCATCAATCAGGGTGGCACCAGAGGTCTGGGCCGAGGCTGTGTAATGATGCAAGCAGCATGTGGCCAAGCCATCCCCGGCTACTGAGGTGGAAGGGTGTGCCCTGTCCAGCAGTCCTTTCGGTTCCCCCGTCGCCATCATCCATCATAACGCCGGCCGGATTCGCAGCGTTTTTTTTTCTTCTTCTTGCAAGTTCGCTTTGATGAGATCTGCTCCAATAGGCAATCTGTAAATGGCCTAATAGAAAAAAGACATACCTCTTTAATGATCATACATTTAAACGCCTCATTAGGGCAAAACTTGACGGAACACCAGAAAGTGACTAAATGGTAAATGGGCCGCATTAATGTAACACCTTTTCTGCCTTTAAGCTACTAACACACACACACACTCGCCTCTTACACAAAGAGACTGCAACAGTTCTAAATAGCCGGCATTTGTCTGCTTGCGCCTTTAGTACGAAATCCTGCGGGGTTCAATATTACTATATTTTAAGACTTTTGCACAGCAATGCTAAGAGTTATATTACTTGAATAATACATGCTTGTGAATATTGTCACTTCTCCAGGCGGTTTCGTTCTCAGGATATTGAATCAATCACAACTGGACTGGACTGGTTCTCTTTGAAGACTTTGCAACAAGCAGCATTTGGCGCAAGTTGAAAACAATTCTAAAAACAAAAGAGGCCAAGTGATTCAATCTGTTAAATTGGCTCTCACAGTTAAAGTTCAATTTAAAACTATACATTAAACAAAGACAATTACAGTTTGGGTATTTAAACGAAACTTTAACCTATAAATGTTTGCTAGCTTAATGCTAACACACAAAGCTAAATGCCATTGAGGGGATAACAAAAATAGCATAGATTTTGCAGCGGATATTTGAACAGAAATGTTGACACACAATTTAACAATAATCTCAGGAATATATGCATAATCTTTTACAACATTTTTTTTTATTTCCAAACTAAACATTAAACAAAGATAATTACAGTTTAGGGATTTAACCCAACCACATAACCTATAAATGTTTTCTAGCTTAATGCTAACACACAAAGCTAAATGGTATATGATAGCAAAAGTAGCATAGATTTTGCTGCGGATATACGAGCGCAAATGTTGACACACCATTTAACAATAATCTCAGGAATATATGCGTATTCTTCTACAAAAAAAAGAGTATTACTGTAGCTAACTTAGTAGTTGACCATCTTCTTCATTTATGAATGTATATATATTATTATGCCCCTTGGCATCCAACAATACCCGTTGCATTTTAATGATGCACAAACTGTTTAATTGTTGACATTCTGTTGACCTGATAAGCTTAAAGATGATTTAACATTCTTGCGAGTAGGAAAAACAACCAAACAGCAAAAGCAGCATCCAAAGTGGGTAGTTCAAAGAATGCTTATCTGAGTTTCTCCATTATTCATGTTTAAGTCACGTGTCATTATCTCCACTAAACATGGGCTACGCTCTATCTGACCACCATATGACAATATTAGATGAAGGCGAAATGAAAGACGGTGTAGCAGCAATGGTCTGTGTGTCCATTAGTGCAACCAGGTTGGAAGAGGTTCTTAGGAACGGTTCCATTGTAACCCCCCGTAAAAGTGTAACAAGGCTGTCCTAGGGTCGAACCGGTTAAGTGGAAAAAAGTGTTTGCGTAGCTAATGTAATGAATGAGAGCCAATAACACAATCTCATTCAGTGGCTGCAAATGAGTTTTTCAGCTCCAACCCTTTGTTGTTGCACCATAGCTACAGCGTTTTTGAATTTCTATTCACAGCATCTGGGACAACAGCGGAATCCTGCCATTAGCAATGTTTCTATTCACCACATCGCTTACATCGCAAAGGCAGCTTTCGGAAGCTTCCGTCCGCCCTATAAAAGTTCCTTAAAGGACATATTTTATTTCACATCATGAGCTTTATAGCCCTCACGCAAACATATTATGGCGCTGGCCAAACGGGGCCTTGCGAGCCCCATAAAACAGCTCTGGTCAATACCAATGTAAAGCTAATGCCCGCTGTGGACTCGGCCAGCGGAAGGTCATTTGGCAGAAAGCGTGCGGTGCAAAAAGGTATGCTTCTAAAGATGTCTCTGGCGGAGTTTCCGAGGTGCTGAAATACATCTGCGGCAGCCTAATGGCTTTCTTCCCTGCTCTGGAAGGGAAATCTGGGCCGGGTTCTGCTGCGTAATGGGACTGTATTAAAGCAAGTCTTTTGCTGTGTGTGTGGGATTTGTTTAATGCTGTCGCGTTGCAGGCAACACTTGGCCCGGTAGTTCTATTCTAGGTACAAGACTGCAATTATTTTTGCTTTTGGGTTTATTGCATCGTAAATTCAGTTCAGGGTCAGCAGGGTAAATGAGCGCTGACAAGTGGTTTATGAATCCTGCTCTTGTCTGCGCGAGACCTTTTGCTGTTTGGATTTGCACCAATGCGATAATGAAGGATGCTGAATCAACGAAGCCTTTTCCCATTTTGCCTATGTAATCAATGTTGGTGAAAAAAAAAAAAAACTCAGCGCGCTTGAATGGCTGATAATTGCTTTTTGTTCCAGGCTGATTATTAATAGGTAATGGAGGCAGAGCCCTTTTGATGCAATCCTCAAATTGGATTTCGGCGCTGGGATTTGAACGGCTTTATTTATCATTTCACATTCCTCGTACCCTCATCTGGATTATTCCCCGGCGTCATTAAGAAATATGCTTTTTATTAATTTCATATCGATTGTATCCATTTACACGAGGGAGGGATTTCACACCCGATGAAAAATACTCCTCAAATTTGTACAAAGCCCCATCAAATCCTTGATCGAGTGGTAGTGCCGCTGCTGCTGTTTTTTCCAAGTGTCACATCTTGTTAAGCTTCATCCTTATTTGGGCATCTAATCAACTGAACCTCCTAATTAAACAACGCGCTATTACATCCACTTTAATTACGCCAACAATGTAACTTTGTTTTAATTAAAAATACACTTCAACACCCCCGATGGGAGTTGGTGCAAAAGCAATCCCAACCCAGTTATTATAAAAGTTCACCGCTGCTGATTTGGGTTCACGGTGACCTTGGAAACTACGGAAGCGTATTGCATTGACTTGAAAAAAAAAAAAAAAAATCATGTTTTTCTGACAAATTTTTTGGGGGAGCTTTTTTTTTTTTAAAAAAAATTTTTTTTTTGGATGATTTGTTTTCATTTTCTGTTTTTCTGAATATTTTTTTTAACGGACAAAATATTTGTAAAAAAGGGGGATAAAAGTTATTCAAAAAAACAGAAAAGAAAAAAAATATGCGGCACCAGCTCTGTTTTTCGGAGCATATTTATTTATTTATTTTAACGTCTACACTCCAAGTGACTTGACTGCAGACTTGCTAATAGCAGTTAAAAAATATTCAGAAAAACAGAAAAAAATATTCAGTAAAACAGAAAAAAATAGTTATTTCATAAAACACGGAAAAATTCTGAAAAACTGGGGAAAATATATGTTTTTTAAAACAGAAAAAAATATTCAGAAAAACGGAATAAAAAAAAAATACTGAAAAAAACAAAAGCTCCCCCCAAAAATAGTCAGAAAAACAGGATTTATTTTTTTAAGTGAATGCAATACGCTTCCGTAGGAAACAAGTGAGCGACAGCGTGCAAATTAAAACGCTGATGCTTCTTACCACGGTTTTTTGCTTCTTTCCCGTTTTTGATGGGACCAAAGAAATTGTCGAGTTAATAGCCGCCTTCTATAAAGGGCGCTGAGGGTGTGACGTCCTTTTCGCCAAGAGAGCCGCGTCGGCCTGAGATGATTAAGACGTAATGAGGTTCCAGCACATTACATACACCTCTCTGTGTCATTAGGTCCCGTCAAGCACAGAAACACTCATTTTGCTAATACGAACAAACCATTCTTCATTGACAAGGGTGGTCCGACACAGTTGACTACATGCTGAGAGCGGCCGGGCCTCGTAGGTGGCACTGTTGCGACGCTGTCGGGATGACAGATTCTATGGTGAGGTCTCCATTCAACTCTAGATTGGAACCACTCCAAGTTTGAGCGTCGCTACAACGTCCCGTTCAGCCATTTTATAAGACTGCTTTTTAGGAATCTATACACAAATGCCTGAAAGAAAACTCTTCCAGCTTAATATTTAGCTGGAATACATTTTGTGTGCCATAAACTGTAAAGAAGAAAGTATGACCCCAATACACACAGTAATTATTCTCTGATTTCTGTAGTCCTTCATCAGAGTATCTTTTACATTTGATCAAAATAAGTGAGTACAACATCAATTACTCTCGTTGATATTGCTGAATTTATATTTTGTTGGTTTTTAAATCACTAAAAATGCAAAATAAAATTGTATCCGAATAATCGATTCTAAAAATAGTCGATAGTGACAGCTATCGTTTGTATGTAATTGATCATTTCTCAGGATCTTTTTAGAGTAGGCTTTATAGTTTTTATTTAAAACAAAAGAAAAAAGCGGTACCCTCCTGTAGAGGCATCATAGCCTACGAATATGTATGAATTCTTACCATAATTTAAAAGAATTATAAATGAAGCATGAGGCGTCATTCACCTTGACAGGCCGGCTTTGCAACCGGCTATTACATCTGCGCAGGTAGCGTAGCCTCATTACACGACGTGGTGGCAAGTAGCAATTATTTAAAAAGGGCTAATCTAGGAATTATCATAATGTAAACATCTTTCCTTGCCGCTAATTCCACTGATCAAAAGCACCTTGATTATACCTTACTCACGCTATTTCATACACCCCACTTCCTCGCGCCTATTGCCGACAGCACTTTGCATTATAAGAACACCATCAGCTGAGGTTCGGGCAGATTTGTCTCAAATAGGTTTGGAGGCTTTGCAGGTAAATACTTAAGGCCCTTTGGTGGGCGTCGGGCTGCATTGTTGTGCTGGGTACGAGAGCCGAATTTCAAATGAATACAAGGCACTTTAGCAGGCTTTAAAAAAAAAAAAATTGTATTGAGGTGAGCAGCCTCCACGTGGCAGGTGGCATAGGCCCACGGCACTGGCGCAGGACCGTCTGGCAGGCCCGTAGCTCCCCCGATTCAACAGAGTGATATTTTAATGAGTCGGTGTCTCTATTGTGCTGTAAATGCTTTGGCAGGGAAAAAAAACACCTGGGCAACAAGTATTTGCATGATAATGGCTGGCAGCATGCTTGGGACAGAAAATACACTAAAAGAAGCGTTGATGGGGTGGGAGTGGTGGTATACAGTTCGGCAACATGGCAGGTTCAAGATCACACCTTTCATACAAGGCATAGAATGTCATCGTAATGTCACCATTAAGAGGTATATTTACTCTTCACACCAGAGGTGGCAAATCCAGGTCCAGAAAGTAAAAACCCTGCCACAGTTTGGCTTTAGCCCCAAGTGCTAGCTAGCGAGCTCCCTAGCTAGCTCTCCGGGTGCTGGGTTACCTGCTAGGGAGTAGAAACCCTGCCACAGTTTGGCTTCAGCCCCTTGTGCTAGCTAGCTAGCTAGCTAGCTAGCTAGCGAGATCAGTAGGTTACTAGTTACAAGCATGGTCACAAAATGAATTGTAGCATCCAACGTAACATACCATAACATAGCATCAGATAGTCTAGCATAGCATCACAGCGTAACAATACATCAAAATATAGCAGAGCATAAAATCGCATTACAACATACTGTAGCATTGTATGCTATGCTATACATTACGTTTGAAAACAGTATCTCTAGCATAAAATAACAAACTGTAATTCACCAAAATGTTTTTCTTTTGCTGAATGTTGTTCACAAAAACCCTTTTAAAAATGTGGCCATTTTTTTCCCCGGCACGTGAAATTAATAAGTTCCTTTGAATCATTGCTGTTTTTCCACATTGATAACGAATGAGAAAGTTGATATTAAATCACTGGACTATAAATCTGCTGCACTTCATTTATAGCCTCTGTGATTTACTGTGTGAGCAACATATGTGGAACTTTCTGTTAAGTGCACAACATGTGAAACCATATAAAGCAGATGTGGGAGGGTGTCGTAAAAATACGAGAATACTCATAGACGCCGGGTTGTAGTAGGTGTGGAAATGACACCCTCCGCTCTGTAAGTGGAGTGCAGCTCACTCAAACACTTAAGTATGTGTATGTGTGGGCGAACTAATTATCTTTCTGTGAAGTCGCCACAAAAAAGGTCTTCGGTATCAATGTGTGCCTCCAGACTTCTACCGGTCACTGTGAGGGTTTCTCCATGAAACTATCCAAATCATTTACAATTCCATGAGCTACGTAAGGAAAGTTATGTTAATTAATGACAAACAGAAACAACAATGAAAATAATAATGATGATGCTGTTAGTTCAACATAGCATAGAAAAACAACTTAAGTGGAATGTACATTTGACTCTAAACTGAGTGTTTGGTCCCACTCTAAGTAGAGTAAAATTTTACACTTGGAAGAGAGTAAAATAAAAATAAAAAAGCCACTCAAGGGTTGAGGAACAACAAACCCACAACTTCAGGATGGGAGACAGCCAATCTACTCCCTGAGCCACACAGTTCCTGCAATGTGTTAATATATCGCTTGTGTCAGCTGCAGGGTTATTATAGTTTTGGAATTTTAATTTTATTAGTTTGTATTTCGTTTGGAGTTTTGTTATTTAAATTTAGTTAGTTTTAATTAGTTTTCAGGGTGGTTCTGTTAGTTTTTATTAGTTTTTTTTTAATGCTTAGATTTAGTTTAGTTTTAGTTTTATTTATTTATTACCGTATTATTATTTTTTTAACGTGTATTTTTTGTACATAATATTTAATAAACACCATGGTAAAAGGAAAACATCACTTCAGTGTGACACACTTTCAAACGTCTTTTTTTCCGGTTAATATTGAAATAAATATAAAATCACATTGAAAATCATCCACAAAGGATGTATTGTATTAAATTAATTACCATTAGTTTATTTAATTTTTTTCGTTAGCTAAAATAACTTTGGTCAGCTGGAATCTTCGTAACGCCAAAACCAAAAACGTGGTCTCCTCTTAGCTCTTTTAAAAAAAAAAATATTTTTAGAAACTAGTACAAAAATAAAAATCTCCTAGCAAAACTATTTCAAATTTATGAGTGAAAAATCTTCAATAGTTTTTTTTTCATGTGATAGGCAAATTCTCTTGTACACACTATTGTAAAAAAGAAGAAGAAGAGTAATATTACTTGAAAAAAAACCTAGAAAAATTCTAAATAAAATTTACAAGGAGTGTACAATTGACATTTTATTTAAAAAAAAAAGCATTGAGGAACAATCTCATGACCTTCAACTTGGGAAACAGCCACAAAAACTGGTCTCTTGGAGGTACAAAGATTCTGCCCACACAGCAGGAGCGGCATGGCTCAGGTGGTAGAGTGGCTGTCTCCCAACCTAAAGGTTGTGGGTTAGTTCCTCAACCTTTGAGTAGCTTTAAAAAAAATATATATATATATATTATTATTAAACTGGTAAAATGTACTCTCGTTGTAAAATTTACTTAGAATTTCAGAGTGAAAAAACGTTATTAGTTTTTAAAAAAAAGTAAATAGTGGATTTTTTTTTTGTGTATGACACTGGATAAAAAAAAACTTTTTACAAGTACTATCTAAAAAAACAAAAAACACTCTACTTTCCAATGATCACCATAATATCAAACTAGTTGAATGTGTTCCTTGTAACTCGTCGTGTTGCACATTTTTGTTCAATTCAGTGCACAAGACATCTTATATATTAGGTATCAATTTGGTGAAACGAGAAGTTATCTGTATCGCTGGAAATATTTTTTTTCACCTACTTCTACCAATACTGACTAAATCTGACAGCCACAGAATACAGTGCTTGTATCTCAAGGTTGCGCTTGTAAGACAAAGCAAGGAATCAATGCAGCACACTATAGCAGTGATCATTTATAATGATGAAATAATGATGATTAATTTTTAAGTTTCTACCATAGAAACGTGGTACGTGTTCTATTGAAGTGAATTTCA
This sequence comes from Leptonotus elevatus, assembly GCF_054856555.1. Taxonomy (NCBI): domain Eukaryota; kingdom Metazoa; phylum Chordata; class Actinopteri; order Syngnathiformes; family Syngnathidae; genus Leptonotus; species Leptonotus elevatus. The sequence continues at coordinate 23,397,823 of NC_141245.1, read as the reverse complement.
CATACAAGTCATCTTGCATATATTACACATATGCCACCATTCTACCTCATTTCTCTATAAAACAGATAAAGGTTTGGTCACGCTGCTCAATCAGGTTTTTTATTTTCCGTGATATAAGAAACGTCCTCCATCTCAAAGGCACCTCACCACTCTAATATGTAGGCTTTGGCAGATCGCATGCGCGTCAGGGCCCGGCTTTATTCTGGGTGCTTGGTTTTTTTCTTCTTCTTTTTTTTTATGGAGCCCCGTCGCCGTGAGGCACGCGCGGCCCCGCCGACTTGTCTGAGCGCGGCGATTGTCATGTCAAAAGTGACAAGGTGCTGATTTGCCCGCCTGGCACTGAGCGATTGGACATCCTGTTGACAAATGGGCAGCGGAACAAAACTGGCAGGATGCTGGGGAGACAAAATTCCTTCAAGGCCTGAGCGTTTGCCTCTCTGTTATCACAGCCGCTTGAAATACCGGAATTTACTGATAAAATAATCTTTTCATTCACAGTTGTGGAGCCGCAATATTCATTCCACTACCTATGCAACACGTATACCGCGGGGGCTCTGTTTTATTTATTTGCTGCAGTCACAAGATAAAACGAAGACTTAAAAGAGACATAATTAGCTTTTTTTTCCTCATTTAAAATAGCATTTAAAACCATTACAGACAGGGACGTTAGTACTACTTGGAGGATATGTCGTCGGAAAAATGCTAAGTAAAAGGTACCTTGGCGCAACCTTTAAGCCACCTTTAGCAAAGGTTGCTCCTGACAAACATTTATGAAAGGATAGGAGCTATATTACCCACAAACCTTCACAAAAGCAATATTTAAAACAGCACACACAAAGTTGACAAACTATGCAAACACACTTGAGAATAAAAAAGTAGATACACTCTTATATAAACTGTATCAATGTGAACATAAGTACTCCACTCGAACGAACCTGTTTTACTGTGTGTGACTAATACTTATACGAGAATATGCTCACAAACAAGGTGAAAGGAAGGCCAAAGTGTGCCCGGCTATGAAGGCTACGTACCGTAAATGTCACAGGGAGGGAGAGTGGAACTAAGTGGGTCAGTGCATGTCATTACAAGGCTACGCATGTAAAGGGATTAGAGGCATAAGATGCAGATTCTTCCGTCCGCTGGTGTTAGACTCTCAAAATATCAGCGCAACATGAAAAATGGCCGGGTTTGGTCCGTAGCCCTAAGCATCCAGGAGATGCACAGAAATTCAGGCCAAATGAACTCAGAGTACGCACGGAGGGAGGAGCCATTAGGTGGCGCATAAATAAGCCTTTAAGTGACAATAATAATTAAAGCAGCACTGAACAAGCCCTTGCAAACCTCTTTTGAAGCCTCTTTTTGAAATGATGATTAAACTTTGCAGGCCAGGTGAAAAAACTTGGCAAATTAGCGTCAAAGCAAACATGCTGAAGCAGCATCTAACTGTTATGCTGCATGCAAATGAAATAAGTGGCAAATGGAGGTGAAGTCGGCCCCAAGTATAAATACAAGTTAAGAACTTTTTGGGACAATTTCCTAGTCATAGTATGTCCTTATTTCGCCCAAAATGGCTGACTTCCTGTTCAATTTTGCCATGGGTCCTTGAAACTATTTTGTGTTTAGTCGTTATGATAGACATGTAGGAGTGCATTAATTAACCGCTTTTTCGATTAAACGTGGTTTTTAAATGTCAGGATTAAATAACCGCAGCCGTTCAACAACACCGGTTATTTCCGCTTACATGTGGCGCAAAACGAGTAATGCGGCATAGTTCATAGCTAATCTGTTTCCACACGGCCCATTTAGCACAGATCTCAGCTTTGAACGCCGCCCGTGGAGAACTGTGTTACCCGACGGGTGTGGGTAGGGTTCCGAGGCCGTGCTGGCACCGGCGGTGGGCGTCCCCGCACCGGTCGCGGCCCGGCCTGGACCAGGTTAAGTGGACGTGGGGAAAGGGGAGGCCGAAACGAGGCGGCGGCAAGCGTGGCCCCCAGGGCTCCGGTCCGCGGCAGGGCAGGGAGCTCCCGCGAGCCCCGCCATCCACGGCCGCCCGTTGCACCTCTATATACATGTCCACCCAATTTCCTGGTGGAACTGCTGTCCAGGGCTCATTTCTTTTCTAACTTTCCAGTGGGATTTACTAAGTGAATTTTTCAGGCTTATGTTCAGTACCACAAAAATATTTCCACCACAAGCAAAAAATGGTGTGAGTGTTTTCTTTCAGGTGAACCCTCAAATAGAAATAATTGCATGCCTCCGTACCTGCTCCCAAATATCTCCTCCATTTCGAGAGCATATACTCCTTTAAAAACAAAAAAACAAAAAACTGAACCAAACACCGCCACTGGGTCTGTGATGCATCCCCCCATGTGTTGTGGCCTGTCTCTGTGTTCTTAAAAAAGCCTTTTAAAAATAAGTATAAAAGTTTTATATGGAGGCTTCAGTTGCCTGTGAGTCAAAATCAATGGCAGCTATTGGCGAAAGATCCTCACAGGAGAATTAAGGGGGAAACTACAGTTTGGAAAACATACAAACAGCTGCAAGGTGCGAGAGAAACAACACATTTCAAAATGGAAACAAATAATGTGTTATCGTGCTGAAAATGATAACATAGATGCTAATAGCTTTAAATTGAATAGAGAAGTAGCCAAAATAGGTTTCCCGCAGCAAAGCAGAAGAGCTCCCGTCTTCCGCTGGTCTCGAGGTAGAGAAGCAATTACCTGAAGATATGTCTCAGGTCCCGAAATATCATCGTCTGCTTGTCAAAACCTGAGAAATGGCGGGGATAGGCGGGGCAGGGTGGGGGCTTTTGGTGGGGCTGAAGGACCGAATAGTGACAGGGGAACATGATAGATGATGTCGTATTTTAGTCTGCCTCGTCCTAATTCCCGACCAGTCAGTCACTTCCATGAAAGTGTCATGTACATGGCCGCTTATAGGCGGGAGCAACAGTTCTCAAACTTTTTGGGTTCAGGGGAGAGAATTTTCCAAGGACCCCCCCTCATAATCCTAACTGCAATTAAACTTAACTACAACCTCATGTCATGGGAATTTTAAAAAGTGGCCCACATTTGAGAAAAAAGTCTTTGGCATAAATAATAATATAGTTTTTAGAGAAGAAAAAAGTAAAAAGAATGCTATGAGATTTGATATTTGCAACATTTTTAATTCCTCAACAAGAACAACTGTGTTTTGTCGTAAGCTTACGAGAGTGAAGTTGGGTTTAACCAAGATAAGGTCACAATATTCTATTAAAATCAAAGTTTAAGGAGACAAATTCACGTTATAACAAGTAGGGGTGGGAATCGATTCGATTCAGGATCGATTTTAGATTTAGATTTTTTAAATTCCAAATGATTTGATTGACAATGAGTTTTTGCCTCAATTTATAGATGTGCAAAGTATATCATGATCGACTCCAGTCTGACTCGCTAATGCTAATTAGCGCGCTACACGCGGCACTTTTATCACTCAAAAGAACGGCTATTCATACAGAAACGCTTCAGGAATGCATACAGAGAAGCATCTTAACATTTACTCACCGGCATATGATCTTCCTACGCTGCAAAAAAAACTACTTTTATTGGCATAACTTGATCATGACTTTTTCCTTCTTCTCTCTAATGTGGCTACAACTTAACAGTGTATCAGAACATGCAGAACCATACTGCCCCTAAGTGGCCAAATCGTGTACAACATGAACAGTGTTCCCAATAAAGGCACACACAAACGAGGGCAAGACAGTATACAATAATTTAAATAATACCGATTTGGGGACATTTAAAATCTATTCTGAATTGTACTAAATGAGAATCCCGATTCTTATCAGAATAGATTTTTTGGCACACTCCTAATAAGTAATTAAAAAAAATACAATGCAGTGAATCTACACCTATTTGTCTATTTGAACTTTTTTTTCTGTGTATTTGCATTTTTGGTGGTCTTTTTGTAATGTCCTAAGATGTTAATGACATGACATTTTGTAATTGGTGTCAAGTACTGCAAGTTGAGTTTGAGATGTGTTTTGGGTATTTTGTAAAATTTTTGTAGCTCAAATTAATAATAAAAAACACATTTTAACAATTTTAGGTACACCTGATAAATTATGAGAATTGTTTGTGTTCATTTTGCATGCGACAAATTTAAGACAACCGGACTGTACCTTTTTTTCTTTTTTCTTTAACATGGGCGAATTGTTTTATTATGATTCAAACACGAAAGAGAATAACAATACTATATTGCTATATTCAGAGAATTTACACCTCATCCCATTTGGAATTAAATAAATAATGCCCCTTGCTACTCTAGTGGAAAAAGGCACAACTTTTTCAGGCTTTTTTTGCTGCAGCTACAATAATGTGACATGCTAAATATATTGTATTATTGTAACAAGTCCAATATGTCAGTGCGTTCCTCGGTGTTGGCGTGGATAGTCAGGCTGGCTGCCGCGACAACAGCCGAAAGATTCCGGCGTTCCCCCGCTGACGATATCAATCGACTTTGAGACGACGCCAGACGCAGCTGGAGTACGCCGTATAAAATATCACTTACTATACAGGAGGAATTTGATCTCCAACTCTTTGGTATCAGCACGGCTGTCGTCCCGCCGCTGTCACTCAAAAACAGGAGGTAGTCACGGGAAATATTCTTCACCCAACAAGTCAAGTGGATGAAAAGCGGACGTTAGCAGGAAAGGGGAAAGTACAGTGAATCCTTGAGACCGAGCCTTGCAGAGGAAAGAATATCCACAGATATGCAAATACCGAACCCCGAATGTGCTGGGGCTCACTGCACACGGACCTCTTCTAAGGCCAAGCCGGGAATCTGTTTTTGTTTGTCTATCTTTTTGTGTGCTAGTAGGCTAATTACAGGTTCAAGGAGGAAGATGTTATGATTGGAAGGGTGAGGCCATTTTTTACCGTAGACGGATGGTTTCATTGACAGTCAAATTATATTCCCGTATCCTAACCAAGATTTAGTGAGTTGTGGGTACACATACTTCCTTCTTGGTGACAAAATGATAGACGGGCCTCAGGGCGGGGATGAATTCCCACGGGGACGCAAAATGGCAAAAAAAAAGAAGAAATGTAATACTTGATCTACATTCTTCAAAGGTTTATTCGGTTGTGAGTCCACAAATATATATTTTTTTTACTTGAACAAAAAACTTTTATTTTGGTTCAACTAAATGTTCTTTTTCAAGAGTTTTTTTTTTTTCAACAAAAGTTTAAATGGTTTCATCAATTTTGGTTCCCAACCAAATATGATTCACCCAGCGTGTTAAATTGTTAATCCATTTATTTTCAATTATATTGTGTGTAAAAAGAAAATAAGGATTTAAAACAAAAAATGTAAAAGTAAAAAAATTTTTTCAGCCAAGTTAATTCTTCCTCCAACATTAATAAACATTTTTCCAATATTTTTTTTTCAATACAAAAGCGTTTTTTCAACAGGTTTTGACAACAACTTTTGTTGTCATCTAAAGCGTTATTTAAAAAATAAATATTGCTTTAGCAACTTCATTTCAGAAGTATTTTTTTTAAAAATAAGTATTTCTCATTTTAACAAAAAAATTGTATTTTAAACTCATGTCTTCACAAGAAATATTTTATTTAACAATGGTTTTAAAATAAAAAAAATACTTTTTAAAACAAAATGTCAACCTTTTTATTGTTATTATTATTATTATTATTATTATTATTACTACTACTATTATTATTTACAAAAAAAAAAAACACAAAAAAAAACTAAGTGGCTTCCCCCCAACAATTTTTTTGCTATTTCCTTTTTTGGAAGCATTTGTTCATCACTGTTAATATCCAACCATAGCTGGCTTATGTTTCAAAGACAAATTTTGCGTGGTCTCTGCGTGACAAAAGGCTGTTAATCCATCGTGTAGACACAGAATCCGCACTAGCTGTCACTCACAGGCTGCAACATGTGTTTTTAATCAAAAATAAAGTGTCCAAAAAGTCTGGTTTTCATTGAAAAAGCCGCTTGCAAGAAAAATGACCCCGCGGCCGCAGCGTCAACTTAACAGGTAATCGTTTCATTTCCCCGTGACACAAAAGCGACGGCGGCAGCTGACGGTGACAGCGGGATTTATACCCAGACACTGATATGTACATCAGCCTGCATCAGATCGCCTTCAACAGACTGATACGCCGGCCGAAGATCTGACAGAAGTACGCTTTTCATTCTTTGAGACGGATATCTCTTTCCGACGCTCTGATTGAAGGATGACACTGAAATGAAGCAAGACCAGCCAGTTGACTTTTGGCGTCAAGGAAGTGAAGCACACGATGACTTTTAGTGGTCCTGGATAAGTAAAACACACAAGGCTCGCTCATCAAAATAAGATGCACACACTGCAAAAACTAAAATCGAACCAAGAACATCAAATGAAAAGTTAACTAGACAAAGTGCAATTTCTGCAGAAATTGCGTGGGAATGCTGAAAAGCTGAAAGATTTGAATGCATGTGCTTATGAAGTAAATTGAAGGAAACTTGAATTGCAATCTGTCTAAGGTGAGATTTAATCATTTCAGAGAAATTATAATTAATTTCCTGATATGATAGTTGGTTTTGAACCATTGAATGTATTAAAATGTGGTCCAAGCAGGGTTTGAACCCAGGTTCTCCGTGGTGGGAGGCAATCGCTCTAAGCACTGACCTAACTTGACTTGTTCAAATTCATGGCTAATGGCATATTTATTTTGAAAAGTGTTATCTTATGCTGAAAGGTAACATGCATTTTAGTAATTTCTGAAAAGAAAGAAAGAAAAAGTTCAACGTCAGTCCCATTGAAAATGAATGGGGAAAAGTGGATATTTAACGTAAAATAAATTGTGTGAATAGTGTAAGTAATGTGGAATCAGACGATATATTCCCAAGATGGCGTGAATTTTTGAAGCAAGTTGAAATTTGAACGGTGTAAATTGGAAGTATTATGTGGGAGTTTTTTCACGGCAAAAAAACGTGTGAAGAATAAAAATCACAATAACATATGTGAGAATGCTTCAGCATTCTCACAATTAAAGGTCATTTGAGCAAATGTGTTATTTTCCAAGTGTGTGTCAAAATGGAAACCTTTCGGCTTAATCGGCAGCAAATAAGTTTCACTTTGAGTTGCAGTGTACTGAGTTTTGAAACGCGTTTTGGGTCGACCAATCAAAACAAAGCCAGTGTCCAGTCCGTGCAACGCAGCTCTCACTGAGGTGAACCTCGTAACCTCCCACAATAAAGTGAGGCACCACAAGTGAAAGCGCCGCCGTCCGTACACACTAATCTGTCCACTCATGTGTCACTGTCACCAGCGTTCTGTGCGCCTTCGCATTTCTGTCTTGTCGTAAATACTTCAATCACGCCGCGTCTCCCCCAGAGAAAATCGCACTTTCTTGAACCCGCCACGAAGAAGAGAAGGCGGAAAGGAGCAGGCCGGGGTCACTTTCACATCGCAGCCGGCAGCTCATCCATCAGTTTGAGCAGCAATGGCACCTTCCGTGTCCTTATTAAGACCACTTTTCATCAAACGCGCTTTGTGCCCAAAGCAAGTCATTCGACATCTTAGCATGCAAATTGTATGGCAGAAACTCTGAAGTCGCACATCTTCCAAGAACATCAATTTGCGAGGAACACGTGCCTCTGAAGTCACACGTTGGCAAATATTGCGAGATTGCACTTTAATAAAGGATTTACTGCCGTCTGAAACAAATCAATAAATGTTCCTTATTTGCAAACCTAATTTACGCTTACTCTCGAATGCCTCCTAAAGACGGACCAGAGGTGGCAATTTCAAGTACAGAAAGTAAAAACCTTGCCACACTTTTTTTAGCCTGGACCTGTTGTCCAGAAAGGAAAAACCCTGCCACAGTTTGGCTTTAGCCCCCAGGTGCTAGCTAGCTACTGCTAGGGAACTAGCTAGCAAGCTAGCTACTGCTAGGGAACTAGCCAGCTAGCATCAGGGGCTAAAGCCAAACTGTCGCAGGGCTTTTACTTTCTGGACCTGGATTTGCCACCTCCTAAAGACGTTACAGAATATGTAGCTTGACTAAAATTTGTCCCTAAAGTCACTCAAAACTTGCTAAAGTCACAAAATTCACTTTAGAGTACAAAATAAGTTTACGTTTTCTATTGCTTTCTTTTGACTTTTTGGGCAGTTCGAATTCAAACTTTTTAAGAAAAAAAAAAAGTCGCACATATATCAGAATATTTATGAAAAATTCTGTCGAGATTTCCCTTTACTCAGCACAAAATGAATACCATGTTTCTTACCACTGATTTTAAATTGAAAACTTGAGTTGCTCCAAAGTCGAATAGTCACTCTAGATTTGCGGGAAATCAACGGCATCTCTATCTCTATCAATCTCACAAAATGTCATTGACAAAAGAATGAACTCCTTCTGACACTCATTTTTTATTGAACTGCTGACTGACTTTCTTCAAACGTTTTGAATTTGACTACATTTGACCAAACTCTAATATGCCTCTAAAGTTGTACAACATTCCAAGACCAAAGAATGAATGCTTTTTCTTTAGCTTTTTGGCACACTGGAATGTATCTAAGCAGGACAAAAGATTTATTAAGATTTATTCAGGCAAAAAAAAAATTCTATATATTATGCAAAAGTTCAACACCCCTGTGGATGCACTTTGGAATACTGCACATTTATTTAGTGTTTTGGCAGTTGATCATTTCGAGACTTGGGTCAAAAACATTTCAATGTATTATTTCGCACAACTCACTTTAATGGACATCAAAAGATAATCTCTGCTTTGAGCTTTTTGCTTCACTGTTTCCAAAAAGATGAACAACAATTACGTAAATCATCGAGCCACACGTCTCTGTCGATGTGCAAGACCTCAGGGAACTTGGCAAGCCCCAACTAGTGATGAACTCAACTTAAATGCTCTTCTCATTGGTGGTCGTGAGCATTGAAACGACACCAGCAATTATCGAGTGTGGCTGTGCTTTTATTCTAAAAAAGTTTCTGCCTGAAAATGTTTCTCCTGCATTATCATTCTGCTCTGTACTGTTTTGTGCCAACGATGGTTGACTTTATGCACTGTACACTGAAAAGTCAACTTGTTTGCGAGAGGAAAGGGCAAGCGCAAAAAGGCAAATGTCAAATATATATTATTAATATACTATGTTTTTGGCTTTTTTTTTTAAGAAGCTGTTATTTTATTATACGCCTTGAAACACATGGTTTAAGTTATTAAAACATGTTTTTAAGGACATGCTAAATGTATTTAAAGACAAAAAAATGCAATCATAGAATAATGAAAAAAGTGATAAATATCATTAAAATAACCCTCCCACATGCTATAATCACATTGAAACGTCTTTAAACACACAAAGCCTCATTAATATATTTAAACGCAATATAACTGACATGTTGAACAGAAACCGCTACATGAAAGAGGTGACAGACGAACTGCAATATGAATCCGTGCTAACCGTTTGAGAGACGTGGGTGAATGGCCAAGACAGCTAGCTGCTAGCCACTAGCGCCGGTGGCTAAAGAACAGCCTTTGAGCGCACGTCTGCCATTAGCTAAATATAAAAGCGGATATGACCGATGTCAGATGATCGTTGCGGAATATTTACAAACTCTGTCTGCTTTTGTCAATGAATGAAGAAGGCAGGAAGGGTTGATTGTCACATTCTAGTCACACACGTCACAATGTAAATACGGTGGAACCTCGCAGACGAGTCGATGCAGTGTTTAAAAAAAAAATAAAAAAATACTTCACACAATTATATTCTGCTTGTAAAATATTTAGTCGTGTGGCGTTTGCTGTTTTCAAGCTGCTAACAAAATTATAACGTCGCCTCCTGCACTGTATAGAGAGCTGACGTTAGCCACAACTGCTACGTTAATATAGAGCTGCCAAGGACACCACAAAATACATACATCTTTTGTCATAAGCATGCAAACATATTCGCACTTTCTGCTTCTATTATGAGAGCACCACCTTAATGGAGAGAGAACATTATGTAAGGAAGAGAAAGACATTCATCTGGAGAATCCTCTGGGGTCTCTAGACCTCTGAGTTGTGACAGCCCGTATTCTCCCCAGCGTTAGGCACTGCAGTGGTTTGTATGTACTGTACTCTTCTTTGTATTCAAATGTCAACTGCCTCTGACACTCAAGTCTCATTTCATAGCTGTAAGAGCCAATCTGAAAATTGGTGCCATGACCCGGATCATAGCTTGTAAGTAAACATCAGATAAAGAAGACGCGTACATTTACAGTAAAATGTATCAGTAAGTTTTTTTTTTTTAAAGCAAATTACTTCTATTATTTAATTCACTCACTCATTGAGAATAATTAAATACTCATTCAATCCCCAAAACGTATAAATACGTTTTTAATACGTTGTCCTTCACTCCCAAAAACGTATTTACACATTTTTATGTTTTTTTTGGGGTAGCTATTACAAAAACGGCCAGCAGGTGGCAGCAGAGTATAAGAGATCAGTCAGGGCCACGTTGCAACAAACTCTTTTTCCTAGTGTTTTCAATAGATTTCAGATTAATGAACGCGATGTCTTCGCATAGCATCAAGAAGCGTCCCGTTCGGTTCTCTCGTCGTCATCCCCGCTTGATAATCATGCAAAGTCACAACTGGAGCGCCGCCGTCTCCCTATCGCCCACAGCAGCTTAGTCACTTTTCATCTTCCTGCGGGATTAAGTGTTTGGCAGCTTTATTTACATTAAATATTCTCCTGCGTCGTAGCCACGTCTTGCTTTTGCTGGGTAAACAAGAAAGACTTTGACTCTCCTTGTGGCCTTCGTGAGCAGATGGAAAAAAAAAATGCAAGTTAATTAAAAGTACTTTCTACTGGGAAAAGTGGCTTACTGTATGCTGTTTACATGCTTGAGGGAGTCCTTTCTGCACAAGTTCCTTATCGGCGCACACATCCGAGCCGCAATAAAAGGATGAGAGGGGTGTTTGTTTTCTTCCCCCCCCCCTGCCCCCCAACTAATTACAACCATTAAATCTCAGTATTAAATCACCTTTCATCCTGGCCTCCATTCAAGCCGACACTTTGCGTTTATAATTATTTCACTGGTACCAAAATACATCCTTGCTGTCATATGTCAAGAAAAATCCTTTCATTCTTTAATCTCCCACTCACATGCAGACAATCGCTAATGTGATATTTAAATTTTATTAAAAAAAAGAGAGATGATGTTTAGCCACGCAGCGTGAGCGACAGGCGGGGAATAGCCTATCGCCGACGACCACCCGCATCAACAAACACGGACGCTCGCGTGAATCTCATCGTGTTTGACCAGCAGAGCAAAATCCTGTCCAAAACTATCAGAAGGAGCTTTTTTTATTCCTCGAATGTACATATTTCCCCCCCCAGTCTAAATACAGATTGGATAAATAGAGATATCAGTTTTGCATAGACCATTTTGTAAAGATGTATCACTTTCCTGTACTGGAAAGTTGTGAGCAGGCGACGACTTCCGCTGATTTGACTTTGATTGTATTTTATTCTTAGATTTAGTTTTGGGTTTAAATTGTTTTTTATTCATGTATTGTCAATTTGATTTAATGTCATTAGATTTTTATCCTGTAATTGTTTTGTTTTTTTCCCCCTTCAGTTTTTTATTCGACATTAATTATATGTATATTCATATTTTTGTGTTTTTGTAAATGTATTTTATTTATTGCTTAAAGATTATTTTATTGACTGTGACGATTTTTGTCTTTATTAATTTTATTTTATGGTGGTTAATTTGGATGTAATTTAAATATGTACTTTATTAATTTTACTTTAGTTTGATATTTTTAAATTTTTAAATTTGTTTAATTGTATATCCAAATTTGTGTTTTATTTCAATTTTTTTTATTTATGTATTCATTTATATATTTATTTTATCTTTTATTTAAATATATTCAATACATTTTTTAAATATTTTTTTCCATCTTACTGTTTGACTGTTATTTTAATATTTAACCAGGTATTTAATTTAGTTGTTTTCATTTTATTGTGACTTTTTATTTCTACATTTGGTCACATTTAAATTTTTTCATTTAACTACTTAGAATTTTGTTTCGTCGTCTTCTTCTTCTTTTTTAAATATCATTATTTTATGTACCGTGCACTAGGCATGTTCCGATACCAGATATCTGTATCGGGTCAATACTGGTCTAATTGTAAGGTGTCGGGTTGTGGCGCAGGCTGGCGATACCAGTCAGTGATACTTTAGGCAAAACCTTCCTTGGCAGTAGTTGGCGCAATCTGTTTGACATATCGGCGACTTATCTGCGTCGGACAGAATGGTCTTTGTTCATAAGTATTTTGTCATTGCATTTAATGAAATATATGTCAAAATTATAAGCTTTATCAGTACTTGGTGACTACTGAGAGTTAATACTCGTACTGGTATTGGTCTGAAAAAAGTGGAACGTTCCTACAGTGCATGGTGGCCATCTGTAATATTTTGTATTAACTGTACGGGCAACATTTAAGTCACATTTTTGCCTTCTTACCTGTCATTTTCGTTTATTGTTCCATGTCAGAGTAATAACCCTCTTGACAGTCTACAGCATAGTTTGAACACAATTTTTAAGAAAGCATGGAGTAGGTCTTGTACAAGTAAAAAAAACAAGTTAAACACTGCCAATTAACAAGACAATCCTCTTGCTAACTGTGAATTGATCAGGCAGATGAATTGTTAAGATGAAAAAAGGCAGCAGTGAAGAGACGGGTTTGTATAAGCGCCAACGGTGAGTGACAAGCCGTAATCCCAGCGTGTGCTTAACCTTCTCCACGCACCCTCTCGTCAACTGGCGCCGGCTTCAGAGCAAAGACGCCCAACGCTCTACCCCGCCCGCCGCCCTTCAGGGCATGCTAGCAAATTGAAAAAGGCGTACGTAATGAGATTTGCTCTGGAATTCTCAAAGAGCGCCTTTTGTGTCTTTTCATTAGCGCCTCAATTGGCTCCATGCGTCAACAATGTAATTAATAATGTAGTCGGGTTTGCGCATAGGGAGAAAACCGCGGCGGGGGGATTGTCATGGCTTTTGATGCAATTTCACGCTGTCTTTCCTTGTGATTTTTATTATGACAGAATATATTGTTTTTGAAGTTAAGTTACAAGGAAAAAAAAAAAAAGCTAGGCTAACCCTCAAACATGGCAGGTCAGCAGCCAGCAGGCCATCCGCTTTCTAAAGGCCTGCTGCTTCAGATGGAGTCTATCTCAGCTGGCTTTTGGCAAGAGAAGCGAGATTCAAAGAGTAGAGTTTTTTTTTTTTTTTTTTTAACCTTAAATAGGTTTATTCTATCAGAGGTGGCAAATCCAGGTCCAGAAAGTAAAACCCTGCCACAGTTTGTCTTCAGCCCCTAATGCTAGCTAGCAAGCTCCCTCGCAGGTAATCGAGCACCATGGGAGCTAGCTAGGGAGCTAGCTAGCTAGCATTAGGGGCTGAAGACAAACTGTGGCAGGGTTTTTACTTTCTGGACATGGATTGGCCACCTCTGCAATCTGTAATAGTGTGACCGTATTTTGATTACCAAAAAAGAGGACGTTTGTTTACGCTATTCTTGAATGCTTGTGCGAGAGGTTTATCTTATTTCAGTTAAAGGGGAAGTCAACTCTCCCAAAATGTCTTGACAATAATATGTTCTATCCAGCCCTACTAGTCTAAATATGGTATTTTGGTTAATATTGTGTTAGTGGAATATGAGTTAAGCAGCAAAATCTAGCAGTTTTTATCAATATTAGTAGGCGAGTGAAAATGACATCACAGTTGCTCGTGTCTTAGGTAACAACCAATCACAGCGCAGCTTCAGAAAACAGGTGAGCTATGATGGCGTGTTGCCTGAGCCTTCAACAACTGTGATGTCACCTAAAGTCAACAGCAAGTGGCAAAATGGCCGTCCCCTGAGACGAATAAAAACGGCTGGATTTTGCTTCATAACTCATATTCCACAAATGTAATATTAATCAGAATGTCATGTTTAGAATAGTGAGGTCAGATGTAACATATTATTGCCAAGAAATGTTTAAGGTTGACTTCCCATTTAACTTTTCAGGAAATGTTTGTAATATTGGCCAGTTAATCAATCGGTTGGGCCATACCAATTGGCCATTTACAGTATGTGAAATCGAACAATTGCCCATCTTAGAAATCACTTTCTTATCAATAATCATGATGAGCTTCATTACTTTTGCCAATGCTGCAAAAAACGTACTCAATGACTTCCTGTCTGTTCCATCGCCGCATTGTCACTTTGTCATCACTTGCGAGGCATTTTTGCTCTTTGAACGTTCGCTCGCATGCCGCGGATGATTGCGCGTACGTGGCGTGATCCATTATGCCCTCATCTCATCTTCTTCAAGGTCATTGCCGACGGCTGCTCGGCTTCCACGTCGCGATATGCATCTGCGTGGTCTGTAATGGATGCCATTACGCATACAGCTTCCTCGCATCCTCAGAAGCCGAAGCTGCAGCGTGGGAGGTTCGAGTTAGTGCTTATTTCCGAGATTATGTCACGGAGCTATACTTCTGTCTGCCCAAAGACAACAAATTATAAATCTAAATTTTATATTATCGGCCATGTTCAATTACTAGGAGGACCAAAACTGCCAAAATTAAAGATAAATAAAGGACTAAATAAATAAATGAATAAAAGTGAATTAAAAACAGATACAAAAAAATTAATTCCCAAAATTAAATATATATTTTTTTATATAAATGGAAATAAAAAATTTCTGTATTTTTGCATTTATATATATTTTTAAATTTTTGTATGTATTTTTAATGTATTTATTAAATTTATTTATATATTATATATTAAATGGAAATAAAAACAACAATATATATAGATACGTAGATATATATATATATATATATATATATATATATATATATTTATATATATATTCCTAAATCAATCAATAAAAGTAAAAATAAATATATATTTTTTAAATAATTATATAAATACAAACAATTACAATAAAAAAACAAAACAAAAACAAGCCAAAATTAAAAACAAATAAATTACAAAATAAATAAATAAAAACAGATCTAAAAAATATAATTAAAAAATTAAACACCAAAAATATAAATGCAAATGAAAGCAATTATTTTTGTATTTATATATATTTTAATTTTTTTATTTATATTTTTACTTTTATTTATTTATTCCGATATATATATATATGTTTTGTTGTTTTTATTTAAATTTATATTAATTTTTTGTATTTTTAATTATATTTTTATGTGTTTTTATTTTCATTTATTTAGTCATTTATTTTTAAATGTTGGCAGTTTTGGTCCTCCATATATTACCCACATTTTTTTTTTTTTTTTTTTAACGTTCCTTAAATCAGAACTGAGCCAAATGCAACGTAAACTCAGCCTATGTTCATTTGATGGACTAAATCCGCCTGGACACTTTGGACATCGTCCGGAGCGCGCCTTTTACTTACCTCTGCTGGCAGGAGTTGTATCGATTCGACCGCCAACGCGGGTCAGCTATAATTGATCAATTAGTGCGCCAAGTTTCCAGCGAGGCATCAGGAAACGTCACCGTCAAAGCGTGAGTGCCAACCGCATCTGGCAGGAGACGCGCATTGAAACGCAACTCGTAGCCGATGATGCCAAAGTGAAGGAAGAGATCAATTATCCACCCAGCGTTGATGCCAGAGCGCGTTTATTATTTGGCAGACTTTATTTGGTTGCGTCACCGCGTGCGTTCTGGCAGGATGTCAGAACTGAGCTCATTTTGTCATAATATATCTTACTAGCTGTGATTAATTTGTGTTTGTCAGTGAAAATGAGAATTTTCGTAAGAGTGGAGGGGGGAGTTGCATTTTGGGATAAACCTGCTGATCCATTTTGCTTCTTTTTTTTAGTGAGCAATGATATGATATGCAAGATTGTGTTTCATAATTTTCTCATTTGCGCCTCCTGGCTTTACCGTTGTGCCATTGTTTAATTTTTAATTTTATTTTTTTAATTTGTGTACCTTCTGTGCGGTGCCGCAACATCACTGAGCTATAATGCAAGAGATGTACCGTAATTAACTAATGCAAACCCAAAAACATGTAAATATGTTTTTTTTAAGTACTTTGTCCTTCACTCCCATAAACATATTTATATTTTGTTGTTTTTTAATGCACGAGCATACAGAAGGCTTTGATGCAGCTTCTAACATGAAGAGGTCGCTTAAAGCAATGGTATTTATTCAAAAAAAAATGGCAAGCAGGTAGCAGCAGAGTATAAGAGATCAGCCAGGGCCATGTTACAACAAGCTCTTTTTGACAGTGTTTTTAACAGGAATGTTAATAATGATGAAAATTAGCTATATTCTAATGCTAATTGCTGCAAAACCGAAACACATACTTGACACCATGTTTTTATAACAATAGAACACAATATTCTTCTTGCAAAATCAGTCAAAATCCAGTAAAACAGCTGGGAGCGAAGGAAGTTGCTTCAGTCAAAATGGCTGGGAGTGAATGAGTTAAGCGCAAGAAGTGGCAGAGAAGGTCCCCAGCTACCCACAGATCAGAGAGAATATATGCCAGTGAGTACTGTTGTGTGTTGTTTGCTGCTCTATGTGCGTAAATAGTAGGAGTTGTTTTAAGTTGTCGTAACAGCGATGCTAATTTTTGTCATCCCGTTAAGATGGCAGACCTTTGTAAGATGAAAACCTTTGTGTGTGTGTGCGTGTGTTTAATTCTCTTTTGTTTCATGTGTCAGTTTTACAGTAAAGTGAACGTTAACTGGAATTATCAATTGAACATCTTGAAGCAAGCACGCTTCTATTTGGAGAACTACGCAAGCGAGAGCGTGAGATGAGGTCCTAAGGAGTACTTGAAAGTTGAGTTGTGTTTAAATCATTTGGGAAGCTTAAAATAAAACCATTTAAATATTATCTTGTCTTGCCATATTGCAGCTTTTTACCTCTTGCGAACGTCACGACCAAACTTAGAAAACAGGTGAGCCGTGGCGGTCGTTAGCTGAGCCCTGCGATACCGTGATGTCGTTTTCAGTCGACAGCAAGTGGCAAAATGGCCGCTCCCTGAGATAGATTTTTTTTTTTTTTAAAGTGGATTTTTCTGCTTACTTCATATTCCACAAATGCAATATTTTATATCAGAATATCGTGTTTAGACTAGTGGCGTCGCATATTAAAAGATTAATTTTGAGTTTTGAGAATGACACATTGCACATTTTTCATCCCATAGACCCTTAAAATACTATAAATCTAATCCCGATCCTGTGATTTCCTTGCAACTCTGCCCACTCGCATCAAATCGGAAGGCAGTATGTCATGAATATTTGATGAAAACCGACGCTGTGAATCATCTCATCCGACGAAATAGTTAACAGCTTAATAGAAAAGGGAAAGACGGAACAATAATTAATAATTAAATATTCATGAGAAACACATCTCTCCAAACATTCAAGCTTTGATTTAACCAATTCTACATGATGACATTAATGGCCACTTAAGCTATTTAACTGATAAACAACAATTTTAATATAATAATCTGGCTTGTTCTTTGTACATCGTCACATTTTACCATTAATGATATCAATAAATCAACTGTGTGTTTAATTTCCTTTTTAGTTGCAGTGAATGGGACCCAAATGAGCCTCCATCAATCATCTGGGACACGATTATGAAAAGTAAAAAAAAAAAAAAAAAAAGTGTCATGTCTACAATCTGCAAATCAAAGCCGACTTCCAGCGAAGGTCCCCAAAGCCCCCCCCCTCCTCATTATTGACCGTGATGGGAAATCCAGGTCCAGAAAGTAAAAACCCTGCCACACTTTGGCTTTAGCCCCTGCCTTAGCCTAACCTCCCTAGCAGGTATGTCAAGGCGCTATCTGTGACCTCCGCATGATCTGAGGAGCTAACCTAAGACAACCACACTAGGACAAAAACATATACACTTCCTGTGCTTCCTGTTTGTACAATTGGCGGTACACATTCGTAAAATTTGATAATTTAGATTACCGCCGATCGTACGTACTTATATGTTTTGTCCTTGTGTGGTTGCCGTAGGTTAGACAAGATGGCCGACCTGCCGCGCATGCGCACCTCAGATTGCCTAGGGCGCTAGCTAGCTAGCACCTGAGGCTAAAGCCAAACGGTGGCAGGGTTTTTACTTTCTGGACCTGGAATTGCCACCTCTGATTTATGTCTATCAGAAAGAGTGAACAATAAGTGCAGCAATGCAGCTGAATGTCGAGATGTAGCACAAGCTGTCTGTTTGTTATTGCTGTTGTTTGGCTGCTTTCACACCTAAAAAGAAAAAGCAAAACAGCACGTGGTCAGGGTCAATCACCTGCCGCCTACTCGCGTTGAGTAATTGCAAACGACAAGCGTTAAGGGGAAGTTTGTTGGCGGTCGCTGCGCTCCGGTAAACACTTATTGGATCAGCTGGGGTCCTTTTGCGTTTTTACATAAGCATCTGTTTGGACGACCCGAAGACGACCGCGGCGGAAGCGAACCGGCCTTCATTATATCGTCACCTTTCCCATGAAAAAGCTCGTAAGTCCGCTCGACGCCACACATTACGAGCCGAGGGGAACGTGAACTGGAGATTGTTGGCTGGTAAAAGAGACGTTATTACATTTGCACCAAGTCCTCTTAAACACTTTTTTTATGTGTCACAGACAAACACACAAAAAGGCGGTCATGGTCAGCAAGGTCTTATCTGCTGGACTAAACATAATCATAATTTAGCACTGACCAACTTTTACTAGCTAAATTCTCTCAGAGTGGTGCCCTGAGATAACGTAAAACACCAGCTCCCACAAAATAGAAATCCCCAAAATAGTACTGCAACATATTGTAGTTTATTAAAAAAAAAAATGCAGTAATGACATAAAATATAAAATAATTTTTGCCATATTTTTTGCTCTAATTCAATAGTGATTATGCTGCTCCTTCAAGTATGTGTCCAGTTGGGGGCAGTACAACACAAACAAACTATAGTACACGGAGATGGAATTCAGTAAACTGTAGTTATATTAGTTGTTTTCAGAGAGGATGAAGAATTTATTCCTGTGAGTATTACAATATTGTCTGCCATGTGTTGCTGCGTCGTTTGTGTTCAAATGGCCAACACATTGCTTAAAACGTTATAATACGGTGATACTGAGCTATTTGGTTGCCCGTCTGTGGCGTTTTGCTTGTTAGCATTAGGCTAATGCTAACGGTTGTTATCAATGTCAATGGAGCTGAACCGATCGGCCGGCTGTTAATCCGCCGATATTGGCTTTTAAAAGCTGCTAGTTTTTTTTTTGTCTTGTTTGTTTTTAAACACATTAACGTATTACAACATAAGAAAAAAATGATGACGATTTTATAGTGTTTCACTTGGCTGCACCAAGTAGGTTATGTGTAATGTGTAGTAGATTGGGAGTGTTTGCATAACTAATCAAATTTCAAATTCAACCTTTGGTGAGTATACTGTAATGTATCTTAGAAATATTATTATAAATTTGTGTTATTATTAGATAAATGTGATTGTGATTTGTTTTTGAATTTCTCCAGTTTTTTCCACATTGTGGGCTGTCGTATTGTGTTTTTATATATAGCATTGATGGTTTCTATAAGTGTGATAGCGGGGTGGAAAGGTCCAGAATTCCTGCCGCTTATCTTATCAGTCCTATATTTAATTTTTTTTTGTTTAGTTTTTTTAATGATATGGGGTGTGAGATGACAGAAATAACCTTTTGAAGTGTCATATTTTTGTCGTTATTAAATTGGAATATTGTCACATGTGCTGTCCCCTGAGTGAAATATTTGACATACTACCGAGTCTGTCTAAATCTTTGACTCCTCATTCTCTGTGTTATATAAATCAAAATTAATCTTTTCGTAACAACATTCTGCCCATTAGATTTTTTTTCTTCTTCACGTTGCTGCTTGCACGCGACTTAATTAACGCGTTATGCCGACAAACTCGTCTGGGAAACACATTTGCCCTTGGGCATTAAAAAATGCACCGTAAGTGCGGCAGATGCCGTTTTATTTGCAAAATTTACTACGTGCCATAGCGCAGCTTTAAAAATTTGTGTGATAAATCTGTGTATAACTTTTTTTTTTTTTTATCCGGGTGTGCATCAACACAATTTATCAGTATTGAACCGCCACAGACGCATTAAAATTCCGTCTCATCAGCATCTGGTGGAATTGATGATGTTCAGATCTGGTCGCAGTTACAGCGCGCCACTGCTGGAAATATAGTCAATCGTGCAACGGGGTTGTCAACCTGTCAATAGCTGCTGATTTGAAAGTTGCTCATATGGAGGCAAACTAGAGTTTTTTGTCTCTTAGAAATGCTGTTGTTCAAGATGACTTTGTTCGCTACTTGCAAAATCCACAATTTTTTTTTTTAATACTGCTCTAAAACGACCTGTTTGAAATATTTGAACTATATATATATTTTTTTCATTAAACACAATTTTTGGTACAGAAGAAACGTGTACCATGTTATTTATTTATTTATTAACTGATACGATTTTTATTATTTTTAGAACAGACACAATGGCTACTAATGTTGTCCTTAGGGCTAACTACTACCTGCTGGCATATATATATATATTTTTTTTTTTTAAAGCAAGGCAAGTTTATTTGTATATCACATTTCATGCACAAGGCAACTACTGTGCTTTACGCAAGGAAAGACAACACTTATAAGCATTAACAAACACAGTGGTTAACAGCATTTAGAAGCAAAAAAGAGAAAAAAAAAGTAGGTTACAAGATTTACTAAATGAACATATATTGACAATGTTAAAATTTAGACAGCAAACTTGATTTAAAACTGTTTAAAAGACCTTAATCAGAGGTATGTGGGAAAAAAAGAGCAACGTTTTTAACCTGGATTTAAAAACATTTACACTTGGGGATGACTTCACTTCTGTTGGCAGCTTATTTCATTGGTGTGCAGCACAACAACTAAATGCAGCTTCACCATGTTTACTTCAAATTCTTGGTTCCACGAGTTGGCCCAAGTCTGTAGATCTCAGAGCCCTGTTGGGTTTGTATTCACGCATCATTTCTTGATTATTTTCAGGACACAAACCATTCAGTGATTTATAGACCAGTAGCAGAATTTTGAAATATATTCTACAGCTGACTGGGACAATGCACATTAATCAGAACAAAAAGACATCCGTTTGCATTGTCTATTTTTTTTTTTGTCTTGCTCCCTCCTCCTACCCCTCAATGCGTAACTGTTCACCCGTCTAATGGAGGGAAAAAATATTGTTGATTGGAGGCAATAGATTTCAAAAAGGTGGCTCTGCTACTCAACTCTGCAAGCAGCCAATTATATTGTGCCGTGCTTAGAAGTCCCCTAAAAAAAAAAAAAATCCTGTTGACAGCCAGTATTAGCAATTAATGAAACCTTGAATTTGGAAAAAACACAATAAACCTTTGTACCGGTAATCAGCCCATGACGAGTCATACCTACGTCTAAAGCGTTTTGTTCTGGGAGTGTGTCAACGGATGAGTCAGCGGAAAAGATAAGATTAAGAATGACTCATAGATGGAAGTTTTCAGATAAACAGACCACTTGAATAATAAAGATCAATCAAAATATGGTCGCCGAGTGGTGAATCATAACCCGACTGAATATCTTCACAGTCTTGTGGGCTAAAGCTAACCGTGGGAACCAAATGATTATTTTCCTGACGTCAAGAGATATCCACAGTTTGTATTGCCATCATTGCGTTGTCTGACAAATGTGACGATGCGTCACATGGAGACCAAGCATAACATGTGATTTTCTTTCCCGGAAATCTCGACGATCAAACTTGACGCTCACGCGCGCTTTGGCGTCATCCACAAACTCCACTCTGACTCTACTATGCTTTTAATTCCTTTCATGCGTCTCACGCATTGTCCATGATTACCCCGTGACACGAGGGTCCGAGCCCCCACTCTGTCTGTAAATGTCATGCCGCCTGAACGCACCTGCTGATTGAATGTTGAGCGTGTAATAAAGTGGCAGGACGCGAACGGGCTGCGCTGCCGAAGGTCCTGTTGTCCTTGCAGCGTGCACGGACTGCGTTATGCGACATGCGGACGTCTTCGGAGTCATCTCAGTGCAATTGCAAATGAGATGCTTTGCAATCTCAAACCACCTGGAATTCATTTTGTAGATACTAAAGATGCAATGAATGTGGAGGTTGTAGGATTTTGAACGTGCTTGATATTGCTTGGCAGCAAGGAGGGCTGTGCAATTAAGCGAAATTCAATTACAATTTAAATGATTACACTCCACAATTACAAAATCAGCATAATACAAAAACATTATGAATACCAATTTTTGAGTTGTTTAAATGTATACATTTGCACCTTTTTAACATAAAAAAAAAATTGTTTCAACCAAAAAGAACTTGCATATGTATAGTGTTTCAAAGAATTGTATTTGTCTTAAATTAATAATTTTTATGTTTTTCACGTTAAAACATTTTCTTGTTTTGTACCAAAAACAAAATGATCGTCCTACTGCACAGTGCACATGCTGCACTCCAACTTCAAGTTTTTGCAAAAAAATCTATAAATATATTAAAATATGTACAAATATATAAATAAAAAATAAATATACGTATCTATGTTATTATAAATGTAAATTATTATAGATTCTGTTTGGTCCAAAAGGAATGTACATAATTATAGTGATTCTACAATTTTTTTAAATTGGTCTTAATATTTTAAAATGTTTAAACATTTTCTTGTTTTTTTTTTACCCCAAAAAATAATAATCGTTTCGAATAATTGTGATATCAATTATTGCCAAAATGATCGTGAGTATTATTTTTTCCATAATCGAGCAGCCCTAGCAGCAAGGTTATTTTAGTTAACAAAAGCTAACGAAAAAACTAAAACTAAAATTCAAAAAAACAATTTTGTTAACAAAATAAAATACAAACGAAAATGCTATCTAACTAAAACTACATTTTATGTTTACAAAAACTAACTATAATAATAGCAAAAATGTCCTTCATTTTAGTCTTAGTAATTAATTTAATTTGCCTTTGTGGATGATTTTAAATGTGATTTGATACTAACCGGAATAAAGACGTTTGAAAGTGTGTGACGCAGAAGTGACGTTATCTAGCAGCAGCCAATAGAAAAGCACCTTCAGATGACGTCACTCCTCGGCGACAATTTTTCATGCTCGACTTTTGGCTCCAATGGCTCGGCTCGCCTGCTTTTTCCATTTAACTCAGCCGAAATGCAACATTAGGTAAGAAATGAGTTACTTTTCTAATTTTACAATGGCGTTTTTTAAATATTTCGAACAAGTAACAATTTTTTTAAAACTAAAACTAGTACTGAAACTACTTAAAAACTAACAGAACCACCCTGAAAACTAACTAAATTCAAAAAACAAAAGTCAAATCTAACTAAAATGAAATTTCCAAAACTATAATAACAATGCTTGGCGGTTCGTATTTTAACAGGTTGCGAATTTGCAAATCCATTTTTCCGATGAGAAATTTCGGTTCAAATGAATTTCGCATCATTTCTGTTCAGTGTCAGCTCTTCAACACTCACGTGCGATCTCACCCAAATTCTTGCGATGCTTTTGCCGTGCCTTCCATTTTGTGCAATTTCCTTTCTATGTTTGACATATACGACGTGACACGTGCGTGCACAGCGAGCAGATAATACAAAAGTTCAGTGAAACAGGCAGCGAAGTGTTAAATTGAACTGATATGTATTCATGAGCTGCCAGCTGCGAAAGGTTATCCACGCAGGTGTCGGGGGAGCGTGGCCGCGTGACCCCCCCCCCCCCCCCCCCTGAAACACAAATTATTTTTTTATATCCTGCCGTGCTGCGAGAGTGAGGCCTCCCCTGCTGTGTGAAATGTTAGCATTTTTTAAAACATGTTGGCGAAAGAAAAAAAAATATATTATTTGTATTTCGACACATTGCTGAGGCAGGAGGACATATTTTGTGTCATCCAGTGCAGCACTGCAAAAACAACCACAATGGATAGCGAAGACCTCTGCCAAGGCACAACATTCATGCCTGGGGGATACGTTATATTTGCTACATCCGACACACAGGCTCTCTTGAATGGGTGCAGGATGTAATTAAATCTCATGACCATGAAACTATTCTGCAGCAAAATGCGCTGCTCAATAGAGATGTAATGATATCCAATCAACACGATACCATAAATATCACGATATGAACCACACAATATGAAAGTTATCATGATATTGTGGGAAGGTTGGCGATATAAAAACAAACAAACAAAAAAACGCTTACAAGACTGTGTAAAAACTCTGAATTTTTTAAACGATTTTATATTCGATTTTTACGGAAGAGGATTACACAGAAGAGGATTAAAGCCTTTATTCTCAGACGTAAAAGTGGGAATTTTAAGATTTAAGAATTCTGACTTTAAAGTCGGAATTCTGAGGATAAAGTCAGAATTTTAAGACTAAAGAACTCTGACTTTAACGTCAGAATTCTGAGATTAAAGTCAGAATTCTGAGATTAAAGTCAGAATCATGCCAACCTTTTTTTTCTCTCTTTACTGGCCCTAACATAAACATTCCTAATTAAAATTAAACTGCATTAATAAACTAACCACCACAGGGCACTAGAAAAGCACAAATGGAATACAACCTCACCTTTTTAACTAATGTGCTGCTTTTAATATCGTGACATGACGACGACGATATGGAGGCAATCTTAATATCGCGATATCATGATATTGCCGTTTGTTAAATCCCTACTGGCCAATGTAGGAATATTTATATAATTTGGGGCTGCTTTACCCCACCTGACAGGATTTCTCAAATCTGTGCAGGGGATAATGAAAATCTCAAGACTATCATTTTAGGCATTATGGAGTGAAATGGCCCAGTTACAGAAAGATTGAAGCATGGAGGAGTCTCACTTAAGTTCTGGGGTTGCTTTGCTTCATCCGGCGCTCAGTGTATCTTGAATCTGCGCACGGTACCATAAACTCTCATGACTATCTCTGTGTCAGAAATCTTGGAGAAAGCTTATTATTATCTGGGGCCGCTTTGCTACATCCGGCACCGATTTTCTTGAAGTGCTTTTGACCTCATTTACATCAGCAGTTAATGTCAAACTTTCACCATTTTTGACCGTCGCGCGTTGACATACAACAATAATCTCCGGGTGTTTGATTTGATTTTAGAAAAAGAACCCTCTGTGGACTCCCCAAATTCTGCGTGGTCCCGTTTTGTTTGCGGGGGCCTGCAATTATATAAAGGTTGAACAAACTAACCCCCGCCTCCCTCTTAAAACATCACACAGGCCGCCTCAAAGGTTTTCGGCTTCGAGGGGATCCCATGACATAATAGCGAATCATTTCCAACAACAAGCGACATGTTCACCTGCGTGTATTTGGATTTTTTTATTTATTTTTGCCAAGATAATACGGCACACATGACGAGGCGACTCATGGAAGCAATTACACGCGCAATCATTTGCTCCCAGGAATACCAAAGCCACCTCGTCTGGTGTTGCGTTACACGCTGCCCGGCAGCCGGGCGCATGCGGGCCAACGGCTAATAACCCGTTTGCGGGCGCAATTCATCTTGAAGCTATCAGCTGGCTTCCCAGGTAATACGAGAACATCGGAATAAACATTTCCAGACAGTCTCATTGGCCGACGGGGGCTTTATTGATTAACGGTTCGAAAGCCAGCTCAAGAAACGAAGCCTGCCAGCATTGACTTATTTTAACGGCACGATATTCTTCAACGCACTCGACGTGAGTGAGTAATGCAATTCATGCGGGTGTAGTTGCATATATGATGTGGCTGATACACTTTTGCCCCGCCTCAAACTGTTGAATAACAAAAACAAGACTGAGAAATGTCTTTTGATGGCAAAATAATTATTTATTTATAGATATACAACAAAGAAATATCCCTTGAGTGACGGTGACTCACCGCATGGCTTGAGTTGACGGCAGTGGATTTTGTTTTTACATTCATTCCATCTAGCACAACGCATAGTGTGACGCGATTGAACTTGTCGAACGCATTTTTCATCTCATAATCGACGTGACAATATATGATATCGCCCCTATTCTTTGTCGTCTACGCAGTAAATTCTGTGTAAATTAGACTCTATTTAGAGTTATAGACTCAATTTTAGGCTAATATTTACACTTGGAAGAGAGTAAAATAAAGAAGTGAATTTTTTTTAACGATGTTTTGGTGTTGGGAAAATTCCTGCTGACATGGATGACATACACAGCAGGAGCTGCGTGGCTCAGGGTGTAGATTGACAAGATGAAGGTTGTGAGTTTGTTCCTCAACCCTTAAGTGACTTTCTTTTTTTCTCTCCAATTCTTTATTTTACTCTCTTCCAAGTGTAAATATTACTCTTAAAATAAATAATAAAACTGAGTCTATTTGGTCCCACTCAAAATAGTCAAATTTACTCTACAGAATTTACTGTGTACTCAAGAGATGTGTTGGTCTCAACACAAATTGCTATAACATCACCATCTACTGGCATCTGTTAGTCATTACAGTGGTTTGCAAGCCTAACGGATATAATAATATTATGGCAAACTTGACGTTTTGCTTTGCATCATTACTCTTGTTCCATTACGTGGTCCTGTTGACACTGCTATGAATGAAGTAAGACTAGCAACATTCAGGCTAGCTGAAGCTAGCAACATGAGGCTAGCGCCGATTCATGCCGCTTTGAGTTTGAGTCATCTTTTTCTTTTTTTGCCCCAATACCGTGGCGTGTGCCGGTCACATTTTCTATTCGCGTCATCACAACATCGAGTTCCTGCCAGCGTTGTTCCGGTGATAAGTCTTATGTACCGAAATGTGGAGCAGAAGTGTGTCAGCAACAAAAATATTGATAAATTATTATTATTTTTTGATTCATCAGTCGCAATGCTTTACTCATTTGCTCCCAAAAACGTCTAAATACGTTCTATTTAAAATATTGCCATGCTCCCAAAGACGTATTTATACATTTAAAAAATAAATTATTAATAATAATTTTATGCTAG
Organism: Leptonotus elevatus; assembly: GCF_054856555.1. Classification (NCBI taxonomy): domain Eukaryota; kingdom Metazoa; phylum Chordata; class Actinopteri; order Syngnathiformes; family Syngnathidae; genus Leptonotus; species Leptonotus elevatus. The sequence continues at coordinate 23,370,793 of NC_141245.1, read as the reverse complement.
AGCATACAGAAGGCTTTGATGCAGCTTCGGAACTGAAGAGAATGCTTGAAGCAATGGTAGTTTTTACAAAAACGACCAGCAGGTGGCAGCAGAGTATAAGAGATCAACCAGGGCCATGTTGCAAAAAGCTATTTTTGCCCGTGTTTTTAACAGGTTTGTGAATAATGATGAACCTTAGTTGTATTCGAATGCTAATTACTGCAAAATGGAAACGGATAGAAATATATTTTATATTTTTTCCCTGATGAAAGAAGAGATTCTAATCTTTCTTTTGGTAGGTTCTGTGTTTTTATAGCAATAGAACACAATATTCTGTGGGCCTTGCAAAATCATTCAAAATCATTCAAAATCCAGTAACACAGCCGAGAGTGAAGGGGGTTGCTTCAGTCAAAATGGCTGGGAGTGAATGAGTTAAGTGGATGAAAATTTTACTCCCACTATCAAAGCAAGATACGTGTTGTACGCATTCAGTTTGCCTATCCTAATCTCTTTTGACTTTTCTGCTCTTTTCCTCAATTTTCTTATTTACATGCCACAGGGACTGCAGATGGAAATGAGTTACAAAGCTATAATTTGCTACAGAGCATCTGCACTCCTGAGTTTTCTGTTCACGGTCCCTGACAAATAAACAAAACAAAACAATAGAGGTGGGGGGTAACGTTACGCGCCTGTTATCGTCTGGGCCGCATTAAATATCTGTTTATTTTGCCTGAAAAAAGATCTAAAGAAAAAGCTCCCCGTTTGTTTTATTTAGCTGCGCCGAGCTTGGTGACAAGGCTATAAAAGTGGGAGTCTTTGGAGAGGCGCGCGTGGTACTTGTGTTGCGGAATGTGGAAGTAAGGCTTCAGATGGCCCCGCTGATATCAAGGGGTAAGCACGGCGTTTTCAATTTCAATAATTCATGAGCGTAATAAAGGTGATTCTCAAGGCGGAACTGCTGTCTTTTTGTTTTATTTTTAACTTTGCGACGCACAGGGGCGACGAGCAAATATGGGATTTCACGAGATGAAATGTTTATTGAGACATCCACGCGCTGACGGAGACGTCCCCTCATACCTACGGCCGCCAAATTAAACGGCCCGGCTCGTAATGAGATTAGATACCTCGGCTTCGGGAGACATCTTGCGTTTCTTCTTTATTTATCAATCATGCATGAGGTCGCCGAGATAAGACCAAGGTCGCGGCGTCTCCCGGGGGTGCCAGTACTCCAATTAAGGCCGTCGCGCCAATCTCCCTCGTCTGCCCTCTTTCGTTGTCGCCGCTAAGCAAACATAAATGTGATTTGACATTTTCGCTTTTTTATAACTTGGATGTACAATACACAAGATAATAAACGTGCAGGTCTGTTGACCATCGGATTTCATTCTCGTGTTTGTTAGCTTGAGCCAGATGAATTCATCAGCCGATATTAGCTCTTTTAAAATAATTGTTTCCTTTTTACTTTTTAAACACATTAAAGCATGAACAAAAGGTAATAACGCCCCCCCCCCCGCCCCCAAAAAGGGGGGGAAAATCTGCAGATTTTTGCAGATTTTTCTCTATACATAGTTAAACAATTACTTAAGGACAAAGTATTGTAAAACAGGCACATGTTCTCCTTGTAATTTATTTTTGTATTTTTTCAAGTGTTAGGGGACCAAAAAAGAAGTTATTTTATGATGTTGTTAATTGATTGGCCAATTAATCGATTATCTCGATTTTATTCATCTAAATATCAGACTTGGCATCAGTCTAATTAAAGGTGGATTGTGCTGTTTAAAAAGGTGATATTAAAGCTTTTTCTACATCATGCATGCTGCACTAATGCCGAGATGAATACGAAGAGCCCTGAAAGTTTTACTCTGACTGCACCTATCAGCTTTTATCTTCCCTTTATCTCACTCCTCCGTTTCTTTGGGGATGGGAGGGGTGGAGGGGGGTGACATCATGCGTGTCCCCCGCTGGGTAGCAGACATGTGGCGTTGTGCTAGCATTAGCCTGTGGTGTTAGCTAGCGTACGACACTGCACGCACGAGCTGCTAACTTTCCACAGTTGGGATGCTGCAGTTATGCTTTGGGCCAGAGGTGGCAGTTACGAGTAAAAAAAGTGACAAAGATTACAAAGATCCTTTACAAAAAAGAAAGAAAAATTTAAAGAAAAAAAGTGTATTGCCATGGGCCAATATTACATTCTGACAGAAGGATAACGTGGGCAAACATATCATGGTATTAAAATTACAGCTGTAAAATGACCTTTTTTGTGGTTGTGTGTGTGTTTAAAAAAATGTTGAATAAAAATAGCATCGAACATTATTTTATTTTTAAACAAAATATTGAATATTTAGTACCTAAGAAACATATACTGTATCATGTTAAGTTTAAATAAATAAATATTCTTTGTTTTAATTCTACTTAGATTCGTGGGAAACTCATGTTGTCTTTGGGACCAACTAGTACCTGTTGGCACCTGTTTATAAGGACAATGCACATTAATCAGAGCAAAAAGGCATTTGTGTGTGTGTAGTCAGTATCCCGTCTTGCTTCCTCCCTCTTCCGCCGTTATAGCCGTGAAGGCGAAAAGCAAAATTAGAAAAAGCAAAACGTTTTTATTAACATGATTATAATATTTTCGTATATTATCATTTGAATATTTTAGAATCCAATATGTGTAATCCCAGTCCATTTTTTTGTGTTATATGCATTTTTCAAATTTAAAATCCTTAAAATGAAACAGAAGGGTTAAAGCAGTATTTTTTTTTTGGTGTGTGCTAAGAATGTTAAACACTGTGCGCATTTTTATGTTGATGAAGCTCATTACATCCTGGCGCTTGACATTCTGTCAGCACAGAAATATCCCTGCGAACACGTTCCTCATGTTACCAAATGGCGCTGGGCGAGGACTTACAGGCGCTTTTTCACCGCGTCGTGTAAACAGAGCATTACGAGGACAGGCCCGGCCGGCCCCGCGGGCCACGCGTCCATTCAACAGGTCTCAACTTTCCTACGACGGGATCGGCGAGCCTGAGCGCTGACAGCCAGCCAGACGGTGTGAGCGGACGCTAATGCGCATACATTAGAAATATCCAATTACTTTGCAGATGAAGCTTGTGAGAGTGGCAGCCGGGATTGCAAACATACTAGCGTGAACCCCGCGTGGCTTTCTCGGGGAATTTAAGTCCTCCCCTGACAGGAAATGTCTGAATGCGCCACACACTTACTGTTATTACTTGCGTTAATACACAAAGGGGAGAAAAAAGGAAAAAAAATCCATGATCATTTGGCAAAAAAAAAAAAAATCCATTAAATATCATAAATAATAAAATGTGATGGTTAAATAAAAGTGTTAATCATTGCCTGGGCTTTGTCTGTTGAGTAATGTGCAAGTGAGTTCATGACGACGTACAGTTGGATGGCTGTTGGCTAGCTATAGCTTTAGCACTAGCTATAGCAATGTTGCTGCATTACAATAAACAGAGGAAAAAAGTTGAAAAAATCCACGCTAATTTGGCAAAAAAAACCCTAAAATCCATTAAATATCATAAAGAATGAACAACTCTGTGTGTTTTAAAGCAGCTTTTTATGCTGTATGTCAAGAGTCAGTAGAGTTTTGTGTTAGCTGCTAGTTAGCTGCCTGTCACTAAAGTGTCAATGTCTTATTTGGGATGTTTCGTGTTGTTCTGCTTCCACTTTGTGTTTTTGTTCCATTTTCCCCACAATGACTTGGAGTTTACCGGCGCCATCCAAAACTTGGACCACTTAGCCAAAATGTACATTGCTAAGTTAGCTTCTTGCATTAGGTAGCGTGTTATACGTATATTAATGTGATGATTAAATTAATGTGTTAATCATTACCTGGGCCTTGCCTGTTGAGTAATGTGCAAGTGAGTATATAGCTTTAGCACTAGCTATAGCAGTGTTAAAGTACATAGAGGAAAAAAATCCGTGTTCAGTGATGTCAGTTGAGGTTAGTGGCAGGTGCGCAAAGAAGCACTCCTGTTTACTAACGTTTGTTGTGGTTTGTTTGATAAAGCAATTGAAAGAGCTCCCTCTCTCGAAATCACCTCTTTTGCATACAATTCATTGTAACCGGCGTTGGAAATCGAGGTAAGAAAGAGTACAATAACAACAATAGAGTAGTTTTTCAGCAAATAGTTGGGGATTGATTTCACAAGATGTTGCTTGTGCCCCCCAAAATAAATAAATAGATATTTCGTCCCTTTCCCAAACATGGAAAACAATCGTAATATGTTTACAGCCACAGCGATTGGCCTTTAATAACCACAATTGAATTGCTGGGAGTCTAATAACGCGCGAGCGTATGCTGCCGACATGAAATCAATGAAACCTCGGAGAAGGCAGGAAACGTAGTGTGGGCCGCCTCAGGAAATGACAAGTAATTCTTATTAACACGAGTGGACTATTTCATTACAAGTTGACCAACATCTGACAGATGACTCACTGCAGTTTGTGTGTACAATGGAGATTTCCCTCAGGAGCCGCGCATTTGCTCCGTTCCGCTCTTAACGCCGTCCGCACAACATTGTCAGACGCTCTCGTTTCCTATGCGTGTTTTCCCCTCTTCAACGCCAGCTCTGATAATCACTGATTTGTCTGCGACCAAGCGCAGACGCTGCTGGTGATTATCCTAAACCGCTGGGAGGAGGAAATCTTGAGATGGATTCATGTTTCTCGGGAGATTAAGCTGTCACTGGGTCCAGGCTGAGGAAAATCTGGCGCAGTACGGTACAGTGTACCCGGTGGGAAGAGACATTGCAGTACACCCTTTGGCTTGCATGAAACATTTCCATTTTTAAAACTGCTTCCAAAATTGAGTTAAAAAACTCAGCTGTCAGAATGTGTGACCTCAGCTTTTAAAGAAGTCAGGTTTTCAAAGGAGGGTTTGGTTTCCATGAAGGGTCCTGATTTATGTATTTATTTTAAACAGTGGTACAAAAATTTGGTTAAAATAATTCAGCTGTCAGAATGTGTGACCTGTTTTTTTTATTAATTTTTTAAACCGTGGTTCCAAAATTTGGTTAAAACAATTCAGATGTAAGGATGTTTGACCTCATGTTAGGGTTTCAAAGGAGGGTTTGGTGTTCAAGAGGGGTCCTGATTTAAAAAATAAATAAAATAATTTTAAACAGTGGTTCCAAAATTTGGTTAAAAGAATGCAGCTGTCAGAATGTGTGACCTGATTTTTTTTTTTTACACTGGTTCAAAAATTTTGTTTAAAAGAAGTCAGCTGTGAGAATGTGTGCCTTCGTGTATTAAAACAGTCAGTCTTTCAATGTAGGGTTTCAAAGGAGGGTTTGGTTTTCATTTTCATTCGGGGTCCCAATTTTTAACAGGTTGCAAAATTGAGTTTTAAAAAATTCAGCTGACCTCAGTCAGGGTTTCAAATTATGCTTTTAAAAGAGGGAGTGGCTTTCCAAGTAAGTCCCAAATGTTAACAGTGGTTCCATAATCAAGTTCAGAAACTCAGCTGTCGGAACGTGTGACCTCAGGTTTTAATGCAGTCAAAGGATGATTTGGCTTCCAAGAATGGTCCCGATTCATAAGATTCTACAGTGGTTTCAAAATGTGGTTAAAAAAATTCAGCTGTCAGAATATCCCTCACCGGGATTTGATCCCGACTCCCCCGTGTTCAACATTAGCGATGCTACATACTGCAGCCAAAGCCCAAACTATGCAAGTTAATTAAATTCAAAGAAACAGCCAATCATCAGCATTGTCAAACCAATTTATATCTAATGTACATCACTCATAAAAGACGATTCGATACGCATCTCGATACATGGGGTGCGATACGATTCAAGGATGCAACAATTTCAAATGATTCAATTCGGTTCGTCAAATAAAATACAAGTTTCCAATTCGAATCAGTTTCTATTCGTCCCCTACACTCATATTTTTTCCTCCTCGCCTTTTGCTCTCTGTGCATGTCTGTTTGGTCGATTTAATAATGCGCGAACTCTCCGTGACCTACCAGGGTACCGGCTGTATTCCCAATACTGTATTTCGCGTGGAAACTAATTAAAAGCCTTGCCTTTTTTTCCCCCAGACCACATTTAAGTTCTTTTTAACTCCCTCTACAAGCCAGCGCCGCACCGACTTACATAATCTCCCGCAGACGAGCGCATACATCGTGATTTAAACAGTCTGTGGCACTTTTGGCACATTCTGATGAAAATTAACGTGATGTGGAAGTAATTTTCCTCCACCGAGGGACTCAATGAGAGTTTTCCCCCCTCTGGCCCATCAGTGTGATTTCCACGTCTATTTTACAGCTGACTAATGTGCTTTTTTTCCACTTGTGGCTGCCAAAAATGAAAAAAAAAAAAAAAACTAATTTAACATATTCTGGAAGCTTGCTGCATGTACGGAAATAGCCTGGTAGATAAGTGTATTTGTATAGTGCTGCAGCAACAAATAAGGTTAATATTCCAATTACCACAAGATAATTTGATGGCCTTTGCAAATTCGGTTAGTATAAGTATTCATTTTTAATTTATGTACTAGTAAAACTCTCCCTAGTGCCTTCCTATGAAATTAGTTTTTGTCAGCAGTTTTTAACATTTGACAAAATGTGCATTAGCCTCATTAGTGAAACAAAGCATAAATAATTAAGTAGAGGTGTAAGGAACAGGGCAGCTCAGATTGGGAAAGAAACATCCATGCAATCTATCAATATCAAACTTTAGATATCGATCGATACATTTATACAATCTATCAATATCAAACTTTAGATATCAATTGATACAGTCGCTGTTCCACATCCTCGATTTCAAGGTGATCAATTTTGCCGCCGTCGAAACAAAACTGTCACAAACTCCTGTAGTTGACAACTTGACATTAGAGATAGACCGATATGTTTTTTTCAGGGCCGATACCATACTGATTATTAGTAGTCAATGACGCCGATAACCGATATTTAATTTTTACTCAAAGGGAAATTATTGGCATCAAAATTTTGAAAAATACAAGCTCCAGCTCGAAAGCATGTTCATTAACAACTTTTAGGGTTCATAAAATATTGGAGTAAAAAAGAAAAACAGCAACAAACAGACAAAAAGTTCTGGGATCTTCCAGGGGCAGTAGTAGCATGTTTTCAAAATAAAAATAAAAATGTAAACAATTGTTTTCTACAGTAAATAAAGTATATATATTTTTTAAATACAGTATCTGAAATATGAAATATTTGCTTATCTTAGTTTTAATTTCAAACAAAAACGGAAGGCGCAGTTCCCAGGGTTGGCAGAATCTCTGAAAATTAAAACATAAAAAAATATAAATAGATAATTAGTTACAGTTAAAGGGATCTATTATCGGCCATATGATTGTATCAAAATGCTGAATATCGGCGAATATCCCTACTTGATAATAATGACATTCGAGCTGTGCGATATAATATAACAATATATATTGTAGTATGCCGTAAAAAACATCTTACCGTACGATATAATATTCTATCATTTATATTGTTTGAATTACCTTCCTGTGAATTATTTTCCTCTGCATTCCTTGAACTACCACATACTGTATCTTGAATGGTATTAAATTGGCCTCTGAATATTTGTTTTATTTTAGTTTCATGTTGTGGAATATATAAAATATGTATTTTATAAATAAATGGAGAAAGATTTCAGAAAATTGCCATTAATTCTATGTACTTTTAAGGAAACACATCAGGATATATAGCATTATCAGGATATAACATTGCATTTGGTGTTTTATATCATAATCATTTGCACTGTTCAAACTTCTTAAAAAGAAGACAAACTAATAAATGTTGCTCTTTGCTAAAAACTACGCACCAGTGCGTGACTTAGCGTACCATTGCAATCCTAGTAGGCACTATATTGTCACCTTTTTGGTGTCAAAACATAGTATAGTAATATTCTCCGTTATTGAAAATGTAGCAAAAAAACGATGCAAAACGGTTAAATGACATATTAGTTTATTGTTTTACCAGTAAATTGAGCCGTAAGTCAAGGTAACTGTACTCAAGTAAAAGAACAAATACCTTGAAAATCTGCTTAACGACGCTAACAAAGTATTTGGGCTTCATTACTTTGCACAGCTGACAGACAGAAATGTGGAAGTAATGACCTCGGCGTACAGACGGAGCGCTAACATAAACGAGCCTCAAGGAGCCGCGTGAAATGCCGCGGCAGCTGCGCCCGAGCAACAAAAGAATCAGTGTGTAACGGGAGTGGAGAATGAATAAAAATGTCGGTTAATATATCGTCAAAAGACGTAGCCTAAAAACCAAACGGCGGGTCGGCTAATCCGGGGTTTTACGCCGCTGTTTTACTTTTATAGCCTCCGGATTATTTGTGTTCGACGGCAGTAGATTTAACCCGTCCTAAATCACAGCGTTTATTGTTCCAGCTGTTGGCCGGGGGTAGGAAAAGGTTGGTTTTACTTTGCGTCGTCTGTCTCCTGCTGAAATGTTTTCTCAGCTGCTGCGGCCTCACTGAGCCTCCTCAGACTCGGGACAAGAAGCAGAAACTGCTGCCCCCCCCAAACCCCCCACCCGTGTTCTGTCAAGACAAGACCCCCGCTCTCACCCCGCGGGAATCCCTCACATACAGGAGTCTTATTAAAGTGCTTTTAAAGGCTTGTTGTATTGTCCGTCGAAATGCCTAAATAGCCTGACGCTCTCATGGCAAACGCTCACAAGTGACACACTTATCAGACTGAAACACTCCCATTACATCACCTTGTCACCTCCAAATAATATAATACCAAAAAGGATATGTTTTGATTGAAGAATATAGTTTTCGGTGAGGGCATTCTTTTTTTTTTTTTTTTTTTTATATAGCCCCACAGGGAAATGCAAACCGGCCAATCACAGCAAAGAAAACCTTTAAAATCCCTGTAAAGTGAAAAATAAATATGTCATGTAAATTTGACACAGCACAGAGAAGAGTGTTAACAACCCTGCCAAATTTGAATGAGGAGGCTTCAAAATTAATCTCTTCGAATGCTGTGGGCATTTCTGATGAAATGCCCTGCCCGTTCAACTGGCACCTGTCAATCAGATAGCACAAATCTCTCTTATACCTACATATTTATAAATGTTTGAACCGCAAACATATATCATCCTTAAAGCCTCGGTTGACTGAAATGTATTCCACCAGGTCTTCACAGGGTATTTCATGTCATGACAAAAGGCGCTAGCCAACAGTTAGCTCGCAAGCTAACCGGGGCACTAGCCTACAGTTAGCGCTCAAGCTAATCAGGGTTCCGCTTGGCCGATGGACGGGTAGCGTCAACTCTTTTGCATGTTGTTGTTGCATAACTGAGAGTCTTAAAAGAAACCCCGACTGTAATGACAAGTTTGCTCTATATTATTTAACACCTGAAACCTAAATACTAAATCTTAACTTTTTAACTAAACGGCTAATAGATTCGCTAATCGCTACTAACGTGATTCCTCGTGACTGATGGGAAGGCTAGCTAAGTGTTCCCATTTGTGTAGGCACGCTTTTGTTGACAACCTTCGAATAGAAGAAACCATTTGAGTATCTTCACTTCCAGACCCAAGCAGTGACAGTCACAATTCTTTACTTTGTCTTATCTGCTTAAAAAAAAACAATAAAAAAAAAACGCGCCAGGCATTATCATACCAATATGTTAAAATATTTTCGTACACCTCCCCCCGCCCCTCAAAATAAAACCCATGGCTCGTTTACGCGGAATTCAATTTACACCTTTATGGAATGCGTGACCTTCTGGTGAAAACGATGTTGCGCTTTCGTCGACATCTCGCTGGAAGTGACAGAAGAGTGCTAAAAACGCACGCATACACAAGCACACACACACGCACACGGGTCGATGATGAACGTCGTTTGTTGAAGGACACCTTGGGAAGGGCTGTGCCGTAGCGAGGCACACAGCTTTTTTTTGTTGGCAGGATAGCAAGAGAGCCGCAAGCCTCACAGAAACTGATCAGTGCGCCACTTAACTAAGGTCGTACGCTCAAAAAGAGGCCTATAAAACCTTGAAGAGGGCAGAAAACTGCGAGCATAACGTGGACGTAGCTGCGTTTAAGTAACCTGGAGGCAATCTTGGTGCCTTAAATCCTTTTGAATTTTGGTGTGTTTACATTACATGGAATGGATTTTTAGCATAAAGTAAGATTATGTTAAAAGCAAAAAAAAAAAAAAAGCACACTGTAAAAAAAAAAAATCTTAAAAAAACCCACGGTAATCTTCCAGCAGCTGGGGCGCCGGAAAAATACTGTGAAAAAACAGAAAATGACTTACTCGTAAAAAAAAAAGAAAAAAAAAAGCGGTCATTTTCTGGCAGCTGGGACGGGCGCCAGAAAATACTGAGAAATAACAGAAAATTACCTTCTCGTAGAAAACACAGTTTCCCCCCATTAAAGTACAGTTTTTAACTGTAAATGTAACAAGCTGGGAAATTACAGTTTTTTTAACTAGATGTCCTTTCAAAATAAATGTTAACAAATGAATGCTATCATCTATAGGACATTACAGATATTGTAAAAAAAAAGTTAATTCACAATTCTCAGTATATATATATATATATATATATATATATATATATATTAGGGGTTAAATATTTGTGAAATTACAATACATTTGTGAACGTATTTGAACAATCATTATATGTATTACTAATAGAGGTTTTTTTTGTAAAATAACAGAAATATTGTGTTTTTACAGTTACAGTGATTTCATGTTATTTTACATTTGACATGTAAAATCAGTTTATTTTTGTAAATTAAATGATATTTTTAAAATACAGGAAAAAAAAGTAAAATAAAAAGTAAAATTCTGTTATTTACAATTGTTTTTTTTTGGTAGCATTTCGCACCAAAGTCAGATGTCGGTTAGATTTTTGTTCAGAACACAATAGTCCAATTTTGTCATGTTCATTGTTCAATTTTATTTGTTATATTGTTCAATTCCATATTGATATGTCAGAAAAGCATTTTTCTTATTTGTGTTAGATGCCGCAGTCACCGCGCTTTGAACGACGACACCCGACACCCATCGGCCTCGCCCCATCGAACACTGACCGTGATTGATCCGGGATCGTCGTGACGCCAGGGCGGAAGACCTGGCAGCGTCTCCCTCGACCCTTCGCCGCCCGTGCTGGACCTGGTGAATTAGTCACCCTCTGACAGGTGGCGACGGAGTACAGCGGCCAGATCGGCGTTCTTGCTCACCTGCATCCATCAACGCCCACGGCTCCAACATGAGGTAACGCTCATATTCATACGTTCTCATTGTTGGCACATGCTGCACAATAGTAGCTCCTCAAGCCATTGTAACATCAGTTCATGTGATGCTGTGTGGGTGAGACAACCCACCATCACCAGAGTGTTCTCAACTCTTTTTTTTTTTTACGATGTGAACAATCTGTTTTGATCTGTGTTCGGTTCAAAAGTGCGAGTGCAGTCGTGTCGAAATGTTTTCTATTGGCTTGCTGCATTTTCTGATAGTAAAATTAAACATGGTCCACACCAAAATCTTACAAATATAACTTCAATGTCAATAGACAAATAGCTATTTTTAATTGAAAATAAGTGTAACAAATGTAAATTTTAATATTTGTTTTAGTTCAGTTTTTTTTGTCACCATTTTGAAAAAATCTAATAAAATACATTTTAAAAATACGTTTGATGTTAAAAGATATCACACATAAAAAAAAAAAATTCAACAATTTTTTTATTTTTTTTTTAATATTCACAACTTAATGTCGATTATTTTTTAAATAAAAAGTTGAATGAAAAATTGTCACTTGTCACATTTTTTATTTTATTTAAAATTATAAATTTGAATGTTGCAAGACAGTGTAGAACTGTGGTCTCAAACATATAGCCCGAGAGCAAGGACTGGTTCGTCAGGGGGTCCAATCTGGTCCATGATGAGGACAGAGCACAAACTGCAGTTTTTCACTAAAATTAACTGTTGTTGCTAATTTTGTCCGCAGGAGGGCGAACTGACAACTACGTAAGTAACATTCTGAAATGTGGCTGTTAGTCAGGATTTGCTGCAAAAAAAATTTCATTCATGTTTAAGAAAATTTTGGTTATTAATTATTTGTGCCCAAAAACAGGAAATATTTCGGCCTGTTGTTATTTGTGTCTTATTTTTCAAGATATGCCACAAATACTAATAACCTCTACCATGTAACTGATAACATCACGTCAAACTGCTTAGCATTTAAAATCAAAAGAAATGTAAACATTACAAATAATATGCCAAATGTTTTTCAACGATCGCACTAATACTAATACCTTTGATCTGTCACCAATAACACTAAACAGCATATCGAATTGCTTTTAGCTTGTTTCCTAAACACAAGGTGAAGTGCCCCCACCTCACCTCTTCCCGTTTTTCTGTGGAAAAAGTTTGAACCTCCCTGCTCGCGTGTGTATGTGCTGCATGCAAGTGGGTGTGAAACAGATCAAGTACAAAGTGAGTAACCACTCATGTTTTTTTGGTGTGTGTTTTTTTGCGTGTGTTTTTATTCATGCGCTGTGCTCCTCAGTAGCCGAGACGGCGTGGATGTTTTTGCCAGATGGCCACTCGGGAGCGTACGCTTTCACTTTCACAGTCTCGCCGCCATTTTGCCCTTAAAAGGCTCAGCGTGTGTGGGATGCCGGTGAAAATGTGAGGGGCTTCGCCACACTGCTGTCATCAGTAATGAAGCATCATAATCATCATCATCATCAGAAGAAGAAGAAGAAGCAATAACAGCACAAACAAACATGTTAAGTCGCAGCTAATATAAACATGGGATTACAGAAAAGGTCAAAATTCTCCCCCGTGTGCCGTGTGTTGGATTCATCGTTAGTAGGCTTGGTTTTGATTTGGTTCTTGTTACAGCAGGCATTTATTGCGGTTAAGCATGCCGTAAGAACTGTACAAAACACAGAGAACACCATATTACAGAGCTAAATAACACAAAATAATTCTCATAGAGAACATAAAGATATAAACAAATCAAAAAAGAACTTCCATTTTGCATATAGGCCTGTTATCATCCACTAAATAAGCCTGCTCACACGCTAACGATGATAGCATGCTAACGGACTTGCGCTAGCGAGCTAACAGTAGTACACTACTTCCAAAAGGCATCGTAAATACTAACAGAAAGAGTGCAAATGCGTGCAAATATGTTACCTAATTAGCCGCATGTACTAGAGAGGATTATATAATAGCTACAACAGCAACTCTTCAGACTGAATTTCCATCGTCTTAGAAGGAAATAATGATGTCGCAATGTGTCAATCATTAGCGTCCCCATACAACACGCACATAACGAACATTGCTTCCACGACAAAACAGACTCTTAAAACTCACAAAATTCTTACAAATGCATAAAATAAATCTTAATATTTATGATGTAATCAAACTAAACATATTTAATTTTAAAGCTGACTCTAATGGCACCTACACAGTAGTGGATTATTTCGAGCCGTGTTTGTTTATTTGCATTGTGTCATCATTGTCAGAGTCCATCAAAAAAACAACAGGCCCGACTTTTGTATCGTGCAAGGTGAGCAATGTGCATGTATTATCTTTAAAATAAGCATAATGTTCGCATCATGTTAGCATTTTGGCTAACATGCTATTATCCTGTGTTTCAGTCTGTAATTTCGTTAAAAGCCGAAGGGAAGAAGTCCGTCTTCGATGTAATGTTCTGTGTCCTCACTGTAGCGACAGCAGACTGATTAGTCTCATCGCGCTTGCTGCTCCCAGCGTCCCCCATCAGGTTGCTCTCAATCACGCGTCTATTGATATTCCCCAGCATGTCGACGACACACAGACACTGAGAATTTCCACTAAGTGTCCGACTTGGTGATGTACTGTAGAGCTGCGGCTCCTTCAAGCGTCCAGCGCCTCTCCGCAGAGACGCCGTGTCCTCCGCCTTGTTTGTCTCGCTGACAAAAACAAATCCGGGTGTCTATTTGAGGTGAGGCATTTATTACAGTGGATGGCACACCTGGCGACTATTTGGGGAATGGTTTATATGACAGTAGTTATTTGTGGCGTTGCTCCTATTACAGTGGAGGCCATTGTCCCAGGGGAAAACAAAGGAGACGTCAAGTTGACATGAAGTGGCTATTAAAGTGACTGACGCACAAAATTATTTGTGATATTTTCTGTAAGAGTGGTGGCTACTTTCGTGAGGGCTAATAAAAAATGTTTATTTGAGGTGAGGCATTTCTAAAGCCTGTAGAGTGATGGGTTTTTTTTCCCCAGTTTTTTTTTGATGGAGAAAAGGAAGTGTTTAGTTTTTTTATAAGTTGCCGACACACTTCAAATATTTGGGGTGTATTTTTAGTAAAGTGGAGGTCATTTTACTGAGGGCAATGAAAGGAGGCATCTTGAAGTGAGACATTTATTAATTAAAGTGGAAAATGCACTCTTTGACTCTTTGGGGTGAGATTTGAAGTGAAGGCACGAGGGCAAAAATGAAGGTTCGTATTTGAGGTGAGGCATTTATTTATTCAAGTGGGCAATACACCTGATGACTATTTGGAGCATGGTTCCTAATAATAGTAGAGACTGTTTTGTTCAAGACATTCTTGAATGCTCAAAATACCCGCAAAGTGCCCAAAGTAGTTAACTTTGCGGTTTTATTTTAGAGTGAAATTTTCCTGAGGAAAAAAAAGGAGGTTTCTATTTGATGTGAGACATTGTTTATTCACATGCACCTAGGCGTTTATTTAGGGCATGTTTTATTTATTTTTTATTATACAATTTCCTGAGGACATAAAAGTGTCTCGTTGAGATGAGGCATTTATTAAATTGGACACTGCAATTATTGTGTTGCATTGTCTTTATCTCATTATTGTTATTTGTTTCTTTCAACCTGTCCCATAGCCTATTTCCCTAGTTCGCATGTCTTCTATGACCTTGTCCTATCGAATTTTTGTTTAGGCTGAATGTGCATTTGGACCTGGAAGCTGCACCAGGATCAATAAAGTTGTCTGAGTCTTAATTATTGAGGGTGTGGCTTCTATTAGAGCGGATGGCACTATTTTTGTGAATACTGTTCAAATTTGCACTACTGAGAACTCCAGTGAATTAAGCAGCAGTGTGTCAACATGATAAAATACAGAAAACCTCTTGCTCATATTTTGGGGAAAGAAAAATCCCCATCCATGAAAATTAAACATCTCCTTTAACGTATCTCAGGATGCATGCAGAACTGTTTGCCTTTTTGTACTTGCACATAAAGCCACCAGTGTTTTCAAAAGCCCAACATGATAACCAAGGGCATTTTTTTTTCTTTTTTTAATCAGAGCCTATTGAACTGTGGCCAAGTTGACATCGTCAGGTCATTAGAGAGACCCTGCGTGTGGCTGGCTAAGCATTCCGAAGCTAGCCGGGCTCCTATTGTTTGGCGCCGGGCTTTACTTCATTAATGCACAGCGAATGCTCGCGGGCACGCTGGCCAATGCTAATGAGCACATTAGCTTGCTCCCAGGCCAGCCACTGTCTTTTGATCAAGTTCGTATCGGACCAAGATGCAAAGACAGATGGCCCTGGAAGACGTCGCATCCAAGGCCACTTGAACTCAAAAAGGACGCCTGATCCGATTGGTCGGTTTCCGGCTGATTAGTTTTTCGATTTTTGAGTCATATTGTCGAACAAATCAATGGCATCAATAGGACTTTTTTGTCGGCAGAGACCATTGCTCATATTTTTCAGACTTTTTGTCATCCACTTTAATTCATCATTCTTCATCTAAACGCCTCACCTCAAATAGACACACTTTTTATGCCGTTAAGAAAATGGGCTGCAGTCTAATTGAAAACACACCCCAAATTGGTGCCACCTTTTTGCCCTGTGGAAATGGCATCCACTCTAACAGTCACTTGGTAATTTGTATGCATTAATCATTAAACTCCTTACCTCAAATAGATGCTTTCATTTCTTGCCTATTGGTAAATGACCACAATAAACTAAAATATCACATCTCAAATTTTTCTTTTGTTTGTGGAAAAGCTGTTTTTAATGGTACTATAAAATACTTTTTGTCATCCACTTTAATTTTTATCTAAACGCCTCACCTCAAATAGACACACTTTTTATGCCGTTAAGAAAATGGGCTGCAGTCTAATTAAAAACACCCCAAATTGGTGCCACCTTTTTGCCCTAAGGAAATAGCATCCACTCCGACAGAGTCACTTGGTAAGTTTATATGCATTAATTATTAAACTCCTTACCTCAAATAGACGCTTTCATTTCTTGACTATGAGAAAATGGTCACACTCAACTAAAACATCACATCTCAAATTTAGCTTTAATTTGTAAAAAACAGTTTTTAATAGTACTATAAAATAAATTTCTACGGCTAAAGGTCTCCCTCTCAATAAAAAAAAAAAAAAACCTTAGAAGTGTTAGAAATGTGCCAGATAACTAATTAACTTGCAATTATGTCGTCACTGGGTAGCCACCGATCCAAATGAAGGTGCTGAAGTTCTTATAAAGTTGGCCAAGTGTGTCAATAGGCGCCATTTTATACCTGTACATAAAAAAAAAAATGCTAGGTCGCCACAAGACACTGCTACAAAGTTCTCAGTCTTTGCACGTTGTCAACAATTAGCTTGAAATATATTTAGAAACCAATCTCTGAATTCTGACTTGATCGGAGTTCGCCATCTGTACAAATGCCGGAGCCATTTGTCCAGGTTTTGCCATTAAGGCGGGCGTGGGGCCAGATTGATACGAGAGCCAAGCGCAGCTTCCATTTGCACGACAACCTTTGGCGACCTCTCCATCAGCGATTCATCAACTCGCCAGCGCGCAGGTGGCGTCCGAGGTCACGTGACCACGCCGGGTCATCTCACAATAAGGAGATGGGTGGAAACGCGAGTACTCGCTGGTCAATAAAGTGACGGAATGGAGCGGCTGTGCTCATTTGGGAAAACGATGGAAGGGAAGGGGGAAAAAAAGATCATTTGAACAGAGCTGTCAACACAAAGCACTCGAGGTTAATTAGGGAGGTTAATTAAAAAGTTTCTGTTAAAATAATGAAACAAAGGGGATCAACTTTCTGAAGGGTGTATTTTTTATTTTTTTTTGCAAGTATCTGCCAAAAAAGAACATTAAAAGTTTAACAATGGCCAACAATTTTGGTATCCGTGATTTTTCTTCATATGATTAGGATTATTATTACTGATTATTACTATTGTTATTATTAGTTTTATTCTTACCGTTTTTTTACATTATTATTATTATTATATATTTTATTTCTTAAAAAAAAAAAAAATTGGGGGGTATTTATTATAAAATCAACTTGGCCAACCCAATGAAAAATTTCTGGCTATGCTTATGGATTTAAGGGAAATTGAAATTGGTTACTGGTAAGTCAGTTTGTGAGTATATTGGGAGCAAAGAACAGGAAGCGACTGCGCCGTATGATGATGTTGTATGAGTTTGCTTTTGTAATCAATTGTAATTGTAATGTTTTCCATCTAAAATAGCATAAATATTCGCTTCTTTAATTAATTCCAAAAATATTTCTGTTTCGTCCCCCCCAAACATGCTTTACTTTATCGTCCGCCATTGCTTTGGGACTACAAACATACGTGTGACGTAATATCCGGTCAAAACGTGTTTCCGGTCTTGCCAGCGGTTATTCGCTAAACCTGTTTCCATAGCAAAAATTTGCTTCTTTTTTTTTCCCCGATACGCTTCAAAATCCACCCCCTCTAAGCGTATAAACTTTTTTGCGAATTTTGGGCCCCTTTTTCGAATTTCTAGCGTTTCCATTCAGTTTGACATTTGCATTTCTTGAAAATTTGAATAAAAATGGGTGGATGGAAACCGGAATTTTTTTTCCAACTCTCCAATTTGAAATGCAAGAAACAACCACACCTGATAAAATAAAAGCCAATCAGAGACAGAGGGTGTGACTTATGTGGCGTCATCATATATATCATGTAAATTAAAAGCAAACAATACATTTTGTAAGTAAGTAAACAGCCTGTTGGATTTCCGTCTCACAGAATGTTACGTACGTACACGACCACAACCTTCCCTGCAGTCTCTAACGCTGCCTTGCTAAATGTCAGTCAATCTGACGGCATGGACAGAATATAAGGAAAACTGTGGGCAGTTTCTATTTTTACCTCACGTTCGAACCAGCCACACTATTGATCGCAGACTCAATAGTCTCCACGCTTGTGTCGTCTCCACACAAAGGTCAAGTTTCCTTGGATACTGTAAGGTTAAACTGTAGCAT
The DNA here is from genome assembly GCF_054856555.1 of Leptonotus elevatus. NCBI lineage: Eukaryota > Metazoa > Chordata > Actinopteri > Syngnathiformes > Syngnathidae > Leptonotus > Leptonotus elevatus. Next base: position 23,352,571 of record NC_141245.1, on the reverse strand, counting down.
TTATAGGCAATATTCCTGATTGGCCGCTGGGATTACTACAGCCTAACACACACTTGTTGTTTGGCTACGGGTTCACAAGTCATCTGCCAATTAGGACATGATTTTGCGGTTTATTTTGTGAATGACGATCCTTTAATTCTACAGATAAGTACTGTATGTCCTCCACTCCATTATATTATCTTTCAATAGAGACCACGACAGACATATTGTCATTCTTACATCATTTAATTATGTCCAATTACTCGCTGAGCCCAAGACTTTATAAATGAGGCACACATTTATCCAGCAGGGCAACGCTCTCTTAAATGAATGAATGAGTATTTTTAAAGCTGTAATTTCAGGAATTAGTGGTAGCAACGATGCCGACGAGCAATGACGAGTATACAAGAAATCTTTAATTAGCCACTTGGATGGCTGGTTGTGATTGGGCGGACAATTGTCCTCATATACCAACGAGATTCGGATTAACAGACATTATTCGGACAAATGAGAGGCCATTGGCATTTGACAGGTTACAGGTGGGCTGTTTTCGAACCATATCAGTCCTCTGCTAGCCAATTGACATTTTATGCTAGCCATACAGTTCTAATTTGATCAAAATGGTAAATGCAGTGCATTTATATAGCGCTTTATCTTGATCATATTTAGGGGTGTCAGGTGATTAAAATATTGAGTCATTATTCAACGCATACTTCAAGAGTTAACTCATGATTAATCCCAAATTTTATATCTGTTTAAAATGTACAATAAAGTATTTTTTATTATAAGTTTTCGTACTCTTGTTAACATAAGTGGGAAAAATGTTAGATATATGGCTGCATCTTTTAGTCATTGATACAGTAATTTAATACAAAACCCTGAAATTTTGTTAAAATTAAAAATGTCATCTACTGTAAAAAAACTGTGTGTGATATTGATTTGTGTTGAGGTAATTTTTCTGCCACTAGTTGGCATAATTGCATTTGTAAGACGTTGGTGACAGCTCGTTGCATTTTTCTTTTCATAATAAGCTATCTAATGTTTAACATGAAGTAACTTCTGCACATTTTTAAAATTGTATACACAACCCCAGTTTCCACAAATATATGCATTATTATTCAATTTATTACTGCTAAATTTTGACGTGGATGTCTCTGCTGCGTTGCGACTGTTATTCCCCAAGTACAGGCTTTCCAAGTAAGGGACGGTCATTAATTGCGCGGTAAAAAAAAAATTGTGGCGTTAAAGGAACTTCAAATTAACTAAAAATTAACAGTAATTTTGACACCCCTAATCATATGTTTACAAATGTATTGGAGTGTAGCCTTTTTAGTTTAAAATAACTTATTTCGTTTGGTCACATTTTGAATCCATCAACTAACCTCATTCTAGCTACCGCTAAGCTAGTTTGACATCCAAGTTTGCATCCAAGTTTGCTAACTCCCTTTCATTGGTTGCATTAGCCGATCAAATATTTATGTTGCTTGGAAATCCTTAGCTGGCCAAATATTCTCATAACTTCTTCTGGGCGTCAGCTTGAATGAACCATCGTAGCTTTTCAGGCGTGCGCATGTGAGGGCCATCCAAACAGTTTTTTCTGATGACAATGACTCGAATGGGAAAATTCTAATTCTGCGTTTGTTTTCAATTTGCTACTCAATTTGTGCACAAACCTTTAAAAAAAAGATGACAATATTATTGTTGCGTCATTTCACGTGACTCTTGCGAAGATGAATAAGTAATGGCCACGCTTTCACAAACATAGCATTCTATTTTCCATCAGTCCAACCCAAAGAAGAAAAAAAAAAAAGCCCTCTTCTAACCGCTTGTCTCTATAACCCGAGTTAAAATGATACAGCTTTATTCTTCATTGGAGATTCACCTTGTTTAGAGCAAATATCTTTTCTTTGCAGAGCCTTGCGCTGAAAGATGGCATGTCAGCCTAATAAAAGCGCCGTTTACAGGCAGATGTGCTCATATTTCTGATTCCGACTTTATTGAGCGCCAAGGAAACATTAACTTCGATATTCTTTCATCTGTCAGCCCAAACTGCTCAACCTCTAACATCCTCCCATTAAAACCTGAACTGTTGTACAGTCTGAATTTTTCTTTTTTTTCTTCACACACGCCGCTTCTTATTGAGGCTTAGCCCTGTTTTGAGGAGGGTTGTCCTGTCTCATGTCAGTAAGTCACTTGTAAAACCTCGCCTGTGTCAATGGTGAGTCTGGATTTCATTACATGATCGCCTGGAATGGAACTAGGGTTTTGCAATGAGGTGAACGATTTCAATTGGGGTAGGCAGAGTTCAGGGTGTGTAACAAAAGCAAGCTTCCGCAAAAAAAAGAAAATAAGCATTTTCACTGGTGGAGGCAGCACTTCACAAAAGCAATTATCGCCCATAGCCACCACGTTGACAAATTCACTGAGCAATCATGCAAGGGCCACCTATGCATTTTACAATTGACATTGCAGCTCTGCTTACCTTTTGGCTTTTACATGTGATGGTTTCAAACAGTGTCGTTCGGTTGTCGCTTGAAAATGGCAGATATTTGCCCAGCCTAGCTTCCAAGTCACTTTTTTTCCTACTGGCCAGAGCTCTTGTGGCATATTAGAGTATTGCTTAAAAAGAGCCATGAATAGCTGACATTTTGCAAACAGCTGACAATGAATTAGTGAACCACAAATAAGTTTAGGGTTCACTGTACTGTATTTGTATACGAGCAATAAAAAGTCAAATTTCCATGTTAAATCCCTTTTAAAACAAATCATTTTGCTGCCAATCACTAAATTACAAAGCGACCTGGCGAGCCGAAATCATGATGTTAATGGGCATCTTTTCAGTTAACGTTTGCGCTTACACATTCTGGCTAATTAATTTAGCGCTCGCCCAGATCTCAACATGAATATTAACGTCCCTTTGACTTGAAAGTCCTTGTAAGGCTCTTGTTTGTGTTGAGTCGCCGCCCCGGGTGATGATTTGCATGAGCATTAGCATTCGGCGCCGTTGTTTGGACGTTTTATAAAAGATTCACATTCAAAAGATGAGCAGCGACACCGAGTCATTTGGTCGCTTAACGAAACAGCTTTGTCGAAACCGTGTTGATCCGACGTTTAGTCGTTCTTATGAGAATAGCCTCTGTTGCCATGGTAACCCCAGTGTGTCACAATATTGGTGAACCTCGTTGGCGCAAGCAATGTGAAAGTACAGAGCTTTGTGAAGCGTTGAAAGCACATTTTTCAAAAGCTTAAACCAAAGGAGATTCCCAATTCCCTTCACCCTCCCCTCCAATAGTATTTGGACTGAAAATGGTTGTTTTTTTCTTGAGGACGTTATCAGTTTTAAGGTTTTAAATAGACACTAAAGTCGTCAATGCAGACAAAGTGACGGCCCCTCCCCCATCTGTTGTTGATTATTATTATTCTCCCAAAAGTTTTCTCTTTTAGGAATTTTTGTGTGATTTGATATACTTTCTGTAACAAGCAATACTTCCAGTACAATATCATACATTTATGATCATTCTTCAACAAATTCAAGGTAACATTAATATAATATAATTGGATGGATAGATAGAGTAATGCATCTTAAAATTGTTTGCAGCCAAGTTAGCTAAACAAGCTTACTAGCATGGCTAGCGTCAGTTGTTTATTTTCTTTTATGTTTACTAATGTAGATATAGAGCACTTTCAATGGGGGGAAAAAAAAGTTGTTTTGCCAAACATTTTGAAATAATAATAATAATAGTCGCATACAATTTTCACGTACGCACAACTTTTTCTGTGTTAGTAAAGGACACTAACGGTTACAATGCAGAGCTGGAAAGAGTCACAATCGTGACGGCCAAACATACATCTTAAAATTCGTCCTAAATGATATTACCATCCATTCATAACATTAGCATTCGCATATGTGAGAACAGTTTTAACATCCCCATGTATCAGAATACGTATTCTCCAGCATCCCCGGCAAGCCATACGCTAGGTTGCGCCTGGAATCAGCGGCTATAAAAAGTAATGATAGGCGGGTCGTGACACGCCACACGACTCGGTTATGCGCCGCCTTCCGTTTTTACAAGGCGGCGGCCCGTCATAACTCAGACGCTTTTTATGGCAGGAAGTGTGTGCGGTGGGAGCGCTCCGAGCTTTGAGTGAACTTGCGAGTAGGCCCAGTGGTTTGCATATCTGCCTCACAATTTTGAGGTTCGGGTTCTGGGCCCAAGTGCGGAGTTTGGGTTCTTGTGCTGGATTAAACTGCAAATATACCACAAACTTGGATCCCGAAAATGTTTATCATTTCGAACTTATCTTACACGATTATCCTTATAAATAAGTGGCTAACACATGATTTGATATATCATTAATACGGCCACAAGCGTTTTCAATAGAAGTCATTCAAAGGGATGTGATTGTTTTAAATGTGCGTCATCTGTTCAAAGTTGTTTATGTTTTGTTCATTTCACTTTTTTCATTTACGTACGACTCCCAGTCGATGGTGAGTCCACCAGCGCGTGCAGTGCATTAGCACTTAACAGCAGCTTGTTCCTTGAGCATCTCTGGTGACACGCTGTTATTTCGCGCTCACGTTCAAGCACGTAATAAAGGCCCGGAGCAAAAACTTGACTACGTGTGACCCGCCGCTCCTGTCAAGACTGCGACTTCATGTTGAAGGACGGCAAGTTGTTATCGCTGCTGGTTGCTACTCATCAGCTGGCAGAGTTAAGTGTCGGGTCGATGGGGTGATGTTCAAGGGCGAGCGCGGTTCTCTTTTTGCAATCCGAGGGTGGATGTGATCTAAGTAAGCATTGGTTTTTAAAGAGGGATGGAAATGGGCTACCCAATTGCTTGTATGCAAATAAGTTGGGTCTCGAGAGCAGGTGTTCTGAAAACTTTGGGTCCAGGGAGAGATTTTTCCAAGGACCCCCTCATAATCCTCACACCATTTAAATATAACTTATATGCATCCATAAATGCTTAGAAATATGGTATTCTGGTTAATATTGCGTTAGTGCGCTCTTAAAACATTTGGGTAAAAAATAACCCAACTATGGGTAAAAAACTTTGAGTCAAGAATTTTGTTTTGGTGTGTAAAACAACTCATAAATATTGGTTAGATCTTTTACTTGGGTCCAAAAAATTGAGTAATTTTGTATGAAACAACCCAGAAAGTTTGGTCAAATTGACCCATAAAGTGGATCAGTCCATTTTTGATGCATAATTGGGTTACTTTTGATCCAACTGTTTTTAGAGTGGCAAAATGGCCGCCCCCTGAGATGGATAAAAACAGCTGGATTTTGCTTCATAACTCATATTCCACAAATGTAATATTAAGAAATGTGTAATGTTTGACTTCCACTTGAATCATTTTCAGAATTGTTTTTAATGTTATGATAGCAAATTGATATTTTGAAGAGAAAAAGTTTAAATATAGGAAGTAGTAATGCGTGTATTATGTTTGTTTTAGATGCCGTGCCATTTGCCGGTGTGCGCTTTATAAAATCATATACTGTAAGAAATAAGTGCAAATTTGGCGGACCCCAAACCGCGGCTTACGGAATCCTGGAGGTCCACCCAACAAGTGGGAAATTTAACTACCAGGTAAATCTTATCTTGACATAAAAAGTCTTTTTTTCATCTGACACGTCACATATTCAAATGACTGCGGTCGAGAAAACGAACGATCCCTTTCGCTTAAGCTTTTATCACCTTGGTGAAAATATCCACTTTTAAACGTTGCATGTTTTTGATTTGAGATAAAATCATAACACTTGGAAAACGCTCACAGTTTTAACACTTCATTAACACGTGTCCGTGTAGCAATTATTGTTCCCAGGAAGTAGACGCCCCTCGCCTCCCATTAGTGCAGAAAAAGATTGGCCACATTGGAAATGATTTGCAAGGCTAGTGCTGGTTGCCATGTCTCCAAGACTTCTCCTCAATCCACGTCAAATCACAGCCTAGCGGCGCCGCCACCGTCTTTTTTCTTCTTTTTTTTTTACAACCCTGCCGGCCGCACAGGGACGCCAAATTGGACCTCAGCGGGGTACTAAATGTGCCTTCAATCTCAACAATCCTTTTAATCTCTCATCAATCCGCGTGGACGCCACTCAGAAGCCTGATCCTTTTACAGCCTGGCGAGAACATTGGAGATGGCGGCTCGGTAAATTAATGAGAAAATCCTCACCAAAAAAAAAAAAAAAAAAAAAAAGCGAAGAGGTATTTCGGGTACATCGCAGCTGAAAACGCATCTTAAAAAATGCTTCTTTCCAGCTGAACGACAATCACCAGGGCGACTAAAATGACAGGTCACAGTGCTCTTGCTTGTTCTGTTTAGCATTCAGTGGGAATCAGGGGCTCATTCAAGCAGAAAGTTTTCTTGTTAGCAAGAGGCTCTGTTTTTTGATGCTGCATGACTGCCAATCTGTTCAGGGTCAGACTGAAGCCGACGTAAAGCCTTCCCGAAAACGTGGGTCTAATGGCGAACTGGACGACGTCGGCTTTATTTGACTTTACAAACGCAGAATGATTTCGGAGAGGCAAAAAGCAAAAGCAAAACACAGACTTTGATAATTGCTCAATTGAGACTCAGCCTTACAGCATCCAAGCGTTTGAGGTGTAGCTTTCATGACAGACCAATTCCCATCATCAACAATTTTAGTGTGTGCAAAAGGCAGAGTTACCTCTTTCCAAAGAGTTCATGTTTGTTGGTGTGGACTTTGAAAGTTGAGAATCATCATCAAGTATCTTGGTGAGCCATTAAGCCAAATATAAAAACAAAACAGAACTTGATTGTTGCTAAACTTCACTTTTGAGGTGTTGGGCTCTGCGCTCAATTGTAAAAACTAGTTGGCACATCTTTTTTTTTTTTTTGCCCGTTTGCGGTTTTCTAGCCTACCAAGGGTGTTTTCCTTTAAGAGTGCGCTCTAAAAACAGTTGGGTCGAAAGTAACCTAATTATGGATAAAAAAATGGACCGATCCACTTTATGGCTTTATTGCATGTACGGTTGCACAGTTTCAAGATTCCCACCATTATCCTGGATTTAACGCACAGTGATAAATCTAAAATCCATTCCATTAGCATGAAACTAATTTAACATGAAACTGCTTCAGTGTCTTTACCACTACAGTACCAATATTAGTTGTTTTTTTTAATGACATTTTAAGATATTTTCATTTTTGCGTATTTTGGGTCACCTTAGGATACAATTTCAGAATATGACATTTTGATTATTTTCATAGCTGTCAAATGTCAAAACTGGTTCAATTTGATTGGACCAATATGTAAGCTAGTAGACATAAATGTTATGTTTACCTGAGCATGAATCGTGGAGGATTACGCAGATGAGCTCATAAGAAACCTGCATCCGATTGATGGAAACACGCGTCACGGTGACTCATCGTCACGTCAGGAAGTTAACGGGGCCTAAAGTTTGCCGCCACCTCACTTTGTGATCGAAACGCCTCCCAACCTGAATCAACCATGATGCAAAGCTTCGGAATTTGAATTGCAGCCTTTTGAATAAAGAAAAAGAGATCATGAGATGAAGATAAAACATCTGACGTGTCACGAAGCAGAAGCCGCTCTCGTGTTTTAATGATTAAGTCAGATTTCAAAATAAGAAGCGGCAGCGGTAGAAGAAGGGCAAAACCATAAAAAAAAAAAAAAGGCGGGGAGGCGGCGTAGAGCAAAGCCAAGCCAAGCCCAATTAGGGGTTTTATGGGGCGAATAATTGGAGTCGCAGCACTGAGCCTTGTCTCAAAAGCAAACCAGTTTTTTTTTCTTTCTTCTGCTTATGACAAGAACAAAAGAACACGCGCTCGCACAAGTTCACAGCAAACCTGGTAAATTATTAAAGAAAAACATCAAAACACGACAACACTCACAAAGCACAAGGCTTCAACATAAATTGTGTACACCTGCAAATAAAATCAATACCATTTACCATCTTAATAGTTTCTCTTCGGGATCCAAGGGAACATTTGTTGCAATACCCTGAAGAAATACGATCGCAAATACATTCATCATGTTAGACGTCTGTCCAATTGCGTACAGTCTGGATCAGATCCGGATTTAAACCTGCTTTCAGCCTTTATACACATGTTGAATTTTGGCCAAATTGGCTCAGATTTGACCAGATTTTTCGTCTTTATTTTAGTATTTGGCTGACATTGGAAGAAGAAAAAAGGCATCAAATGTAAACAAAAACTGATTCTGGATCAAATCAGATTTGAGTCGACACACCCAGTGATTCTTGTTCTGATTTGATCAAAATTCACACAAATACAAATACTGTATGTCGATTGCAAAACAAGGTGGAATCAATTAAAATGACCACAAAAATAAAAATCGGATCATCTTTGAGCTTTTTTTTCTCCAAAATAATTTATACAACAGTATATATAAATAAATAAATAGGTTAAAAATACATTAAATACAATTACCATAAACAAATAATAAAAAATGTATATATAACAAATACAGAAATAAATTATAAAAATATAAAATATCATAAGTAAATAAAATATACTTTAAAATTATGTGTATCATTTAGAAAAAATATATACGTTTTTCATAAGAATAAATTAAATAAAATTAATTAAATTGTGAAAATAAAGTATAATAAAACACAACAAAATAAATAAAATTAGTGCTTAAAATAAGTAATATAAATACAATTTATGGATAAAAAGTCATTTAACTAAATACAATTTGAAAAATAAAATGCAATTTTTGGATCTGGCCAAAGAGGGTCTTAAATGAAAATGGTAATATCCTTTGAAAAAATTCCTTCACTTTTTTTTTATATCATCTTACAGCTTTTTCAAAAGAAAGAAATGGTTAAAGTGTAAAATGAATAAACACTATTTTCTCAAATATATAACATGACAACATGAAAACATAACACTACATTAAATATCACGAAAATAAATATAATATATTCATATTGCCACCAATAAGAGCACGGATACCTTGAAAAGGTTTCTGGACAACAAACCAACCGCTCGATGAATGCATGCCGGTGACAAAACAACCTCCCTTGGGGGAGGTAAAAAACGCAAACACCAAGTGAAATTGGACGAGTATCTTGACTCCACGCGGTGCTGGAATGAGCTGCACAGCTGTGATGATCGCTTTCCTTCGTTTCATTTTCCTCCCACGGGACGTTTTCATTTGCTTGCTGACACGTTATTGTCGTGGATTTTTCCTTGTGGAAATTTTTCATTAGCTGTCAGCGTACGTCTTGTTCAAGGCGCAGTAGTTGTTCTTTGCCATCGTGTCAGGTGTTGCGCTTTCTTACAGAACTATAGAAGACAACAGCCCCAACATTTGTTGACAGAAGTGGGATCCAAGGATCGACTATCACGTGTGATAGGGTTCTGTAAAAAATATTAGCAACATTTTAATTCAGAAGTAGATACCAAGATCGCCTATCTGGACATCTTGGTGAGTTGAGGAAAAGTATGCCCCCGGTGTTTCTCAGTGTTTAGTTTTGGTGTCAGAAGTGGGATCCGATAACTGTCATCCAGACTTATGTAAGCTGGGGGCAGAAACAATGCTGTTAGTCCTTCAATATGTATTTTTGGCATACAGAATATATTAACCACAAGGGCAGACCATCCAGACGTCTTGGAGGCTGCCCACCTGGGGACAAAAAGGATACTCATGGGGCCGCTCCTAGTCTTTGCTAAGCTCATACAGAAAATTGTAACCATTTGGTGTCAGAAATAGGATCCGTGTATCGACCATGTAGATGTATTTGTGGGATTTTTGGAGCTGCACCGGAGATCATGCCCAAAAAATTGTATCAGAAGTGGGATTAAAGGAGGACATCCAGGTGTGATTTTTGGAATTGAAGGTTGTCCAGACAAAATTAGTACTCCTGTTTTTTCAATCTTTTGTATGTTAATGTAGAAAAATATTGCCAAAATATTTGGTTTCAGAAGAGGGATCTAAGAACTGACATCCAGACGTATGCGAGTTGAGAGCCATCCACCTGGGGGCAGAAACAAAGCTGTTAGTCGTTCAATATATATTTTTGACATACAGAATATATTAGCCACAAGATTTGGTTTCAGAAGTAGGTTCCAAGGGCAGACTATCCAGACATCTTAGCTGGAGTTGGGGGTTGCCCACCTGGGGACAAAAAGGATATTCATTGCCGTTCCCAGTTTTTGCTTAACTCATACAGAAAATTTTAACCAATTGGTATCAGAAATAGGATCCGAGTATGGACCATGTAGATGTCTTTGTGGGATTTTGTGGCTGCACCGGGTAATAGGAAAAATTGCCCAGATTAAAGAAGGACATCCAGGTGTGATTTGGGGAATTGAAGGCTGTGCATACTGAGACTCCTGTTTTTATATGATAATATAGAAAATATTGCCAAAATATTTGGTGTCAGAAGTGGGTGACACCGAGCCACATCTGAGTTGTAAGGTGGTTATGCATCCTGAGACAAAAATAATGCTCTTTGTTTTTCAATGTTTGTTTAACAACAACAAACGGGTGTTAGAAGTTGGATCCAATGTTCAGCCACCCATACAATCACAATGGTGATGTAGCAACTAAAACCACAGCATTCAGTTGTCATCGTGAATGCATGCGGCGCCTTCACATTGTCATGCTGAAGCTGGCGACTCCGCCTCCATTTTCCCCTCCTCCCCAAACTTGCCATTGGGAAGGCACGCCAAAAACGACCATTCCCACACAGACGCGGGGCCAAATCCCCTCACGGGCCCCCACGTCTCCACTTTTACATGTGAAAGCATCTTTAACTTTGCAGTCGCTTTCTGAGCCGACCCACCCAGATAAGCTTCTTGGCATACAATGCGGCAAATTTGAGGACCGGGGCCCACCCCCGGCCCACCCCCCACGAGTCGCCCTCCCCCCACGAGTCGCCCTCCGCCCTGGGGGTGACCAAACACGCTTCCAGGGCCAGGAACTCTTGACCGGCGGCTCCGACCGGGATCGGGCGACGAGTTTAAGGGGTGAGCGGATTTAGAAGCGGGACAAAAGACGGGAGCGGGACAGATGGTGATTTTGCTTCACCTTCCAAACTGCACAGGTCAAATGTTACGATTGATTGCGGCAAATCGGCTTGCAGGCTTTCAGTCAAATAGTCCACTGAGGGCGGGCGAGACACAACATTAGGTACGCCTGCAAATAATACTCTCGTTGTTTCTCACTTTAGTTTCTCATTGGATTTCATTTTGTTTATTTATAATGTGACATTTTCTAAAAAATATATAATAATAAAAAAAAATATATATAGTCTCAACATGTCATTCTGTTCAATATTGCGTTTGTGGAATATGAAAACCTCTCGTTTTTTCTCCATCTCAAGGGGCGGCCATTTTGCGGCCTTGTACAGCCACATGCTGTCGACTGAAAATGACATCACAGTGCCGAGGCTCAGCTTGTGATCATCACATGACCAAACCCAGAAAACAGGTGAGCCTTGATTGGTCGCTACCTGAGCCCTTTTGCTGCATTCGAGGAACGTGGGAAGTCTCCCAGTTCTGACCTCAAAGCATTCAAAGGGAATGTAAACAACAAAGATGGCTGATTCCAATAAATTGTTTGTTGTTCTGGTTGACACAAGTGGGGTTTCCATCCAATTGTTTTGAAATTTTTAAGCAAATTTACTGAAAATGCGCAAAACGGACATGCGACTTCTGCCCGTTTCCATTTGTTCTTCTTTGGCGAATATTGGGAGGGGACTCCGCCGCTGTAGGTGGCGGTATACACCGTAGAGATGTTATCCACCAGTAATTTAACTCTTTGACTGCCATAAACGTTATAAAACGTTTAGCATAAACCTAGGGAAGGGCGCCGAGGACGTTAAAAGACGTCCCCTATGTTTTTTTTTTTTTTTTTCAAAAACGGGTGCAGGAAAGCCTTGGGCAGCTGTGCTGAAAGAATCAGGCTGATCTGATTAGTCAAAGACTCGTTTTGGCCCCTAGAGGGCAGCGATGACTCTCTTTGCACAAGGTTGGATGGGCCGCCCACCGTGGGCGTCAGTAGAAGACGTGAGGCGGAGCTAGAGTGTTGAGGAGACAATGGCTGATCCAAGCCACAATGGCTTGACCAAGCAACCGGTTACAAGCAGCTCACGCTTGAGCATTTTTTTCAAAGACGGAAAGCATCAATCAATACTAAAAAGCGCATTGATGTCAACGATGATGATGACAACGAGCTCTACGCCAAAGTTGGAAGCTTTGGCCTGTTACTATCACGTAGTAAGCCTCACCGGCTACGCGCGGCTAGCGCGGCTAGCGCTGCTAAGGCCGGAAAACGCGCACAATAGCCGGCCGGGTACTTCTGCACAAGCGGACATTCGATCGGGCGATGGAGAGTTGGCATCGACCAATGCAGATTGATGATGATGATGATGATGATGACTGCGAGTTTGACGCCAAAGTTGGAAGCCTGGACGTGTTTACGATCACGTTGTAAGCCTCACCGGCTACGCGCGGCTAGCGTGGCTAGCGCTGCTAAGGCCGGAAAACGCGCACAATAGCCGGCCGGGTACTTCTGCACAAGCGGACATTCGATCGGGCGATGGAGAGTTGGCATCGACCAATGCAGATTGATGATGATGATGATGATGACTGCGAGTTTGACGCCAAAGTTGGAAGCCTGGACGTGTTTACGATCACGTTGTAAGCCTCACCGGCTACGCGCGGCTAGCGCGGCTAGCGCTGCTAAGGCCGGAAAACGCGGAGCTGCACAAGCGGACATTCGATCGGACAATGAAGAGTACCCCGAGTCCAATGCATATTCATCGGAGGAGCGGGTACAGTCTGATCACGGAGAAGACACTGTTTCTGGACTACGATGCCACCATGAATGGAGTGGATAAAATGGATCATGCAAATGCTGTTGCGTCTTCTTGCACGCAGGAGAGTGTTACACAAAGAAAAACTGTCGTTGAAACATCCACATATTTGTAAATAGCACCACAGTTGCACACATTTGTAAATAGTTTGCCAAATTGTTGTCAAATTGTTACACTGTTGAATGTAAATAAACGTATTTTGCTATCAAAAAACACTTTTTCATTCTTGGTGGTAGTGTTTTATAGAAGTAAAGCACTATTTAGGTGTTTGTGGCATCATTCATGGACAAAAAGAAGTGTCAAATTCACTAGAATGCATGAAATAATATCGTTTCACTAAAAGCTTGATTTCTCCGTATTTTGGTCCAACACAGGCGAAATTGGGTCAAACTAACCATTTTCTATTGTTGATTACTAAAGAACGGAATAAGGTAGAAACAAACTCTTTTTTTCTGATGAAAGATGAAAGTCCAATCTTTCATTTGGTAGTACGTGTGTTTCCATAGTCCAAACAGAACATTTTCTGTGGACCTTGAAAATCAGTCAAAATGCTTAAATCGGCTGGCACTGGCGGCATCCCTTTTCTCAAAACGTCTGGCAGTCAAAGAGTTAAAAGAAGAAGAAGAAGACCAGGAAGCAATTGCCACGTGCGATGACGTCATATGAATTTGCTTTTGTAATTTTTCATAAACCGTAGCGTTTCTTTGCTGTTTTCCGTTTAAAATTGCAGTAATATTCGCTTCTTTAATTAATTCCAAAACGATTTCTGATTCGTCGTGTCCCCAAACATACCTTACTTTTTCGTCTGCCATTGCTTTGAAACGTTCGTGTGACGTATTATCCGGTGAAAATGTGAGACGTGCATCCGGTCTTGTCAACGTTTATTCGCAAAACACGTTCCCATAGTCTAAATTCGCATTTTCCTTTTTTCGGTACACTTCAAAATCACCCCCATCCCCAAGCTAAAACGTTTTAATGCGAATTTTGGGCCCTTTTTCGAATTTCTAGCGTTTCCATTCAGTTTGACGTTCTTGAAAATTCGAATAAAAATGGGTCGAACGAAACCCCACTAGAGTCAGTCGAAATCATGTTGGTTAAAATAAAGTTACTTTTTTTGAATAATTAATGTTAAATAAATTGATAAAAATGTTTAACAATCTATAAATTATGTTTTGCCATACACAGCCATTGTAAAGTGAAGTCAGATTTAAGTCAAAGTCCTTTTCCCCCCCGACTTCGCAACTTAGATTCCCGAGTTCAAAGGGCGTTCCCGTGCCTACTTCCTGGTTTGAAGTCGGAAAAGTCCGACTTCCCACCTTCCTCGAATGCAGCATTAGGCACTGTGATGCCATTTCCAGTCGACAGCAAGTGACAAAATGGCTGCCCCCTGAAATGGCAATTTTTTATTTATTTATTTATTGCTTAATTTTGCAACACTAATCAGAATGCCGTAATAAGGGTGCATGTAACATATTGTTGTCTTGTCTTCACTTTTAATAAAGCTAGTATTACGAATATGAGCCTACATCTGAACTGTAAATATATCAATGTATTCAGTGACTATAAAATGGACAAATGTAATACAAAATGAACTCAGTCCTTTGACTGTCCGTTACAGCAACAAAAATGTCGTTCATTCCTGACACGTGTATTGCAATGTAAATATGAATGCAGTAAGTTGGAGAGCGGGAGGGAGAGAGAGGGTGGAGAAAGAAAGAGAGAGAGAGAGAGAGAGAGAGAGAGAGAGAGAGAGAGAGAGTGAGTGAGAGAGCGCAGCGGCCACTTGCAGGGACTCGCTCCTCCTTGCACCGAAGGGGGCGTCCACGCCTCGCGTGTGCTCAGTGAGTGGGAGCCTGCAGAAGCAGAAGCAGCTTGTCACTGCCCTGCATGCACATCGCCTGGCTGCCTTGGCACCGTGACACCTCGTTTTCCTGCTCCAGCCCCCCTCCCCTCCTCAATTCCAGGGAACAATCACGCGCATTCCAGGCAACGTGGACGTGTTGACGTGCGTGCGTGAGCAGCAGCACCCCCTTTTCTTTTCTTTTTTTTTTCTTCTTCTTCTTTTATTATCTGGAGCGCGGCGCGCACGGAAGGAAGGAGAGAGAGAACAGGACGATTTTGCTATTTTTTTTCTTTTTTCTTTCCATGCAGCATCGTGCGTGTCGTGCACTGTGGAAATAAGGCGCATCCACGAGTGGGAGGGGGGGGCTCATCAAGTCAAGTGTGGACCCGGACGGGACCTGCTGCATCGTCTCCACCATGGTAAGCTGCAGAAATGCTTATTGAAATATACATGGTGCACGCAGATGTGGCTCTCCTCTCCTCTCCTCTCATCTCTATCTGCTCTCCTCTCTCTCTCTCTCTCTCTCCCCCCCTCCGAACCGCACCTTCGGTCCTGACCGTGCACAGCTCGCTCGCTCGCACGCACGCAGGCTGGTGTACCTGCCTGCTCGCTGCTTGTTTTCGTTCATACGTGACAAAATGTGGGCAGATTAGAAGCAGGGGCTAACATGTGTCCTCACGGTTGCTATGATGAGGATGAAATGTTCATTTTTAATGGGACTTGTAGTGAACATATGGAGTGAATAGGGATGAAGGGGGGAAAAGAAACTTTGCGAATTGGACTGTGGTGCTGTTGTTTTAAGTCGATGAAAAAAAAAAAAGCTTATTGAAAAGAAAAATGTTTTAATACTGATAGTTAATATGATTCATTCGTTTACACATTTTTGAAAAAAATTTGTATTAAAAAATGTACAAAATGTATATTTAGTGTTTTGTATATTTAAGATTTAATTCTTGAAACCACATCATGGTTAGGTTTATTTTTATTGTATAAAAAAATAAATAAATAATAATTTGTCTATTTATTTTGTAACATTTTTATTCAAAAAATTATTTTGGAATTTTTTTAAATTTCAGATTGTATAATAAAAATAAATATTTATGCAGACTGTATATATATATATATATATATATATATATATATATATATATATATATATATATATATATATATATATATATATATATATATATATATAAAATTGTAAAATCTGTCATTACTCTTTATTTATAAACACATTTACAATTTTTAGAATTGAAAAGCGTTTCATAAAATGTCCTACAATGTCATGTCATTAATAAGCAATTATCAAGCTTGGTAGTGTTGTGTTTTGTCAAATGCTTCATTTTGAAGGGAGTTCCCAAACAGTGTGTGAGAGCAGAGTGTGAGAGCAGTGAGAGAGAGACAGGGAGACAGACACAGAGAGAGACCCAGAGAGACACCCCCCCCCCCCCCACCCCCACCCCAAGGAGCCATTGTTGGGGTGGCGGGGGGCTGCCGCACTAGTAGCTCAGATCAACTCCTGCTCTGATTGGCTGGCTATAAAGGACGTGTGTCCACTCTTCCATTAATGATTGCGTCTCATTCTGTGGCTCAGTGTGTCTATGTGTGTCCTTTGAGGTGTAGTAAGGGACGTAATTGGATGTTGAATTATGGCAATTTGAGTTCATCGTTCGCCTGAAAAAGGTAACGTGGTACTACGAGAAGTATTTGCTCAAAACGGGCCCCAATCGAGACAGTGATGCTAACCTTCTTGCCTATCAATGTGGGCGGAGCGTGCTATTATGGATTCGCTAGCAGCTTTCATTTTTAGATTGAAATCGGAATAATATGGCTAATCCAGCCATGTGGTTGACTCAGATCAGAGTTTCGGGGTTCGAATCGCAGCTCCAGCCTTTTGGCGCTCCATGAAAATAAGAGCCAGAGAAAATGGATGGAAGGATTGCCCAAGGTTGTCTATGCTGTTTATTTTATTTTTTTACTCAAAGGAAATGTGGACGGACTGACTCTTAAAAGTGCATTTTTGTTCACCATCAAAACAAGTGCGTGTTTTTTGAATGACCCCGAGCAGACATGCTGAGAGGCCTGCTGTGATTTTGCCAACAATTTTTGTTAAAATTGCTTATACACTCCACCAGTGATAATTTCAGCAGCGAAAAATTTTCCTCACACATTTTTTTTTCACTGACAATTTTGTCAATGACTAAAACAAAAACAACACGGTGCCGAAAAATTCATTCAATTTCTGTATAAAAGTTGAAAACATCGATGAAATTGTCAATTTAGTTGACAAAAATCGCTCTTTATTTCGTTGACTAAAATTGGACTAATTTTAGTAAAAAGACTACAACTAAATAAAAATGTATTGTCAAAATTAAGATTGCACTCGACCTCCGCAAACTCACGGTTCGGCACCTGCGGATTCGCATGTTCACAGATTTTTGTATTTCTTTATTTCTGTATTTATTTTAAGTCACTTTTGTGTGGAAAACATTTGTATTTGTTTTTATAACACAATTTTTTTCCTCTCTCTCCATTGCCATTCACTGGGCATCAGTTATACGCTGATTTTCGCATTTCGCGGCCCGGGCCGTTTCCTAACCCCCCTGTTGGTTGATTTAATAATGTAAATCTACCATAAACTATGATTGTCAAAGTTTATTATTCATAATTCATCTCACAACATTACTGTGTTGGTATGGTTTACAGAATACTTGATTTCAATAACATGCACGTTCCTCCCTAAATAAAACATCTTCAGCAGTCAAGACATATCACTTCAACATACTTCTTTGACACCAATTATACAGTACATTCCCATTAGTTGAGGCATTTGATGGTGTTAACCGAAACAGCGCAAAAATTATTATTTTTCCAAAATAGCTTCGACGTTCTGCAGTTGAAAACAAATATGTTCATTTTACCGTATTCCTCTTGTGTCCGGGTAAGCTTGGAAATGAGACGTTAAATTCCAAGTTGAGTAAGAACAGTTGAAGTTGAAGTTGCTGGTTCCCGCCGCGTTGTTCCTCCCTCGTCTTTGTCCTGTTGATGAGCTCCAAGCTGTTGCTCCTCCTCCTCCTTGTCATCGTCTCGTTCACTCCCCCCCCGGGAGAACGCTTGCAAAATTGTTATGACGCGTTTGCGCACCGGATCTTCCCGCATCCCCGCCATCGCCCCCGTAAACGTTTACTAACTAACGATGGCATGGCGGCATAACAGACGAAACGGTGAAACGTCTCCTCTCGCTCCCGCCGGAGACGGCCGGCAGGGAATATATGTACGTACTGTAGCGCCTTTCAAATAATCATGATTGTGATTGTTATGAGCGGCGTGAATGCCAGAAAGCAATTTTCGCTATTGTGCACGTGACAAAGGAAACATCCCCCGACACGGCAGTAGAAAACAGCCACACGAGCCACTTTATTAGGTACGCCTGCACCATTGGATGAGGTCTGTCTGATAAACTAGTTAAATTTGGAAATACGTATTTATTTATTGAACAAATAATGTATCTTTGTTCAATGACATTTAGTGACAAGCAGAACAATTCAATGTTCTTCCACTAGATGGCAGAAGTGCAATTATCTGTACCTGTTACCATTCATACAACAGGCCCAGATTTTACTACAAGTGTACAGTATTTGTGAGTGAATAGAGACGAGGTCATCATCATTTCAGAATATATGTTTTATGACCAGAGGTGGCAAATCCAGGTCCACAAAGTAAAAAACATTTCTTGCTGTGCCTTGAGATTTTTTTATGCCATTTACGTTGCAGTACAGCATCTGGGCTTTTACAAAGATACAAAAGGCATTCAATGGAAATGAATTTCTTCATCACAATGAGACGTTTTATAACATTCCAGCTACCGCATTTAGTAACACAATTGGGTAAAAAAAAAAATAATAGAAAGAACTCTTAGCGTTATTATGGACTGGAATGCATGAGAAAAACAAAAGTTGTCCATCGAGAATGTTGTGGTTTGTCATTTCAAGGTTTATTATTGTGTTTACACTTTTCAGTGGGGTAAAATTGCACTACGGTTTCTTGTTATTTAGTCAACAAAAGAGGGGCAAAATATGACCTCATATCGGGGCACCACTACAAGATACATGCATAATTAAAGCTGCAAGCAGCGATTAGCGGGCCCTCGTACCTCCGTTTTAATTGCAAATCCAAGAAATAATCATCAAACTTTGGCGGCATGCTGCGCCCACATTAACTTACATGGGCAAAAGGCTTTGCATTTTGCGTGGTCCATCTGTCGAAGAAACCTGCTTCTGATTACGGCTTGTTTGTGAAAATTCCCTCGTAGGATTTTGCTGAAGTATGAGGCCTGGAATTTCTCTGAAAAATGGCAGCTTCCACCCAAAATGGACGACTTGAAATCACCTAATAAATAAATAGAAGATAAACAGAGTATAAAAATGGATGGATGAGCACGAATATGCTGCTATGCTCAGGTTTTTTTTATTTTTTTTTACGGTATATCCTTTAAGCATAAATGAAATCATAACACGGATCTCTGCGTGTAGTCATTTTTTTCACTGAAGTCAGTAATTCCAGAGTGTCTAAGGAATCAATAATTCTTGTATAACTGCTTTTTCAGCAGGCGCAAGCCGAGTGTTTTTTGGCCCTGGGGCTTTACGTTTAGCCGAGGCGGCTCTCTGATGCATCACGCATGCACGTAGTCCATCAAAATGGAACACATGACTGTGTGTGTGGCGCCCATATTACGACACACCCACATGCTCTCCCCCCCCCCCCCCCCTTGCCCCCAACAACCCATTTAAAGTCACCCACGGAAGGGCCGAGCCGCACCGTGACCTGCTCTTCAACCTTTTCTCTCGGCGCTCCCTCAAAGGAGCAGAAAGACATTTAGCTTGTCTGACCTTGCCGCGCCTTCATTCTCACGCTGTGGCGACGGCTTCATTAGTTTGGATGTGACACGTGGAGGCTACGCCGATTCTTCTTTACTTCCTCTTGCCCAGTAGTTGCCCGCGATGGTGTTTGTCTGCTAAACACGACTAGCGATGACTTGTGCAGATGAGTTGCTGCGCGTACATTTTTTGTCTTAATCCCATTGACTTCCTGAGCGAGCAGGAAATGATAAACTAATCAAATATGACAGATATCCATGCACCAGCTTAATGAAGTACATAGCATATACAGCATCTGTAGTAATTGAGGTAAATAAGAACTCATTTACACTGCCAACATGGAGGACATTTCCTGATTCTGATTCTTCTGAAAGTTGCAGGAGGGCACCGGTTTAACAGTTGGATTGATCAGCCCAGAAATCAAACAAACTACCACCTCGAGGATCTAGTGAATTATTGTCTAATATAAAATAGCGTGCATCATTGGATTGGTTTTGGTGGCCGTCATAAAATACGACACCGCATCTCATGATGCGATGCGTCTCGTCGGTGAGTGAGCAGGTGCAAAAAATATGAGGCCCATATAGCTCCGGGCTCGGATTACTTTCTTAAGTCACCGTCCTGGTTGTTTGTATTGGGGGGGGGGGGCCAGGTGTTAGCCTAACCCCCAGGACACGCCTCCTGCACCCACACAAAGACTCTTCGTCCGGTCAATTGTTTGATGGGGGGGGGGGGATCTTCCAAAGTGGATCCTGTGGCCTCTCCACCTTCATTGACGGAAGCACAGAATCAGAAGAGTCTGGTCGACATTTTGTGTACTGTGTATTTATGCGGACATTTTCCAAATATCCCTGGAAGTCCCCACTGTTTAAATAATCCCATTGTTATGAACACTTACTGGACAAGTTCAGTAGAGTTATAAAAAAAAAAAAAAAAGTTAACAGGGTGCAAAAAAATGCTAAGAAATGAATTCAACAGAATGAAAACTTTCATTTTCTGTTTTCCGCAACAACATTTCAGATGTTGCCAAGTAGTACATTTCCCACTTGGAACTTCGGAGGTCCGACCTGAAAGCGTCCCAGTGCAAAGTAAACAAAAAAACAAAAACATGTCAATGCCCATGTTTCCCTTCGTAATTGGCCAATTGATGCATATAGCCCTAAATGCAGTTGGAGATATAAAGACTTTTTTTGAGAAAAAAAAAATCTGATTTTTTAATGATAAAAAGTTGTCATGAGTATAAAGTCTCTTTTTTTTTCTCCCCTCAATAAAATTGCTCATAATCTTTACAAGAACATGGATGCTTTTTTTTTCAGGATAAAAAAACCGTGATCTTACAATATATATATATTTTAAATAAAGTTGTAATATTCTAACATTAAAGTAAACATTATAACTGAATTTCAAAATTACACCTTTATTCTCATATATATATGTATGCCTTTTATTGTGGAAAAAATGCCTTTATTAAAAAAAAAAAATACTAACAAATACAGCCTTTTTTTTTTTTTTTAAAGAAATGTGATTTGAGATTTATTTACGACGCCGTATTAGGGCCACGTAACCTACAAAAAAAGAGAGAGAAAAAAACTCGCAAATTTGCATTATGAGAAATAAACATAGCGTATCAAGCATTAAATTGTTACATTGTATATTTACGTGTACATTTAAGTTTCCAGAATTATTATTTACACATTCATACATTTTAGTATTGTTTTCGTACAATTAGCTAAGTTGATGTGTCGAATCCGCTGCTCTCCGTCATTCACTTGCATTTACCTAAAGTATGCTAGCTTCTGATTGGTTAGTGTTTAGTCAGCTGACAGGGGATCAGGAAGTGTTGTCGCTCTCTCGCTCGTGTATGACGAGTAAAGTTTAAATTGAGAATAAATCCGTCTTCATCTTGCCTTTTCATTTTATGAACAGTGTTCCATTAACCACCAACGAATCCTCACATTAGACTTGAGCTACGCTGCGTGCATTTGTCGTGTTTTTTTTTCTCGCAAATTTGTTACTTTAGAAAGTCGCAAATCTGCGAGTTTTCTTCTCAGAATATAACGCCCCTCCTAAAAAAAAGTATTTATACGTGGCCTTAATACGCTATTTATTTGATGATACATGACAGGCATTTATTGCGAATTATTTGTCTTTCCCCCCAAGCTACGGCTCCCGAACCCAAGCTTGAGAACCCGCGTACTGAACAACTCTCTGCTCATGCAGAGAAATGGAGACCGACTGCTTCTAAGTAGCGCCGCTCGCAGCTTCTGCTCAGGCCCCGACTGTCGCCTCAAACATGCCCCGATGTTCCTTAAAAACACAGCGTGGCAAATTACCTCTCCGATTTGAACCGCCTTTCATTTTCACGACAGCGCGGCAGCCTCCGGTTGAACTGCGGGAGAAATAAGTGACAGTAATTACATTTACAAAAAAAAAAAAATACAAAAAAAAAACATGTTTGAAGGTCAGCATTCCTCCGACAGCCGCCACGTCCCTCGGGCGGCATCCCGCTAACAACGTGCTAGGTTTTTTTTTTTTGTTTGGCCCTCCCATCAGAACAGCCTCCCCCAGTGGCGTTTCATCATGACCACCGCCATCTTATGCAAGACGGTGAAATGTGTCCTAATCCTCAGGTAATTAAGCCCCAGTGGTTCACACGTCGCTGTCCCCGCGACCGCCTTGTCGCAATCGGCGCTCTGGTTTTGGTGTCTTTGCTTTAATGAAGCCATCTCGGCGTCTCTTTTGCGTTTAGCTCAATTTTGTGCGGTTTAGCGCAGCTGCAGAACTTTGCATTTTCACCCTGCTGTGATCAATATGCACACGCAGTGGGAGATGTTGGAGTGGTTCACAGACGGGGAGCTGGAAAAGGAAGGTCAAGAAAGAGCGTGGTAGTTTGCATTTTTGGATACAGTTATG
Source organism: Leptonotus elevatus (assembly GCF_054856555.1). NCBI lineage: Eukaryota > Metazoa > Chordata > Actinopteri > Syngnathiformes > Syngnathidae > Leptonotus > Leptonotus elevatus. Next base: position 23,330,122 of record NC_141245.1, on the reverse strand, counting down.
TCTGTAGACGTAAAAAATAGCTTTCAATATATTTTCAATTTTATATTTTTTATATGTGTTTTTTTTTAAAGTCATTTCGGCTGGTCATATATAATCTGTCCTTTGCCGTTCTAATTAACCCTCTGAATTCTGCCTAGCAACAAGTGACCCTGCAATGTTGACTGTAAAATAAACATGGCAGCTAGCTTGATTTAGGTTGTGACTAGGGATAGACCAATTATTTTGACAAATATCGGCATCAGCCATTTTGAAGAATCATACAACAGATAATAGATCCATTTAAAAAAGTGTTTTTTTTGGGGGGGGGGGCGATGCTTCTGTCCCTGGGAACTCTCTGCACCTTCTGTTTTTTGTTTGAAGTTAAAACTAAGTAAAACTTTAATACTAGTTTGAACTTTTTATTAGATTTCTAAAACAAAGATGTCTATTGACTAAGAGTTAATTTTTTAAACTCCAATATTTTACAAACCCTAAAAGTTGTTCAATAAACATGCTTGAAAATAAAAAAAAGTTTTAATTTGTTTTTCAAATTTTGATGCCAATATTTTCTCTTTCTCTCTGAATATCGGCTCCAAATATCGGTTATTGCCGTCCTTGTGTACTAATAATCATTATCGGTCCTGAATTTTTTTTTAATTTATCTCTAGTTGTGACATTCTTGATGAGATTTGAGGACTTGATTTTTTTCCTGATTCGGGACTTTGTTGTCTGTTTGATGGAATGCAGAGTAACGGCATCAGTGTTGTTGTCCTGCCGTTCTCCGGGCGACTATACATTTTGCGAGCGCCAGGCGTGGAGTGGCGTCTCCCGGCGGAGCTGACCTTCAGCTGTTAGGCCATCAATATTCATGAGGACCCGCTAGCTGGCCCGCTAGCGCTCTCGCGCTCCAGTCACAGACACAGTGAGGCATTTTTCCTCTCAGCCGCGGCGCTAAGATGACATTTTAGCAACTGGCCTTATTTATCAAATACGTATAGAATGTGCTGACCTGTTCTTTTATGCGGCGGCGTGACCCGGACAACAACACCTGTCTGTTTGCGTTGTGTCGTAGCGTAAAAATGCTTTGACGTTATTGATTTAAAGCCGACTGGGTGACATAAGCGATGCCGACAAAAAGTCATTTATCATTCTGTAATAGGGATTCAGCAGTAGCGTAACATTTTTTTGACGGAGGCTTTGCGAACAGACCATAAGAAAAAATGACTTTTGATATATTGTCGCCGTCTGTTATTATATAATAGGCAACACAAAATGGCTGCTCTTTGCAATATTTCTCAAACGTTCTGTGCCGATCTCACTCGGCCTAATGATTTTGAGGCCAGTCCAGTTGCGTGTAGCTTTAGCAGAATCCTCTTGAGTGATTTCATGTCTCCGGCAGGATTAACCTTTTGATAGGAAGATTATGTCGCTTCGTCTCGACGTTGCGTCTGATCGTCTTACTCTCTGTACGAGGCAGCATGTTGCCCGGTCATTCTTGAAGTGATATCATTGATGAAAAGGTGCTAACATAGGTGCTAAAACCCGACCTGAATTTGGAAATATGCTCATGCTAATAAACGGCGAGGTGCTAAGATGCTAACAGAAGCACATACCTGTTTCGTAGGAACACATTAGCATTCAGTGCGCACGTTATTTGTTGTTTTCCACATAAGAAGGCAGAAATAACCTCACCATGTACCTTGCTAGTGATATCATAGATGAAAAGGTGCTAACATCGGTGCTAAATACATCCTAAACTTGGAAATATGCTCATGCTAATAAACGGCGAAGTGCTAAGATGCTAACAGAAGCACATACCTGTTTCATGGTAACAAATTAGCATCCTGTGCGCACGTTATACGTTATTTTCCACATAAGAAGGCAGAAATGATCTCAACGTGTACCTTGATAACAGTAAGTACTTTTACAAAGTTCCACAAAGGAGTGAAGGTGCTTTGCTGGGCTGTATTGTGTGTACTTGCGATGGCATCTCCCATTTGTTTCAGCCATAATCCATTTCAAAGAAAAGGCAAGAAATGGTCTATTCTTTGTGAACCTTCCATCCGCACATTGTATTCAACGTCAACACGGCCACGTGCCATCCATCAGCCGCCGAGCACAATGCGCACATGGTCGTTTGCTTCTTCTTGAGAGATGACGCAGATAAGCGCTTACAAAAAAAATAACATAAAAAACGAAAGACATTCGTCTCGGAATGCATTGTTTTCAATAGATCTATTACATTAAAGAAAAGTTTTGTACGATCGGTAACAACTTCACTTTATAAGCTCGTGGTTTGTTACCACAAAATTATTGGAACGCGTCATTCTGCCCATTAGTAGCCTAAATAATTTTGTCTATTGGTGCCGGACTTTATCGGCAGAAGGCTGTGCAATTAATCAAAATTCAATTATAATTTCAATTATTACACTCCACAATTACAAAATCTGCATAATCATAAACAAAAATAAAAGATTATTTATGCTAATTTTGAGTTGTTTAAATTGATATATTTGATATATTTAAAACGACTAAATTAATAAATCTCGTTTGGTCCAAAAGGAACTTGTATAATTATAAGTGTTTTAAAGACATTTGTCTGAATAATTTTCATGCATAAACATTATCTTGTTTTGTAACCAAAAAAAAAAGATTGTCCTAATTGTGATTTCAATTATTACGAAATCATTCGCGATTAATATTTTCTTGATAATCAAGCAGCCCTACAGAAGTTTCGGAACAATTTTACCTACAATGCAGATAATGTGTGCTGTGGCTAAATCTAAATCTAGGGACCTAGCTAGCTAGCTAGCACCTGGGGCTAAAGCCAAACTGTGGCAGGGGTTTGTACTTTATGGACCTGGATTTGCCATCTCTGCACTCCGCCCACAGCAGTGTGTCCCAATACTTTTGTCGCCAGAGTGCATCTGCACACATGGCGACCCTCTCTGCAGTCACGTGACCCCATACGGACGCCAGCAAGCGCATCAGGGCTTGGCGCTGCTCCCGAGCTGGACGGTCAGCGCGTGCGTCAGTGTGGTCCAGCGCTGGCGTTTTGGCTAAACCAAGCGTGTCGTATTGAGCCGCTGGAAGGCCGTCCGCATCACAGCTGCCAGTTTTTTCCAAACAGCACAAAGATGTTTTTTTTGGAAGCAGAAATTAAAACATGTTTTGCTGTAGGGGTCCCCATATAGTTGTGGCGGGTAGTTGACTTTTAGGCCAGCGTGCTTAATCCATAAGTCGCGGGGTAAATGTGCACTAAAGTGATAATAACAATCAGACGCTAAACAAGTCAAACTATCGGATGTAAAGTAAAACCTGCATATTCATATTTTGTCTTTCTTAAATTTGACATTTTTGAATGGAATAGAATAAATAAGAATACAATGTCGTTATTGTCATGATACATCTTATTCACTTTTGCTTTTTGGGGCTCAGGTCATACTAGAGTTCCATCTGGTAGCATCTTGACAAACTGTTGAACTGAGTGGAGGAACTTTGTTTCGACAAAAGTAGTCCCTTGCTGCTGTCTTAGCCTGTCATGGTTGTGGATTTTCAAATATGTCTGTTTGTGATTAATCTGTTGAAAATATCCTCTTAATATTTTCTGAATTCCAAGGGCTCCCAGCCATTTTCACTGAAGCAACCCGCTTCGCTCCCGGCTGTTTGACAGGATTTTGACAGATTTTGCAAGGCCCACAGAGTATTGTGTTCTATTGCTAGAAAAACATGGAACCTACCAACAGAAAGATTAGGGTCTCTTCTTTCATCAGGAAAAAAGGTATACATCTATCTGTTTCCGTTTTGCAGCAATTAGCATTAGAATATAGCTAAGTTTCATCATTATTCACAAACCTGTTGAAAACACTGGCAAAAAAAGCTTGTTGCAACATGGCCCTGGTTGATCTCTTATACTCTGCTGCCACCTGCTGGCCGTTTTTTGTAATAACTACCATTGCTTTAAGCGACCTCTTTAGGCCAGAGGCTGCATCGACGCCTTTTGTATGCTCTAGCATAAAAACAAACAAACGTACGTAAAATAAGTTTTTTGGACCATGGCAATATTTAAAATAGAATGTTTTTGAGAGGAAATTAGTTCAACAAAAGTGGCCATCTTGTGGCATCTAAAGGCAAAGAGGGGCTACATGGCACGCTGACCCGTTAACGGGCACGACTGCATGGTTCGGGGCGGACAATTTTACATTTTTGTAAAAAAAAATTCTGAGAGAGACAATCTTAATTTTAATGATGAAGATATGAGGCAGGACACGTAAACCCATTTTGATCACGGGACCACATCGCGGCAGTGCCCCCGAAACCCGAAACTCCACTCGAGCGCTCGTGGCCAGTGCGGGCCTGCGTGAATCGTGTGTCGGGTGACAGGCGGTGCGCTGAGCCGTCTGACGGCGGCGACGGACGGCGCGTGCATACACTGTAAAAAAACAAACCAAAAAGAAAAGCACGCTGTAAAAAATCCGCAAAACAGCCAGGCCGCGAAAGATGAACCTGCGAGAAGCGAGGGAACACCGTACTTCCAAAATGGTTTACTACCAATTTACAATCAAAGTAGCCCTTAGGATGTATCTCTAAATGATGAACTATTAACCTTTTGAAGTGTAGTTTGCTCACGTATCCCAATTCCAAAGCTCCTTTCGTTTCAGTCTGTGTTTGTGGCGTTGTGTGTGTGAGCAAAACAAATCAATGAGGAGCGACACAGCGTTGCAGGGAAAAAACAAAAAAAGCACTCGCGACTAATTTGTACCTCGTCTTCTGGAGTCGGCCATGATGGCGCACGAGCTCCGAGGCCCTCGGGCTCAGCCTCTTTTGTTGAGTCCAAGTGAATCAAAACACTTGTTACCGACAACTGCTGCCGCTGTTTTTTTTTCTTCCTTTTCTCCTTTTTCATTTCACTGAATCCGCGGTCACGTTGGAGGACAAGTGTTATTTACCTCGAGAGTGACGATTGTGCGCGTTCATCCGCCGACTGTTTGTCTTTTTGGACTCAGACATCAACACGCTGCCTGGTTTTCAGTGATTTTCTCGTTAAAAAAAACAACCCACTACACACGCACACAAATCAGCATGTTTGTGCAAGTGGAAAATGTGGAAATGACACTGCGAGGGATGTGTTAACACGTCCATCTGCTCGCGGGCCGCCCGGAGGATTCGCGAGGTGGTTGAGTGTTACGGTGCGAGCGAGGTGACGGGATTATTTTTCGCCGCCAACTGCTCCTTTTTACCATTCCAGCATTAGAGACACTAATGCGCCTTCTAATCGTCTTTACATATTATTGACTATCAATGAAGACGTAGGCAAGGGTGGCAAAAGTACTCACACTCTACTTAAGTAGGACACTGAAGATGCCATCAAAGCCTTGGCGTTGGCGTAAAGCAATTGGGCTGTTCTAAGATCTCTGTAAGTCAGTGAGCTACTGTAAATTTTAGGGCTTGCCCGATATGCACTTTTTGAGGCCGATACCGATTTTTGGCAGAAAAAAAATACAGATTACTGATTAATCTGCCAATTATTGAAAATATCAATTTAATGCATAATATATATATATATATATTTGGCCTTTTGGGGGCAGTGTGGTGTTGTGCATCCATGTTGTACACACTTAAAGTGAGTAGAGAGGAATGTTGCGATTATTAAAAAAATAACTAATTTTTCACACATTGGGAAGAATTTGAGCCTTTTGCCTAGCCGTGTTATCTTACCCGCGGGTATGTGCTCCCACAGCATTTGTGTGTCATTTGAATGAAAAAAACACTCCCGAAGTTGATGCTAACTTCCTGTTAGCATTTGAAAGGGATCCTCCCTGCGATTTTAGCATTAGTGCTAGGCTAGCGATGATTTAAAAACGAAGCATGTTTTGTATTTAAATATACAGTGGATGTAATTCTTATCATCGTGTGTTTAGTTTTACAGTTAATTCCAACCGGATGTCATTAAACAGTTTAAATGACGCTTCGGTACAACAGAATAACTAGAATAACATACGCCACACACTTGCTAGGCGCTAATGCTATGCAAACATGGTGCATTCAGGGTACTTTCACAGTCTCGTAAACTTAGGTTTTCTTTGATAAAATAATCAACCATTTTTGGTTAACTGATTGTTTTGGCCGATGTTTGAAGGTGGCATAACATTTCCGGTACAACTTATTTATTTATTTTTAATCAAATCTTTTTTTAAGCCATTCATTTTTAAGTGGAATATTCCAATTTGAAATTGAAACAATGTAAATATGTTTAGTGATCATAGTTGTTGGTCTTGTTATGCTTTGTAGACAATTATAAATCTTTAGGGTCTTTGAAACTCAATCGCACCGGTCAAAAAAGGCATCATGAAGAAGAAAATAAACTTACATAAGTCACATTTTGGGGAAAATGGCCCCTTTTGAAGAGCACAGCACAAAGTACGCAAGCTTTTCAATCTGATTATGTTTTCGCCCCTGAAACTTGTGTATAGGTTAGCATTAAGTAGCCGCAGCTACTGAAAAGCTTGCCGACCATACGTAACCTTGCCTTCCCCTGAAAGTCGCCTCATCCAAATACTTCCTTCCGCACAAGATTCAGCATGAAGTCGCCCCTTAAAATAGTCCAATAATCCTTTCTTGAAAGCTGCACAGTTGGGGGATAAGAGCTCTTTCGCTGCAGTCTCAAAGGATAAACTCACTCTTGTGTCTGCCATAAAATAGTATATTTAACACGCTTATATATTTGTCTATATTGGTAAGTTACTTCCTGAATCTTGAGACTTTTTGGACAATAGGACACATCCAACTTGGGTTTGAAGTCAGGCTTTCACGTCTAGGGTTTCAACCCAAGAATAGTGTTTCAAACCAGGGGTAGGGTTTCAAATGAATAATTTGAAACGGGGTTTGGGTTTACACGTTTGAGCTACAAATTACGGTTTCAAGGTATGGTTGCAGTAGCAGATGTCGATGCGAAATATTTTGACACAACAATTCAAATTTGTCCCAAGCCGAGCACAAAGTGCAGTCTAACTGTGTGCATGGGTTAAATTTCCTTTGTTTTGGTATTTTTCTAGACTTTGCATGCGTAAAATTGGGCATAAGGTGCATTTGTGCCATTGTGCGCCGTTGACGGATGGAACACAGCCAACACACGGTCAATCGAAGCGGCTCCATTAAAATCAGGGAAGTAGAAATGCACACATGCTTGACATTGTAGAAGCAGAGCGCAAAGTGCTTCTATACAGGTACAACTTGTACAGTGATTAGTTTGACATAGCTGTGTCTACACTGTCAAATAGTTATGCACTTGATTTGATATAAATAGTATGACATGTAAAATGGCAAATCAATTCTACAAATGAAAGAAATGCAAGAAATAAACATTGCCATTGGTGTGCTTTGATTTTTTCTCCCTCTGCTTAAGTGGTGTTACCCCCCACACATTCTTGCACTGTAGTTCTCTGTCGACCGATCAATAAACATCAGTGTCCCTCCCTGCACCAAAACTATCGTGACTTGTACACCAGCGAAGGCCTGCTGAAGTGTTGACAAATAACAATAAATCAGTAACACGGGAGCGGGGGGAGCTTTTCGGGCCGTAAAAGAAGCCGCAGTGGGTCAAAGCTGTGAGCTACAGCACAGCAGGTTGATGAGAACGTTCTTCTGACTCAGCTCAAACGCAGAAAGCATGATCTAAATCACATAAGCTCCTTTGTGGATCCTTTCACACCAACAACCTTGACGGCATAGTTTAAGGTTTGCGGCACATTTTCCACTTAATTGAAACTAAACATCAGACATGATTCCTGCTCTTTGTATCTTCCAGGATCAGGCGAGAGACATTTAAATAAAAAGGCCCGGTGATGACACGACGGCGAAATGTGCCAGCCACCTCGCAATTTATTAGTCCAAACCTATTTTACATTTAAAGTGGAAAGCCGGCGGCGGGCGACGGAATTGTGGCGGCGTTACTCCGCGTGTGCCTGACGTGTCAAAAAATGATGATGGTGACGTTTTCGGTGCGCACGTCACAGTTGTTGTCGCCGCTGATCTCGGTAACATTAGAAACAAATCACACACAGCAAAGCATTACCGCGTGGATAAAGATGAAACTTGGACAGACATATTGAGACATATTTCTCCTATTTAGGCTACATTGTGTGTGAAAGTCTATTTTGTAACTGTATGTTGAAAACCTTACCCTAGCTTTCAAGTCTACATTAAAACCCTAATCATCATTTGAAATTCCAACCCTTGCTTGAATGCCCTAATTTTATAGCCTTGTCTTGAAACCCTACTTTGAAACAATTACTCTGACTTGAAACTGCAGATTTTTTTTTTCTCAAAAAAAATTGTCATTTGGTACAACGGCATATTAGGACCACGTATAAACAATTTTTTTTTTGTGGGGGCAATATTCAATATTATAGAAAAAAACCTCGCAAATTTGCGCGAATTTTTTTTTGTAAATTTGCAACTTTATAGAGTGGCAGATTTCCGAGAAAAAAACTCTAGTCTAATGTGAGGATTCGTTGGGGGTTAATTGTTTATGAAATGAAAAGGCAGGATGGAGATGGATTCATTCTTAAATTTAAACTTTACTCGTCATACACGAGCGACAGAGCGACAACACTTCCTGATCAGCTGACCAAACACCAACCAATCAGAAGCTAGCATACTTTAGGGTAAATGCAAGTGAATGTCGGAGAGCAGCAGATTCGACACATCAACTTAGCTACTTGTACAAAAAAAATACCCAAATTTATGAATGTGTAAATAATAATTCTGGAAACATTAATGTACAAGTGAATTTTTAGTTGAACAAATTAACTTAAATGCTTGATCCTCAGAGTGTGGACCTTCACAAAGTTTTGTGGCAAATTTGCGAGTTTTTTTTCTCAGAATATTGCCCCCACCCTCTAAAAATTATATATATTTATACGTGGCCCTAATACGCTGTTGTAAGTTGGTGATCAGTATAGAGTATGTCAACATGCTGTTGCAGTTTGTGTCCTGGGGAGGAAAATGATTTGAACTACTCTCCCTCATAAAATAACAATATATCCCTTTCTTAATATAAAAGATGAATCTTGAGCCAGAAAGACGATCGGGGAGAGGGAGAGCCGTCCGACATCCTGCCTGTAAAGAAATAAACATGTAACTGGATAAAAGCCAAAACCAATGTTGTTAGTGCAGATCTGCTTTTAAGCTGCACTTTACACTTTTCAACTCATGGCTGTTGTGTTGGATAACGGCCGTGTTTTCCAGTCCTGTAAAACTTATAACGGCTTACTGATGCTTGCGAGTTTTATATTGAAGGATGAAGCTCAGGTATCTTAGTTGTTTTGTCTCTCGACTTTGAGGTGCGAATGTTGCATGTTGCCATTCACTTCGTAGGCTACTGATCAAAAACAATCTTTCCAATGCACTCTCGATGATACTTGCTAAAATGGCGGCCTCTGTTGGCAGTTTCGGAATGACACAAAAAAATCATTTCAAAAACAAAACAAATGGGATATGACCTTGAAAATTTTAAAAAATTCAACTGTTTTAAAATCTAAGTCTTTTGATGGCAAAGTCAAATTAAGTCTTTTATAAGTTTTAGTAGGGATAGACTGATTATCGGCGCCAATATTTGGCATTTTGACGAATATCGGTATGTGTTTTTAAAAATCTGGCGACCAATAATAGATTAATTTAAAACTGTGTTGATCTCAGGGAACTTATTTCGATTTGATAAGAGATGCTGCTGACTTGAGGAAGATCTCATTTTTGTTTTCGTTAAACAAATATACATTTCAGTTATTTTGAAATTTTGGCAAAATGTATTTACTGTAGAAAACGATATGGAGATATGATATTTACTTGCTATGATATTTACTTGTGAATTACATTTTTAAGACATTTTGATGGGAGCTCCCTGAAATTTTTATCTAAGATTTAAAAAGAAAAAAAACATCGTCATTTTGCAAATCTGAAGAGTTGTTCAATAAACATATGACATTTGAACAAATTTAAGAGTTGGAATTTATATTTTAAAAATGGTTGGCGCCAATATTTTCCCCTTTTTACGGAAATTGAATATGGGCTACAAATATCGGTTGTCGGTCCCCATGACGGCCCTGAAAAAAACATATTGGTCTATCTAACTTTTAGCCATGCTAAGTACCAAGTCCAAAAAGTCAAGTTATGTCGTAGGAGTTCTCGCGTTTAACGTATGCCAACACTCTGCTTAAATATTTGGTTGTATGAATTCAAGCATGCAAAACCTCAAAACAAGCATGACTGTGCGTCAACGTGGCTTTGGTCGCTTGAGCGTGAGACAACACAACAAGCGTCGAACAAGCACCAGGATTCTCCAGTTGCGGTTGGACAACCTCCGACGAGGATCCGCAGGAAAGCCGCGCTTGTTTCCAAACTTGTTCAACACAGAGACTGTGTTAACATGCTTTGTTCCCGCTCTGCCCCCCACAACCCCCCCCCCCCCCCACACACACACACACACACCCCACCCCCCACCTCCAATCCAAACAGCGCCCCGGTTTGAAGTCTCCTCGAACCTGCCGAGTAACCGCGGCCCCCGCTTTAGGAGCCGCGGGGCCCGAGGGAGGCTCGGGTTACAAGCGTCCAACCCGCGCCGCATTAGCGGAGCTGGGCGAAATAACAGCTTGCCATCTGGAAGCTATGCGGCAGCCGTCCTCGCCTTCAATCACGCTGACCTCAATTAAGTTTCATTTGTTGAGTAGTTTTATTCACTCCTTGGCTTTGGCTTCTGCCTCGTGTGGAAATTCTCCTAGATTGCATGTCTTCTTCTACAGTGGTTTTCAAACATGGTTGTCCAAGCTGTGGGTCTGGAAAATAATAATAATAATATGAAGCATTCAGGAAATGCACCAAAAAAAAAAACCATAAACAAATTAGTCTTCCCTACTTTTCTGTCAAGGTAGTTATGTTTAATCGGTGTAAAGATTATGAGATTGTCCTTGGAAAAATGTCCAAGAAACTCTGTTCTACTATAGCCCCCCCCATTAGTCCACCTTATGAGGGGTTTCGGGAGAGAACACCTTGAGTGCGCCAGGACAAAGCTGGCCTTTGTGCCCGAGAGAACCTACTTGGTATGCCAGGGGTTAAGAGTGGAGGTTTTTTGGCGACGGGGACTCGGGGCGGGGGTAGACGCGGTCTTTCTTGACCCCACTTAAACGGGAGACAATGAGCGCACTTGAGCAGAGTCCTCGCCGGCCTCCGATCTTGACGAGCGCTCGCTTTTCTTCGTTTTACGGCGGCGGGAAAGAAAGGAAAAACCTCACATGAGCTCATCGTTGGGCTATGAGAGCTTATTGGAGAATGCAACGCAAGATTTTAATAAGCAAACCGCAAGATGGCGTCATGTAGATTAATGCAGCGGAACATCAACGACTGAAGGATTCATTTCAACATTCTTCACAAGAAAAAAAAAGTTCAATGATGTAGATCACTTTCATGACATTTTTTATAGCCCAGCTCGATATCAATACTTTGTCTTCTTTTTAGGAAAGTGCAACATCAATAATTTGTTTTCTTTCCAGAGAAGTGCAATACATTTTCCGTCTTCTATTTAGGAATGGGAAACACAAATGATTTGTCCTTTTTGGGGAAATGCCAAACATCCAAAGCTTGTCTTCTTTTTAGGAAAATCAATTGTTTGACTTTCTTTTTGTTAGGAAAGTGTAACTGTCTTTTTTTTTTGAGAAAGTGCAACATATATATTTTTTCTTTTCCTGTTTTTTTAACAGTTAAAGTCTGTAAACATGTAAAAGCAACAAAATGACATATGAAGGCGTAATGCAAAGCTTGACGTTGAATCTTCTCTTTTTAGGAAAGTGCAACAGTATTACTGTCTTATGTATAATGGCATACATTGCAAATGTATTGAGAATTTTGGGATTAATGACATTTGCTGTTTACCTTTATAACCGTCCTTTGCTATCTATCTATCTATCTGTCTATCTATCTATCTATCTATCTAGCAAGCTATCAAGCTAGCTAGCAAGCTAGCTAGCTAACTAGCACGCTAGCTTTCTGTCTATCTGTCCTTGCTATCCTTGCTATCTAGAGTCCTGTAAAAATGACATGAAATCACTCTGGTATTATATTTCAGTTTGCTGCCTCACACTTATTCATCATTAGCGCTTAGCATGGCTTCTCTCCTACTTCCACTTGCACGGTGTTGCATGTTGAGTAATGTCCTCGACCTCCTTTCGCGATCATGATACTGTATGTGATTGCAAAAATGCCAAAGGAAAATCAAAACACATGTAGCATGAGGTGTCTGGTGAGCTCTTTTGTAATCCATTTCAGAGGCTCTGCCCGAAACCATAGTATTAGAAATAGTGCTCAGTATGACACAGTACAGCTGTGCACCGCGACAAACTGCAACCACAATAAAAAAAAAAATGTTATGATGTCTTCCTGACAGAAGTTGTAAATGTTTACTTCCTCAGCCAAACTTTTATAAGAGTGAGAGTTTTACGTTATTGTGGTTTGAGATTATTCATGGTGTTCGCAGAGGTTGCGGTCGGTTCATCATGATACACTTAAAATATGTTCGGGTCGAAAATGGAAAGACGGCGCTTGGAATAATGCCACCGTCCTAATGCCAAGCAGATAAAACAAAGAGGATTATGGGTAATGTAGTCTGTGCCCGTTTTAGCTAGGGGGATGAAGCAGATGATTTTTTTTTTTAACTCTCAAAAGCTTTGCAGCTTATGTGCGCTGTTTTGTTTATGAAGGATGCTTGTGATTTTTTTTCCACATACAGCGCTGATGATAATTTACTTTTTATGTACATTTTGCCATGAGCCAGAGACACTAAATTTTAGTGTCACACTTCTGTTTTTGTCATTGTCAGGCCGAATAAATCAGTTTTGAAGCCTTTCACATACTTACAAAAAAATCTCACTTTTTTTTTAAAGCCTGTAAAACCAGTTTTGTATGGTTGGATGAAATTTGGTAGGACTGGTGATGATGCTAGTGGTTGTTGGTACTCTAGATGATCATTTTGTTTGGAAGTAGCCATTTTAGGGTCATTCTGGCTTTTTCCTTCAAAAAGGAGCTACTTCAAATTAGTACCACGATTACTAGTCAGTGCTTAGTTGCAAAGAAATAGATTTTCAATATTGTGTGTGGGCAGAGCATGCTAGCAAAATTGATAACTCACCAGAAAACATGAAACTCGAATCCACAACATCAGATCTTCTTTCACTTAGCATAACATTTGGTAGGCTTGTAATTTGTGCGTAGACCCACTAAAAAGTCTCCAGAAGCAATGGCAGAAAATACACACGAAAGTTGCAGCAAATGGTGATTAACTAATTTGCTCCAAAAAAATGTATTTGAAATGTTGTCACAGTCCCCAAAACGTATTTATACCTTTTATTTTTATTTTTTATGTTATACAGAAGGCTTTGATGCAGCTTCTGACCTGATAGGTCACTTAAAGCAATGGTAGTTATTACAAAAAACTACCAGCAGGTGGCAGCAGAGTATAAGAGATCAACCAGGGCCATGTTGCAACAAACTATTTTTCCCAGTGTTTTCAACAGATTTCTAATTAATGATGAAACTTAGCTATATTCTATTGTTAATTGCTGCAAAATGGAAACGAATAAAATTAAAAAAAGTTCCTGATGAAAGGAAAAAAAACCTTTCTTTTGGTAGGTGTTTTTATAGCAATGGAACACAGTTTTTTGTGGGCCTTGCAAAATCCATCAAAATCCAGTAAAACAGCTGGGAGTGAAAATGGTTGCTTCAGTGAATGAGTTCAAAATAAACCACTCTAACATTTTTAGTCCGATGGCTACCAGATTTGAAGCCTGTATACTTGACAGGTGGATGACACCATGATGGCGAGGAATTATAATTTTCATCTTTATGTGTGGGCGGCAAATGGTGGTGAAGTTGGATAAATAGGAAACTTGAAATAACGCCCGTTTGTGATGATGATCTCACCCTTTATCGCCGTCGACACTTTTCTTTTTCATGTTATATAGAAAAACAGGTGATAAAAGTGTGCTTCGGGTATTTGTACAGAAATCCCTCACATCAAAATGACGAGCGCAGAAAAGAAAACTGCTGCTATTGTTCGCCTCAGCCACAAAACCACAAACAAAACACTTTTCAATCGATAGAATAAGTTCACTTCTCATTTTCTCGTGTTTCCTTGTGAAGAATTGGGAGGTCCACTTGTCTGTAGATTTGGCAAAGAATGGCTGTTTGTAAGGGGGCTTGCGGTGCTGTTCGGTGGGGGGGGGGGGGGGGGTCTGGATGTGTGCGTGTGTGACATGCCACCATTGTGTTGGCCATGAGGCATTCTTCTGTTCGCGGCTCCATGAGTGCTTTGTGTCCGTATAAAATAATTGCTGTGTTTTCCCACTGCCCATTGAGGTGGCGTGAGGGTTTGGCTGTCAGGAAAAACAGCAGTGGGTTAAAAACGCAGACTTTCCTCGTGAGTATTTTGGCCTTTGTTCCGCATCAGTCGGAAAGAAGTCTGGAAAAACAAACTTTTGAGAGGAGAAAAGCAGGCTGAAAGACCAGCTTGTTTTAATATTGTGCGATGTTTTCAAGGGATTTCCGAAATAAGTCAAATAAGTTCTCGTGAACTCCTGGTCGGCATGTCTGCCTCTGTTTTGAGATTCCGCTCATATTCTAAAAACATGTTTCTACGAGTCAGTTAAAGACTCAAAATTGTGTTTATTGTGGGAATGCTGAAGCAATATCAACTTTTCCCCATTCACTTTCAATGGGACTGATCATCATTGCCAGGTGTCTGATACGACCGCCAATATATCCATAGCGGAGAACCTGGGTTCAAACCCCGCTTGGACCACATTTTAGTGCATCCGTTAGTTCGATACCAACTGACTATCATATCAGAAAATGGATTATCAATTGGCTGACAACCAATTCGGGATGTAGCGAAGTCAACTGGGATTGGTTCCAGATGACCAGCAATCCTTAATCAGGGCAAGCAGCATAGCAAATCTGCAGATGGACTTTCTTCTGCTATCCCGTTTCCGCTTGGCCAAAATGCCCAACCAGTTTGCCTCGCTTAGATGTGTGCAGGACAAACATTTTACGAGGCTCTTTCCCACCTGTAGTTATAGCTTGGTCAAATTTCATCTTTTACTGTGCAAACAGAAGGACAACCAGGAAGGAAATGAAGCAAGTTTACAAAAGTGATTGCAGTTCATGGAGGTCATCGGCGAAGCGAGGAAAACCTGCTCAGCAATTGCAAATCATTCATGTGTCTCGTATACCCCGCCTGAATACGAAAGCGATCCAATAATTTCACTCTGAGAAAAAAAAGAAGGCATTTTTGGGCATATCCTGCAGATTGATCAACATCGACGTTCGCTTTTGTCGGACCCGATTTTCACTCAAAACAACCACGAGTGCATTTTTGCAGAGAATGAAATTGCACGTCAGCCTGTTGTGTCTTTGTAGCAAAACAGCAATCATTGCTTTTATTTGCGTCCATTCAGTAGATGCATTAAGCGGCGTGCCGGTGCGTTGATGCCTTAATACGTAAAAAATAAATAATTGTTTTTTTATCATTAGTGGTGTCACTATTGGATGATGCAAGTAGAGAGACGCTAAGAAGAAACTGGCATGTTTTGTTTCTGTGGGGGGTCAGTTTTTGTATTGACTGTTCTTGTTGTTTTTGTCTGTGGTTGGTGTTTTTTGTCTTGTCGTTGTCTAACCACGTCCACCTGTGTGTTTTCCCTTCTCCAAGTGTGTCTCATTAATTTTGGTGTATTTAGTCTGTTGATTGTCCATTCGGTGTAGTTGCATTGCCTGTTATGTGCGGAAGTTCATGCATCAAGTCTTCGTCACTGCCAAGTCGTCTTCATCACGGCTCAGTAACCATTGTCACCGCCAAGTAGCCATTTTCACGGCCAAATAGCCTTCGCCATAGCCAAGTCGTCCTCGTCACTGCCAAGCCATAGCCCAAGCCAAGTCATAGCCACTCCACAGCAAGTCAAGTCAAGGCAAATCAGGTCCAGTCACGTCCTATCCAGTCATGGCGACTTGTCTCGTCACGTTCTGTCCAGTCACGGCGACCCGTCTAGTCACGTCCTGTCCAGCCATGGCGACCCGTTTGGTCACGTCCTGTCCAGCCATGGCGACTAGCTCAGTCACGTCCTGCCAAGTCATGGCGACCAGCCCGGTCACGTCCTGTATAGTCATGGCGACAAGTCCAGATTGCGTCCTGTCCAGTCATGGTGACCAGTCCATGTCGCGTCTTGTCCAGTCATGGTGACCTGTCCAGTCGCGTCCTGTCCAGTTATGGTGACCAGTCCAGGTCGCGCCCTGTCCAGGCATGGCGACCAGTCCGGTTGCGTCCTGTCCAGTCATGGTGACCCGTCCGGTCACGTCCTGTCCAGTCATGGCGACCAGCCCAGCCCAGTCACGTCCCATTAACTCATGGTGACCAGTCCAGTCACTTCTCATCGAATCAAGGTTGTCTGCTCACGCTTTCCCTATGGTTCTTTGAAGCACCACGCATTGCACTTGATTCCTGTTTCGCCGTCTTATTCTCTTGCATTTGGGTCCCCCGTCCACTCACGTCCTACATGACAGAAACTTTTAAAGCTCCCGAGGTGGTAAAAGTAGTCACACTCTGTACCTAAGTACAGCTACAGAATTATTTGTACTTGGTTATTTCCCACCATTGGGTGATGCAGGTATGCCACGAGAGTCTTTGAAAGAACACCTGTGGGTGAGCAAGCGACAGAGAAGGAAAGAGGCAGGCTGATCAAATTGATCAAGTTGTGATGGCCGCCTGCTGACTGTTATATGGTTTTATTTATGGAAGTATCCTTTTCTGTCCTGGCCCGGGTCGTGATTAGATCAGCGATACCGATTGTGGCCTTGAGCCGCGGCGATCGATCCTCATTTAGTCACGGGATTCAATTTATCCATCACAAGGTGCAGCATTCCTCACCTTGGATAAACGAAAGGTGTGTTTTCCTACGCCGACAGCGTGCATCTCTGCCAGCAGTGCGTTTCATAGCACGGAGGGATAAGGGGGACACAAAAGCGCCTTTTTAATGCTGCCTCAGTGCCGTCTAATGCTTAGGTGTGGGAGAGCGGATGGCGCCGGCCGCCATCAGACATTCCGTGTCATTATCGTGCCTCAGGAAAATTCTCCATTCCTACTCTGTGGAGGGACGGAGTGAATGCTAGCGCTTTATTAAAAGAGAGTTTTTATGTTCCCCTCCAGTTCCCAGGTGTCCTAACAAAAGGTGACATTCTTGGGTCAAAATCCACAAAAGATAAAGATTTCTTACACATTTGTCACACTCTGGTTTAAAGCACTCGGTTTTGGGGGAGCGGTTCTGTTGCACGCAAGCTTAGGTGCATCGCTATTAGGCACGTAACGATATCCAAACAACACAATGCAATAAATATCACGAGATGAACCTTACGATACGATAACTATCACGATATTGTGGGGAGGTTGGCGATATTAAAAACACACAAAAAAAAAACGATACTGTGTAAAAACTCACGATACTGCAAAAAAATAAATGTAATTGAATCAAAAATATTCGCTCATTGGCACAAAATATTGTGGTCTATGTAATTCACAATATTGTGTTCAACTCAAGCGGGCAAAAATGTTTTTTGTTTTTTTTGACAGATGCTGAAAAATATTTGCTGGTATGACTGATTTATATGAGTGATAACCGCCGCAGTGGCCAAAACATTCCAAATTCAAATTCAACTGCACTAATAAGTAGGGCTGTAACAATAACCACAATATTGTGATAATAAAATTGCCACAATATCGTCATTGTCTTTCTATGATATTTAAAGCACCACCGCCAAGCACAGCATTATAAACTACATAGACTATAATACTTTATGCTGTTGAGCCAATAGTAACATATGCTGTGCATTGTTAACAAAGTAATTCAAGATGGCGGAGGGTGGCGACCATATTGCATAGTGGCATGGATATAGCAGAAAACTCAGAGGTTGATACATTTATAGTGTTATGGAATACAGCCTCACCTTTTTAACAGATGTGCTGCTTTTAATATCGCGACATGACGCCGACGATATTGTGGCAATTTTAATATCACGATATCACAATGTTGCCATTATCGTTACTTCCCTAATCACTATAACATACAGTACTGCCTTGCAACAATGACTACTTTCCTATTGGTCTAAAATTATATACTGTATATAATGAACTATGATACTGTGCTTGCTAGCTTCAATAAAAATTTCTCGGGTTATCAAACCGGTCTGAATCTTCTGAGGTTCAGAGTTTGAATCTGGGCCTTCCTGTGTGGAGTTTGCTTTTTGTTGTTGTTGACAGAATCACATAAAAAAAAAACACATGCGTTGGGAGTTTGAAGGTCAGTAGGTCTCCCTCATCTCTCTTCCGAAGTCACCTGGGATAGGCTCCTGCATGCCCATGACCCTAATCAGGATGTATTTGATAAAAAAACTAACAAACAGATGGGCGGATTTTATTGCAGCTTCATAATGTTTTTTTCTGTTTTAATACACTGGGATATAATTGGCACATTTTTAGCAGTAAGTTGTTGGATCACCACCACTTTCACCAGTTGTTTGGCTTTTTTTAAATGACACCATTACCATGCGGAGAGGACCCCCCCCCCCCCCCCCAATGTTAATACCGAGCAGCTGCTGCTTTTATTGTCTCTAACAACACAGTTCGATAGTTGCTGTGTGTCACAGTCTCCGGCCCGCTGTTTTCTGATTCATTTTGGGGGGAGGGATCCATCTTAGCGTCGTTACGAGCGGAGCAAATTGGCCC
The DNA here is from genome assembly GCF_054856555.1 of Leptonotus elevatus. Taxonomy (NCBI): domain Eukaryota; kingdom Metazoa; phylum Chordata; class Actinopteri; order Syngnathiformes; family Syngnathidae; genus Leptonotus; species Leptonotus elevatus. The sequence continues at coordinate 23,311,329 of NC_141245.1, read as the reverse complement.
AATTTTGTGCAAGTGATGGATAGATAATTGCGCATCTTCCCGCTGTTCGCCAGTTTGATCACGCCAGGAATATGATTGTGTAGTTCATAAATAATTCTGCTTATTGTGGTCAGTGTTTGTACTCGCCAGTGCTGCTTTTCTTTTTCTTTTTTTAAAGATGATAAGGCTTTTTGAATGGCATTGTTAAAGAGGTTTTAATGCAATAATAGCTTTATTATTTGCGGTGCCGTACAACTTCGCTTCCAAAACTGAAAGAAGTTTCTGATGTTTTGGTTACCGAGCGACATTAAAAGGCAAAAACTATTGAAGTCATTTTTTATACAGAGGTGGAAAAAGTCTATAATTAATGCGTTGACTTCATTTTTTTCCGTGACCAATTAATACGTTTAATACTTTGTGCTGAGGAAGTAGGTAACGACCAATCATGGCTCAGTTTATTGACCAAACCCAGAAAACAGGTGAGCCATGATTGGTCGTTACCTACTTCCTCAGCACAGGTGATGTCATCTTCAGTCGACAGTGGATTTTTTTTTTTTTAAACTTATTAATTGTACATGAAAAAGAATAAAGATATCAAATTAATTCTGGACAAAATATTTACTTTTCAATGCTGAAAATTAGTCCATGAGTCAAGTTTCCCTTTAAGTACTTGCAAAAAAGGCCAAGGTTATAGTTATATTATAGTTAACTAAAACTAAAATTGAAAAAAAAATTATTAACACAATAAAATGAAAAAGGAAATGGTTAAAAAAGAAAACTACCTGAAACAATTTACACTTATAAAACTGTAGTAAGTAAAACTATAATTACAGTGAACATGTACTAAAAAATGTTGCCCTAATATCATTTGCTTTTTTAATCTTGCACTTGAAAAATACTCCACATAAAAAAAAAAAAACTAAAACTGATAAAAAACTAAACTTAAACAAAGCATTTTCAAAATAATTTAATTTTTTTTTCTAAAAAACGAATTAAAATGAACTACAACTAAATACAATCCAAAACTATTATAATCCTACTAAGTCTCTAAAATATACTTAAGTAAAACAAAAAGAAAAAAAATATCACAATTTTAATCATTTGTCACAACGGCCACTTAACGTTGGCTCAAGTGTTTTTATGCTATCATAGCAACGTGTTTGTACAGTCGTCAAGGCCTCAGTCTTATCAGTCAATCAAGATCTCAACCATGGTTGACTTCTCTCTCTGTTGACATCTTTTTTTCATTTGTGTCATCATCATCCACAGAGGTTGAACAAAGTAACAAGCCTATTTTGACTGACAAAGGTGTAGAAAGTAGCGGATATTTACATGAAGATGTCAACAAAAACATAAAATGCCATCAGCCTGATTCTCTTTTTGTTCATGTTTGACCAGCTAGCTTATTTTTCGAGTCGCACACCTTGCATGTTGCCATCCTATTCGATCCAAAAACGCCACCCTTGAATCCAAATGTGACCATCTTCGGAGTTTGCTTTATGAGGCGGCCTCTGTGCTTCGTGTTTCCGCATACGAGTGGCCTGTCAAGTTTGCTTGCACGACACAAAAACTATTGATTAAAAAGTTTCTTTCAACAATACATCAAATTGAACACGATCTTGAAACGGCAGAACAAGAAAGTCTTGTCAGTTGATCCGGACTCATTCGAGTCTCATCAAATGTAAATAAATTTTTTACCTAATGAGTCCTTTTGTCGACTTAAGTCTGACTCAAGTCATGTGACTCCAGTCCCCCCCCTCGGCTCGAAGTGCGAGTGATTAGCGGTGAGGTCCAGCTGCAGTCAGTCTTAGACGTCTTCTGTTTGTGTTGAGGCCTTTTTACGCATTCAGTTGAATGCACACCGGGCGCTGGAGGGGTTAGCTTTTGATCCTGGAAGGAGTCCCGGGTAAACCCCCCACCCCCAACCCCCCCACCCTCAGCCTTGCATGGCCGAGGCTGAATTCCGATTTGTTTGGCAAGCCATTCAGCGGAACTAGCCGCACGCACGCACGCACGCACGCACACACACTCGCTCAGAGGCCTCTCCGGCCAAAGTCTCTATTGAAAACACACCTTTCTGTGGAGCCAGGGAGGCTTTTCAATGGAGGCCCTCCATGTGAAAGACTTCCAGATGAGAGGTAAGTAAGCGCCTGTGTGCAGCTTTCTCCGCTTTCAATGAACCCGGTCAGACAATGTCGTTGATATCGGCCCCGACAGCCTACTGCGTTGCACTGCGGGAGCGGCCATGTTGATCGAGTCCAAATGCTTCTTAGCGACACAAAGCCTGACAAAGTACAAGTTTGAATTCCCTGCAGAACTTTTGTGCGAGAATGCTGCGAGAAATGTTGTTGTCGAGCTAAAATGACTCTGACGGCGAATGTCATGCTGTGGAAATAGGAAAGTAGTACAGGAATTGGTGTCAAGGAAGTGTGATGATCATGAAGAACATCTCAAGCGAGGGACAAAACTACTTAACTCATTCACTGCCATTGTCAAAAATTCATTTGAACTATTTCTATTAGTTTTTATAAAAAATCCACTTTTGTTAACAAGAGTATGAAAACCTAGAATTTTTTTATTGTACAATTAGAACAGATATAAAATATTGTGATTAATCGTGATTTAACTAGTGAAGTCATGCGATTAATTACAACTTTAAAATATGTATTGCCTCTTGCCCCTAATTTTTAATAATCTTTTTTTTTATTTTTTATGAATTTATGGCAGTGAATGAGTTAACTTAAGCCTGGGCTGTTAAGTGTACATGTGCACATCTGGACAATTTCCACACTTTTTACAGGGGAAGTCAACTTTAAAGATTTCTCGACAATAACATGTTACAAGTAGATGTGACCTCACTCGTCTGAACATGACATTCTGATTAATATTACATTTGCGGAATAAGAATTATAAAGCAAAATCCAGCCGTTTTTATCTATCTCTGGGGGCGGCCATTTTGCCACTTGCTGTCAACTAAAGATGGCATCAATGTTGCTCAGGTAACAACCAATCACAGCTCAGCTTCAGAAAACAGGTGAGCTGTGATTGGTCGTTGCCTGAGCCTTGAGCAAATTTTCAAGAAATGCGAAAATAAAACTGAATGGAAACGCTAGAAATTCGAAAAAAGAGCCCAACATTCACACGAATTTTGGCTATGGAAACAGGATTTGCGAATAAACGCTGACAAGAACGGATACATGAAGGCACGTTTTGACCGGATATTACTTCACACGTACGTTTGTAGTCACAAAGCAACGGCAAATGATAAAATAAGGTTTGTTTGGGGGGACGACGAAACAGAAATCTTTTTGGAATTAATTAAAGCAGCAAATGTTAATTTTAGACGGAAAACAGCAAAAAAATAAATACCAGCTACGGTTTATCAAGAATTACAAAAGCAAACTCATACAACGTCATCAGACGGCGCAGTCACTTCCTGTTCTTCTTCTTTTAAGTTACTGGTGGATCACATCTCTATGGTGTATACCGCCACCTACAGGGGCGGAGTCCCCTCTCAATATTTGCAAAAGAAGAACAGATGGAAATAGACATAAGTTGCATGTCCGTTTTGCGTATTTTCAATAAATTCGCTTAAAAAATTCGAAGCAATTGGAAGGCAACCCTACTTGTGATGTCATCTTCACTGGCAAAATGGTCGCTCCTTGAGATGGATAAAAACATCTGGATTTTGCTGCTTAACTCATATTCCACAAATGTAATATTAATCAGAATACCATAATTAGACCAAAAATGTGGGGGTTGACTTCCCCTTTTCCTGGTTTGTGTCTCATGTAAAGGACAGCACGCGGTTAATTATGGCAGGCAAAAGAAGGTGAGGTTTATACGCCACTGCGCTGAATAGCAACTCTCAGCACACTCGCTAATTACGTGATGGATAGCATGGAGTCATTTGCATTTATATTGCACCCAAGTCCCCCCCTGTGCGCCTCCCACTCCCTTTAGACGGCGTTTTTAAGTGACTCCTGACACCGGAGCAACGGTCGCAAATGACGAGCCGGGCACAAAACAAGCAAGCGGTGTTTTCACTGGGCCTGGTGGTCCCTGCGGTGCGCACGGCGGGGGGGCTGACGTCTGGATTGACTTGACAGATTAGCGCGAGGCTAACACCGCAGGAGTGACATGCTGGCTGGGGGCTGTTTTGGGGAAAGTGCGCTTTTTTTAACATATCAGCTGTTTTAGGTCAAGTTTGTTTGAACAAAAGTTACGTTGAAACTACACAGTAGAATGCAGACCTCTGCCAAGGAAGTCAATTAAGAGTAATTGGGATTACCATGGTTACGTTTTTTATGATTCATATTTGCTATATCATAAGCAGTGATATATATACAACATGGCAACAGGTTGCAAAAAGGTGGAGAATAAGTGGGATTTTCTGGAAACTTTTATGAGGAGTTTGTTTTTGTAATGTGGTTCTTCCCCCACTACATCACGGTTTACCAATCGCGGTCCCGTTCTACCGCACATTTTTCTGGACATATTTTGTTAAAATGTCAAATAATTCATAAATTTCAGTGGGATTGCAGCATGTAGACGAGTATTCTAAGTCTTAAACCTGTGGTTCCGCGTGCAACAAATACTAGTGGTCGCCAAGTACCACCCTACAAACCAACATTAAAATACAGAAAGTCAATAGTAAAAGTTTGATTCCGAAAGAAGTAGTGTCATATATTTATATTGCTCAAATATACCCTTGCAAACCAGTATCAACTCGTACTCATGTTCAATCAGTAAATTAATTCTCTCTAAAAAATAAAATAAAATAAATAAATCAACACTGATTTATTATAGTTAACAAAATTTTACTACTTTGGTTAGGTTGCATCATCTTCTCAAACTGTATTATAAAGGTAAATCAATCAATCAATTAATCAATCAATAAATAAACAATGAGATGAGTAGACTGTATTAGGTGAAAATTAATCTCGTCACTAATTTATCTTTTAGGCTGATGGGCTTCCTTCAACATCAAAGCATTAGGGGTGTGCCCAAAAATCGATTCTCATAAGAATCGCGATTCTCATTAAGTACCATTCAGAATCGATTTTAAATCTCCCAAAATCGATTTTATTTAAATAATTTTATACTGTCTTGCCTTTGTCTGTGTGTGCCTTTATTTGGAGCGCTGTTCATGTTGTACTTGGTTTGGCCACTGAGGGGCAGTGTGGTTCCACGCGGTCTAATACACTGTTAAGTTGTAGCCACATTAGAGAGTAGAAGGAAAAAGTCACCATCAAGTTATTCCAATAAAAGTTTGTTTGTTTTTTCAGCGTGGCGCCGTTCTTTTGAGTGATAAAAGTCCCGCGAGTAGCGCGCTAATTAGCATTAGCGAGTCAGACTGGAGTAGATCATTACAATTCCTTGCACATCTATAGATTGAAGCAAAAGTCATTGTCAATCAAATTACTTTGAATAAAAAAATCATTCTTAATCGAAAACCGATTTCCGAATCGAATCGCAGGCCCAAGAATTGGAATTGAATCGAATCGTGAGACATTTAAAGATTCCCACCCCTACAAAGCATACAAGGCCAGCTATCATTTGTTTAATTAAAAAAAATATATATATTTTTTATAAAATACTGAAAAAAATGCATTCTTTCAATCTTGAGGCGACAAAATGCGGCAATGCTCCCGAAGAATCAAGAGGTGAAATTATAAGAAACTTCGTGTACAGTTGGAGTGAGCTACTTGTAACGTTTGAATTTGGTGAATCATTTGTGAGAACAAAAATGTGACCGGGCGATTATCATCGATTTCAGGGGAAAATAAGAAACTGACCATATATGGACAGGTTTCCGCCTAGCAGCGATGATGTCATCATTGGGGCAGTTACTGTCATGAAGTCAACTGCGGTTCAACAAGTACACTAACCTGCAATTTTGGACTAAAAACACACAATTTGATCCTGTTAATTATTCAGAATTCTCATCCATTTCTATTCATCTTCATGGAATGTTTCCAATGTTCAAAATCCCCAGAAATGTGCAACCCCATTTTAGTGTTAAAGCATTTTCTCAATTCCTATTGGTATTCTTAATGTGCACTTTCCTAATGTATGGGTATATATAATACGTCCATTATATATTGCATACATAATATATTGCCGAGTCCCAGTAGGCCAACCTTGCTTACATGTGCTAACTGCGTCTCTGAAGATGTGCTTTGTGGATCATTTAATGAGCCAGTGCGCGCGTGCGTGCGTGTGTACGCGTACGCTTCTACACACACAATGAGACGATCTACCGTGATCTAATGACTTCAATGGGCGCCACGCATTGTTCACTTGAGATGTTTTAACGTTATTTGCCTCGGACCAATACACGTCACCTTTTGCCAAATGCGGACAATGCTATTGAAAAATGCAGAGTTGGCAAGTTGTATTAAAAAAAAATTGGCAAAACAGACCATCCATCATTTCTTTTGTCCCCGGTAATCAATTTGGAATCATTGCATAGATAATGCAGTCGCGGGAGAACTTTGTGAAATGAAAGCGCACGGTCGCTATCTTCATCTGGAAGCTCGCCGGCACGTCGTTTGTCAGAGCTGGTTGTAAATAACTCGTCTTTGTGAGTGTATCCTCATTAACCTTCCTCGTCGCTTGTTTCTCAGCCGCCTCGCTCCTGTGATGATGATAACGCTTTAAAAATGGAGCCGCTATCTCTTCCGGACGCGCCTGGCCAAGGCGCTGTCGTCAAATCAAAGCGTTTGCTTATTATCATATGATGGCGGCGTGTGATGATGCTCAGCGGCGGGATTAAGTCAATGAGTCAGAAAGTACGTTTCAAGTCTTAACCTTCACGGATGTAGCAAGTCCCAAGTTAGTTTGGCAAATTGAAGCAAGTTGAGTCAGCTACTTAGTACTCAGGTTCTGTACTTGCGCTAGCTAGCTGCTGGCTAGCTACGAGCTAGCTTCTATCACATGCCCAGTCACATATTTGTTTTGAATTATTCCAATACTTGTTCATCTACTTAGTTAAACTGCCTTAAACTGACTTCATGTTTCATCGGTTAGCTAAATTGTGATCGAACAAACCGTAGCTTGCCTGTCTTGTGGCTTTTATCGTGTCAGATGAAGTTAGATTTCCTATTTGTTATCTTAATCCTTGAAACCAAATTAAATCATCTCCAATACTGCCTCCTTGTTACTTTCTTTTTGAGCTACTCTGCCAATTAGCATACCCTGTGGGTAGAACTCTTCTTTCAGCAATGAAGGCAAATGGCACACGGTTTTTGAAAATATTCTGAATGCATTTTTACAACCACTGCATCGTATTTCTTTTATGGATCTCTATTTTTATTTCTTTATCGCTATGAAAAAAAATTATGAAATTCAACAAATATTGAAAAAATATATTTTATTTCATTTATTTCCTTTAATCTATTTATTTTGTGGCTGCTTCAACCTTTAGATTAATACTTAACAATGACAAAATCTTTTTTTCTATTTTGACTTTTTGGTTGGTGTATTAGAAAATCAATTAGTAAACGTAAAATGATTAAAACAATAATTATTACCCAACCTAGAACTATGTAATAACTACAAATCAGCACAAATTTGATAAGTTATTTGTCTATTAACTCATTTTCTCTCAAAAACGTATAAACACGTTCTATTTTAAATATTGCCATGGTCCAAAAAACGTATTTCTATGTTTTTTATGTTTTTTTTTTATGCCAGAGCATACAGAAGGCTTTGATGCAACCTCTGACCGGAAGAGGACGCTTAAAGCAACGGTATTTCTTACAAAAAACGGCCAGCAGGTGGCAGCAGAGTATAAGAGATCAACAAGGGCCATGTTGCAAAAATGCTCTTTTCTCCACTGTTTTCAACAGATTTGTGAATAATGATGACATTTAGCTTTATTCTGATGCTAATTTCTGCAAAACGGAAACGGATACAAATATACATTTTTTCCTGATGAAAGAAGAGACTCTAATCTTTCTTTTTGGTAGGTTCCATGTTTTTATAGAAATAGAACACAATGTATTGTGGGCCTTGCAAAATCAGTCAAAATCCAGTAAAACCAACGAAGGGGGTTGCTTCTGTGAAAATGAATGTGAGTGAATTAGTTAAAAGCGCTGGGAATTTTTAGAATTCTCGTGTCATCCTTGGCATGTGATTTCACACCAAAAATGCTAACACCCGTGGCAGAATGTGTTGTTGTGAGGAAGTTACACCCGCGCTGATGCAAACATAACCTCCTTGGTGGAGGTCAATGCATTTTCGGGTTGGTACGCTAGTGACTGTTTGGGGAAAACAAAGCAGGAAACAATGGCCCCTTTTGGACCCTACTTGCCTCTGCTTGGGGGCGAAACATGTGCTTGAAAACCGCCATTGTTGCCTTGTGTTTGTACCTATCGACAGCTGAAAGGACGGCGGTGATTAATGACTCGGGGCCGCTGTGCGAGGACCTCGGCCACACGGGGGTGCGCGGAAACGCCACCCACTCGCCAGCTGTAAGGGCTCTTCATCTGGCCTGGGGAGACCTGGGTTCGCTTGCTAATTTTGTTGTTTGATGCTATGCTAATGCGAGGGAGGGAGAGGCATTCTAAAGTTTCAAGAATGTACCACAAAGTACTTTGTTTTTTGTTCCTTAAAGAGTGTTGGCCTCCTCTTCGCGAGTCAGCTGGCATTTCGGCGTTCACTTGATGGGAAACATTTTAAACTTATTATGTCTGTGTATTTGTTGACTAATTAAAAGCATCTGCGTGGGAGGCAAGAAATGCAGCACTTCTGCATGTGACAGTTGGGGTTTTATGTTTCACATGCGATCATCTCTGCTGGCTTGAACCGTCGTCCTCCATTTGTCTGACTCTCATTTCTCAACCGCCAATGATTTTTACATGTGCTTAAGAGAAGACACATAAAAAAACAACTGCACTATAAACGTCAAGATGCACGTTGTGATTTGATGTGTTTATTTGGCAGGCAACTTCTTAATTCATGGAAATTTAGCAGAACAGCCTTGCGAAATGTGATCAGATATTAATGACATTAGACTTGGTGATGCAGCATGTGGTTCATTATTGAAGGTCTTTTTTTGTGGTTTGGAAATGGAGGACCAAAATAGCCAAAATTACAAATAAATAAATGACTAAATAAATAAATGAATAAAAGTGAAACTAAAAACTGATATAAAGAAATTAATTCAAAAATTAAATGCAAAAAATATAAAAATAATAACATATATATCCCAAAAAAAAAAAAAAAAAAAGAAAATTAAAAAACGAGATTTAAAAAACGAGATTTAAAAAATGAGAATAAATATCAAAATAAATAAAATTAAATATCAATCAATAAAAAAAACACTCTGCTCTCACTTTTATTTATTTCATGCTGTAGACGCTCCGCCAGGTCACCATGTTATAAAAATGAGGGGGCGGTCCTCAGCGTCTCTTTTATTTTTGTATTTATTTTTACTTTTATTTATTTATTTAGGGATATAATTTTTGTTTTTATTTCCATTTATATTTATTTTTTTTCAATTTAATTTAGAATTATATTTTTCATATCTGTTTTTATTTTCACTTTTATTCATTCATTCGTTCACTTATTTATTTATTACGTTTGTCACCGCCTGACAAATCAATGCTTGGAACGAAAGTGGCACACAAGCTGGCATATTATTTCGATGTCCTTGTGTACTGCATTCCATGTGTTTTTTTCACACGTCTTGTTCCAAGTGGCATATAAACAATTGTATGTTTGTCATCACAAGATGGCACCAAACTTACTAAGTGTCGCATGTTTTTGTTCTTTTAACAGAACCTCTGAGACCAAACCGTACTTGTTGACTCGCGTTTGTTGACAATAACCGAGCGGGGAGGCGCCAGCGCCATGGAAGTGAAGGAACGCCGACCGTACCGCTCGCTGACCTCGGCCCGGCAGGAGCCCCCCGAGCGGCGCTACACCAGCTCGTCGGCCGACAGCGAGGACGGCAAAGCCCACCCGAGGTCGTACAGCTCCACCGAGACCCTCAAGGCCTTCGACCACGACGCCCGCATGGCGTATGGCAACCGCGTCAAGGAGCTGGTGCACCACGAGGTGGACGAGTTTGGCCGGCAAGGTGAGATTTGAACTACTAGCTTAGCATGAGCTTAAGTCCGATTCAGAGTCAATTCGTGGTCTGAAACAAAGTGGAGTGATGCACTGAATTGATGCATTATACGGAACAATTTTCATTTATTTATGTGATGGGAAATTTGCTGAATGTTCTGAACTCCTGTTTCCATGCCAGTGTTGTTATGAGGACAAATGGCCCTTTATTCCATGCAAGCGACCACATTTGTATCATTTACAGTCTGCTCAGGAGCTTGCCTATGGAATCGTGTGGAATTTTTCAAGCCCGCAGTCAATTTTACTACATGCAGGTCGTTAAAAATGGAGGAGGACATGTTCTCGAGAGGCTTTGATTAGTCGCCTAGCAACAAGCTAAATGCTACATGTGCAGTCATAAGATCACAAACGTGCATGACTAAAAGATATGTGCGCCTACTGCATGGCTCAAGGTCAAAACACAGCCGCCATTGCTGACTACATTATGCTAAATGGCGCGCCCGGTGTCATATTTAATCAGCCGCACGTGTTCCCGCCTGGCCGCAGGTGCCGACTTCTCCCTGCGAGACCTCGGCTTCGGCGATGCACTCCCGTCCGCCCACCACGTGGCGACCTACCGGGGCGAGCTGGGCATGCCGCACCGCGAATACTCAGTCAGCGTGGGCTCGGACGCCGACACGGAGACGGACGGCGTCGTGTCCCCGGAGCACGCCGTTCGGCTATGGAGTCGCGGCGGTAACCCTAAGTCGGGCCGGAGCTCCTGCCTCTCCAGTAGGGCCAACTCCAATTTGACGCTGACAGACACGGAACATGAAAACACGGAGAATGGTGAGTGGAATTTTCATGATGAATGTCCAACTGCCACACGGGCTACCAGCAGAGGTGGCAAATCCAGATCCAGAAAGTAAAAACCCTGCCACAGTTTGGCTTTAGCCCCTGATGCTAGCTAGCTAGCTCCCTAAAAGTTAAAAAAGAACCATGGGAGCTTGCTAAAAGCTAAACAAGAACCATGGGAGCTAGCTAGCTAAAAGGTAAACAAGAACCATGGGAGCTAGCTAGGGAACTAGCTAAAACGTAAACAAGAACCATGGGAGCTAGCTAGGGAGCTAGCTAGAAGGTAAATAAGAATCATGGGAGCTAGCTAGGGAGCTAGCTAGCTAGCACCTGGGGTTAAAGTCAAACTGTGGCAGGGTTTTTACTTTCTGAACCAGGATTTGCCACCTCTGGCTACCAGGTTGCAAAAGCTTAGGTGATCTCCAATTGCTTCAGCCTCATTTGTCATTTGAATTAGATAAAGAAATATAGAAAACATGGTAAATGGCTTGAATGATGATTTTAACCTTCTCCTCTACTGCCATAGTTTGAATGTATATAGTCTGAAGATGTTACATCCGGCAAATTGCTTCAGACGGCCGTACTTTACATTTCAGCTGCTAAATTGATTCAGAAATAGACGTGGTGGAAATTCAGATATAGTTCACATGAGGGTCATTGAAGAACTGGCTAATTAGTTGATTTTTCTGTTGCTCAGAGTAATGGCATGGCTGTGCTCTCTTGACTGTGAAATGGACAGTGCGCTGTAGCTCTGGCATTAGCTCGCAGGCTAACAATTATGTTTTGTACTTTAAAGAGTATTTTTAAACATATTTGGGAGAAAACGCTGTCCACAAACCCGATGATGGCGGTTTAGTGGGTCTTACATGAAACCTTTTTGGGATGAGGCATGTTGTGGTAGCCCTGCCAGAACCCTGGCCCTGTATATTCATTCATGATATATTATGATACGTTTCAATGATGATTTCATCTTTTACAGAAGAGGGTTAGGGTTAGTGAAGAGGGGGAAAACAGGGGTTGGCAGGATTCTCACTTTATTTTCTGAATTCTGACTTTGAAGTGAGAGTTCCGACTTTAATCTTAAAATTCTGAGGTCAGAATTCTCACTTTAAAGTCAGAATTATTCTTCACATTACGGAAGGGAATTAGGGCCAGTGAAGAATAATTCTGACTTTAAAGTCAGAATTCTCACTTTAAAGTCAGAATTATTAAAGTCAGAATTATTCTTCACTGGCCCTAATTCCCTTCCGTAATCTTTAGTGTCTTTGTTCTATGTATTATTTTTTAAGAAAATATTAGTTCTGTACAGTTCCAGTTTTTCGCATGTTGTGTTTTATTTGTTAGTTTTTCTTTGCAGTGTAAAATTGAACCAAATAGTTTACATTTGACATTTTCTGGGCTTTATACCTTGCTCAAGTCATTCCTTATGTAACCTGACACGCAAACAAATTTGCCCAGCGTGGTAAAAAGATCAATGACGAGTGATCAATTAAAGCAGATACAACTCAAAATAATATTAAATGGTAAAGAAGCACGACAGAATTTGAACTTTGGGTGGCCTTTAGAAGTTTCTACTCCACCCTCAGGCAGTTTTTCGATATCCGGTGTAAAACTGTTTACATTTATTTGTGCTCGTCCGTGAGTCGTTCTCCTTTTTGGTTAATGATAATAAGTGTAACTCATGTCTGTTGCGTAAATTTCAATTTGTTTTCAGCCATTGCATAAAATCCTGCTTCACAAAGATGTGAAGATGCTGGACATGGATGCAAAATATTGAGCGCTTGTCTTATTTGTGAGCCTGTCACTTTCCTTATTGATTAGCTGGGAGCAATCACGTTGTTCTGCTGTCTTGCACTCAGTTTGGCTTCCATCTCACGTCACCAGACGTGTTGAATCTCAGCATGAATCACGCTTACCTACAAAAATGCTCATTTTCATGTTAGCTTGTGAAGAGTCTCGCGGTTCCAATTCTTAATGCCCCTAAACCCCGAATATGATCTGGCAGATTTGCATTGCCGTTCCCGGGATACCTCGGCGGCGGCGGCGCCGGAGAACTCCGCTCACGTAGCGCCCGGCGGCGAGATTCTAATTACCCCGACGCAGCCTTGCGAAGAACCTCGCAAATAGTTTCACATTTATATCTCGCTGATGTATTTTCTAAGCCACCGAAATGTCCACTGGAGGGAGAATCCGTTCGAGTGGGTGACTCGGGTTGGGGGAAAGCGTGTGGGCCTCCACATTGTGCCTCCGTCGTACATAATTAAAGAGATGCTCCTGGCACGGCGGCACCTCGGGCTTGCAGCATCATGCACGCGGCGTCCCCGAGAACCACATCATGATTCTAAGCAGCCTTTTTATTCCACTCGCTCGGGCAGAAAGAGCACTTGCATTTAATTCAGCTAAGCCTGATAACATACAATTCATACATGGCAAGTTAATTAAAATCCATCAAGTAGGCCTGCTTCTTGTGTGTGCTTCAATATCTTTAAACCAACAAATCATTTACTGGGCTTTTTAATGCATTCGAGCCGGCGGGCATCCATCCCCCCGCCAAGTGCCCCTCATCCCCGATCCCCCTTTTTCACATGTGTCTCGCTTGACCCTCCGCTTAATGCATGCAAATAAGCAAGCGCTGTTTGCAAGCGTCATTCTTACACGCTGCCTTAGAACTGGGAACGACACGGAACATACAGGAGATATCGACCTTCCTACTAGGGCTGGGTTTAAAAAAAATCCAATTTTGATATCTTGTTCCGATAAATTCCGAAGAAAATAGAATTTTATAAGGCCCGATTTTTCTTGAAATTACTGTTCACGTGAATTGAAAAGTCTTTTCTTACTGTACATTTATGAAAGACCTGATTCATTGCACTTTTCAGAATCGTTTTAATTTATATTTACAATTATTGAGTTAGAATTATGAAAATATTTTCATATCATCCTTGCTGATGTCAATTTTTGTGTAACACTAAAGTGATAATAACACAAGTTAAAATTTACTTTGGAATTTAATATATGTGGAATTTTATCATGTCCTTGACATTTAAGAAGATTTGATATTCCATAATTAATCGGATTAAAGTGAATCGAATCGGGAAAAAATCCAAATCAAATCGATTGAGGAAGTTACAGTCGATACCCGGCCCTTCTTCCTACCTACCTAGTTGTCATGCTGTCTGTCTTAAGCACACACAAAAAACCAACAAACACCCCCAAAAAAGCCAATTGACTTGCAAATGTAAGGTATCTGGAAAAAGGAGGCAAATCTTTGTGCGTCAGGCTGTATTGCATGTGCATAAGAGCCTGAATGATGTGTTTGCATGTGCGTGTGTGTGTGTTTCCCATCATGCCTCTTTTCCCAAGAGAGCCCCGCGAGGACACTTGGAGCAGCCAGCGCCTGCTGAGTCACAGCGAGGCCCCGCGGAGGCAGAACATCAAGGCCGGCCGTCTTACTGTAACTTAAAAGAGCCGCCGCTGGCTTTGTTAGCCATGACCCACATGCATGCAGTACTCGGCAGCCTGGGCTTGTCGCTAACAACTTTTTGGCCCTTTTACGTCATACGGTACCGACCCGGCAGCTGATGCCATATGGGTCGTATTTGTCATCACAGGTAACTACGGGAGACCCGCGTCCACCTCGATTGTTGTGGTTGGTTAGTCAGAAAGTCGGCTATTAAGTTGGTTAGTGAGGCAGTTAGATGGTCCCTTAGTCATTCAGTTAGTTAGTCAGTCAATCAGTCACATTATTGTTATTTAATCATTGCTATTTATTTAGTTAGTTAGTTAGTCATATTATTGTTAGTTAGTTAATTAGTTAGTCAGTCAGTGAGTAACGTTATTGTTAGTTGGTTAGTTTATTAGTTTGTTACTCATATCAGTCAGATTATTGTTATTAATTCACTGCTATTTAGTTAAGTTAGTTTGTTAGTTAGTTCGTCACATTATTGTTAGTTGGTTAGCTAGTTAATTAGTTAGATACTCATTAAGTCAGCTTATTATGTATTCACTGTTAGTTAGTTAGTCACATTATTGTTGTTTAATCACTGCTATTTAGTTAGTTGGTAAGATGGTTGGTTAGTTAATCAGTCGGTTAGTTGAATAAGTTAGTTGTTTCAGTAGGTAGGTAGGTTGATTAGTGAGTTAGCTATGTTGTAGGTCTGTCAGTCAGTCAGTCACCTAGTCAGTCTGTTAATTTGTTCGTTGATCACTTTGTTTCAAGTTATAAGAAGCAAAAGATCATACATTTGAAGAATGTAACCCATCAGACCCAGCACAGGGAATTGCGATACTAGAACCCAACCGAGTATCACAGTTTGCACCAAATTTGAAAAGCGCATCACCATCACCTTCCAGGCTGGAGTGATTCAGTGTCAGCCGTGTTTACATTTTTCAGTCAAACAAGTCAGGATTGTTTTGGCTTCGGTGAAGGTGTTAATGACAATGCGATGTGACTTCATTGCGCTCTTTACAAAGGCAATTGTTCATGTGTGTGGAGTCTTGCGGGAAATCATCATTATGCCTTTAGGCGTTGTTCCAGGCCACCCCCCCAAAAAAAACTACGCTGGGAGGATCTGCGTTTACGCTGTTCCACAGCCTCTCGGCTACACTTTTATCTCTTTCAACACTATTTTTCCTCACATAAATTACCCAAACAAGTTAAGTTCTTGGTAAATGTTTGTTCATCTAGAAAGTTCATCTTGGCCCGCAATTTTCTTGCAATGGACCGCCTGACTTCATAGAACCAGTATTGTATCAAAGACAAAAACTAAACTAAGCCACAGTGATGTCGGATACAGATGAGCATTGCTGGCATATAAACACACTGTAAAGTTAAAAGCGAGCAGTCACTAGCGCAGCCGTCGCCAAAGTAACACAAAGCAATACTTCCACAGGCACACCACACGGTGGGGCGGCGGGTTGCAGGATGCAGTAGGTCATGTTAGTCAGTTAGTTTAATTATTTCAATCTTAAGTGATTTGGTTATATGGTCAGTCTGTTAGTTTAGCATTACTTGGTTTTAGCCAGTGAGAGAGTTAGTCAGTTGCATAATTGGTCAGTTGGATAACAATTTGCTAACTAGTTGGCCAGTTAGTGAGTTTTGATGTTTAGCTAGTCAGTGGTTGGCTAGTCAGTCAGCTAGATAGTCGGTTAGCTGGATAGTGCATGGTTTAGAATATTGATTAGTGGGCTTATTAGTCAGTCAATCTATTAGTCAATTTTGTCAGTCAGTCACGTAGCTGATTAGCTAGGTAATAGAGTTTTTTTGCTCCTCCTACTGTTGTGAAGTGAAATGTGCTTTTTAAAGCAACAGCAAATGTGAATTTGTTAACAGATAAAGACATCAAAGAACGCACATGTTAACTTGCTGGCAGAGCTCGCCTTGAAATAAACATGTCCCATCATTTATTTATTCGAATAACATGCCTAAAAATAAACCCGTCTGATCACGTCAGCGTTTTGTAGGAGCACCGCACAGCGCTCTGAGCCGACACATCACGAGAGGCTTTTGTCCTGGTTGGTCCGCTAGCATTAGAGAACGCTAAAGTGTAAAGTAGGTAATCCGGGGTCGCCCTGACAACAACGCCAACAACACGGTTCTCCTCCTTATTAGTGTACCGTCAATCGGATTCTCTGTCAAGAACCAATTAGCACATTATGCTGCTTTAATAGATGCTTTATTGAGTATGATGGGCTTCATTCGTTTGATTAGACAGGATGTTTTTCTGGTATTAATAGCAAAATAAATGCATTATCATGACAGCTATTGTGTTAAAAAAGAAAACAAGAAAAGTGTCCATCCTGCTGTAGGCTAACTTTGTTGTGACAACACGCCAATATGTGCTACTGGACAACACTTTGGGTGGAATGGAAATAAAAGAATAAGGAAATCAATGAAAGGCGGGCGGTGCAACATGAAAGCAGCTGAAATAGCGATTAAACACTAATTACATTTGTCATCAGTCACGCAAAACAGGCCAATTCAGGGAGTGCTTGTTAAGACTACTGCCTCATTAGGCATCGGGAAAAAAAGTCTGCGTAATTAATCCAAAATCTTTTATCCCTCTACCAACAATGGGACATATGGTGAAAAATGCACTTGATTATTTGTATACAAATAGTTTTGTCTCTGGAAAGTCCCCCCACCCATAGACAACAACCAAGTAAGTCTTTTGAGAGTTATTTATAAAATGTGAATAATAACCTCATGGTTTGGGCTAAATTAGCCATAGGAGGTAAAGTCAGTAGTTCATTTGCAGTCTCGACATGAACGGTTGAAACACTGAGTTTTGTCAGCAGACTTTTGTTAGACGCACGGATTAGCTTCTGACATGCACTTAACTTGAAGTTGTGAAGTTGTTGACACGTTGGTGGTGTTTTTTCGTGTGCCACATACACGGAAATATAATCGTCCCTCGTTGTCCTGGTTAATCGTAAATCAAGAATTGCCATTGGATGAGCAAAATGTGGGGGTGGGATGAAGGCTGGCTGACTTTCACAAGACAGTTATTTGGTTCGTCGGCCTTTCAGTCAGGTGGTTAATCGATTAGTTGTATTTTTCTGGTAGTCTGCTAGTTAGTAATTTATTATTCAGGGAGTCAGTGATTGTCTTGGCTGGTGACTTAGTTATAGTCAGTGATTTTTTTTGTTTTGCTTAGTCACTCATTTAATTGCATGGTTGGTAAATTTTTTGTTTCAGTCGAGTACGTTGGTTTCTTAGGTAGTCAGTCATTTGGTTAGTTAATTACTAAGCTGGTGAGTCCGCTAGTCGGTTAGTCAGTGAGTTACTTGTTTAGTCGGATAGTCAGTTACCTTTATTGGTGTAGTTGATTACTCAGTTATTGGTTCAGTCAATTTGTTAGTTGGTTAGTCAGGTAGACAGTTACTTGGTTAGTCATTCAGCTAGACAGTCAAATATTTGGTTAGATGGCTAGTTAGTCAATGAGTCAGTTGGTCAGTTAGTGAGTTAGTCACACTGTTTTGTTCAAATAGTAATAGTCAGTCTTTGGTTAGTTGACTATTCAGGCAGTTAGTCAGTAGTTTGGTAATTAGTTGGTTGTTCAGTTACTACTCAGTCAGTCAGTTGGGTAGACTATTAGTTAAGTGTTGAGTTGAGTGTGTAAGTGAACTCGTCGTTAGTAAGATGTTTACTGGTTAGTCTGTTAGTCAATAAGTCAGTTGTTAGATGGTGTATTTATTATATTGTTAGGCAATCAGTCATTTATTTGTTGGTTGGTTATCCATTTAGTTGGCAAGGCGATTAGTTAAAGAGTTTATGATTTAGTTTGTCAGGTTGATCAGGTTCGTCAGTGAGTGAAACTAGCAAATATATAGCAGCAAGATAAGACAGGGGTGTAATGGGTACTGTATTTTTTTTAATAATCTTGGTCCAGGCACTGTACATGTTCAAAATTGTGTGTGTGTGTGTGTGTGTGTGTGTGGGGGTGTGTGTGTGTGTGTGTGTGTGTGTGTTGGGGGTGGGAGTGGTTTGGGAAGGAGATCCATAATAATGTCTAAATCTAAATCCTTCCCCGGTGACTCCCTCACCTTCTGATTATTATGCTGAAAGACTCGTTAAAGCGTTCATCTGTTGAAAAGATTGAGGTTGAGATCTCATGTCTTTGAAAGCAGCACAGCGGTGACAGTCTGCGAGGGGATCGGTCGCAGGTCCTGGCAGGAAAAAGAGAGCGTCTTGCAATGACTGGAACTCTCATTACTTGTGACAGTGAAGAATTGGAAACGGTTTGATCTCTTTATTTGTATTTAATAATAGGTACACCTGCACCTAATCAGATTCAATACGATTAAAGAATTCTTCATTGAAACATAATAACATCAGCATTGCTTCCAGCTTCCTTGCTTTTATCATCCCTCTAAACATATTAAATATTAACCAACGTAGCCTTTCTGCTGCTTTTCATACTTTTTAATGCACTTTGTAGTCGCCATAAAAATATTTTTATGCAATGTTAGTATTTTTGTAATTGAAGTAAACACACACAAATGAGTTGTAAAAGAATTCGAACACAGAGTCCATAAATTGTAGGTATGTGTGCATACTTCTTATATTTATAGGACAATGTGAGGGGATTCGTTTTGCTTTATGCCACCGCCTGCAGCCTTTCGCTATTGATCTCAGCTGCTGTTACGTGATATTGCTGATGACGAGTCATATCTGATGTCAGTGCGAGTAGCTTTGTCAGCCATCGCACGTGCGTGCGTGTGTGTACAAAACGGTGTGCTTGTCTGAGTGTGTGTAAGTGTCCAACCATGTGACAGGCTTATATTTGAATTAAATATATTATTATTAGCCAACTGTTACGGATTGAAATCACTGAACGTTAACTTATTCCGTAATAGTGATTGTTCTCGATATGCAAAAAAATAATTATATATATATATATATATATATATATATATATATATATATATATATATATATATATATATATATATATCATCATGCCATGATCCAAAGAATTTAAAAATGAAGTGACTGAAATGTGTCAATCTGGAAAAGGTTACATGGCTTTGGGACTGTTGCGAATCACGGTCAGAGCCATTAACTACAAATGAAGAAACCTTAGAACAGTGGTGAACCTTCCCAGGAAGCAGTCTGCCAAACAAAATTACTCCAACAGTGCAATGAGAAATCATCACAAAAGAAGCCTGGCCGACATCCAAACAACTGTAGGCCTCATTGGCCTCAGTTGAGGTTAGTCTTCATGACTCAACCATAAGAACATGATCAAATATGGCATGGGAGAGTTACAAGGTGAAAAATCTCAACTGACAAAAAAAAAAAAAAAAGCACAAAGGCTTGTGTTGTATTTGTCACGAAGCGAAAAGACTTTTAGGGGGAAAATTGCAGTGATGAGACTGAAGGTACCTGTGGATAAAAATAGCAGCATAGGCCCCAGCACGCCCGCGACCCCCGTGAGATAAGGATAAGCGGTTCAGATCATGGACGGATGGATAAAAACATCATGATACCAACAGTCAAACGGGATGTTTGCAGTGTAATGAACTGGGGCTGCTTTATTACTTCAGGACCTGGACGACTTGCTTTGATGATTAATGGAACAATGAAATCAGCTGTCTGCCCAAAAAAATGTCATAGTTGAACTCTTGGTTTGTGCAGAAGGACAATAGTGCCCCCCCCCCCCCCCCCCCAATTTTCAAGAAATGTGAAAACGGAATGGAAATGCTAGAAATTCAAAAAAGGGCGCAAGAGGGGGGGGATTTCGAAGTGTATCGAAAAAAGGAAAATGCTATTTTCGGCGATGGAAACAGATTATGCGAATAACCGCTGGCAAGGCCAAATACACATCACACGTTTTAACCAAATTTTACTTCCCACGTACGTTTGTAGTCACAAAGCAATGGCGGACGATAAAGTAAGGTATGTTAGGGGGGGACGAGGAAACCGAAATATTTTTGGAATTAATAAAAGAAGCGAACATTTTAGATGGAAAACAGCAATGAAACGTTTCGGTTTATCACCGACTGTCCCCTCTCAATATTCGCAAAAGAACAGATGGAAACGGGCATAAGTCCATTTTGCGCATTTTCAGTAAATTTGCTTTAAAATTTCGAAACAATTGGATGGAAACCCGACTATTGAGCACAAACATATGAGCAATTCCACCTGAAATGTTTTGAAGTGACGAAGTCAAAGGCTGGACTTACTGATTTTGTGGTATGACCTTAGAGTGGCAGGCTTGAAAAGAGTGATCGTTCTATTTTTGTCGAAATGGAGCTTGAACTTGTCAAATACTCAAGTAAAGAAAGTAAAAAATCGACTTAAGCAGTGCAACACAGTACTTGTATTTCACTGCTTCCCACCACTGAGGAGCAATGATGCAAATCACTCGTGGGTTCCCAGTGCTCTCAGCCACGGTGTGTTTCTTGTGGGCTTGTTTTCGTTTTTTTTTTTTTCCGGGTGCCCAGATCACGGCTTACAGTGCAGAGCTTCTCCGGCTCATTTGCAGGCTAATTTGCAGGCTTTTAGAGCCCCTTGTGGACAATTTTGGGCTGTTATCAGCGTGGCCGCACACCCGCCTCCTGCCAGTTTGTTGGATCGTCGTAACGGGCATCGCTACATCCGGGGACCCGGGGGGGGGGCTCGGGGCTCGGCGCTCCCTCCGGTGCCCGGCGCATGACGTGGGACGTGCGAGAGGGGATGACCGACCTAATCCTGATGCTCTTTTCCTAAAACCCACAGAAGATCCAGCTAATTATCCCCACTCGTGATTATCCTGTATTTATGTGGCTTCGAGGAGAGGCTCTTCCTGCTCGAGGCGAGATAAAGATGCGAGCCCTAATCATCGGACCACCGCAGAGTTGCTTTTTGTTTTGCATCAAGACGTCGAAAGATTTGTTTTGTCTATTTTTAGACGCCAAAATGGTGTTAATTAGTTTAATTTTAATTGAATCTGAATTTCTATTCAGGAAGTGCAACATCGCTCGTTGGTCTTCTTTTTAAGAAACAAACAATGCTGACAAGTGCAACAGGAACAAATATTTAATTGCTTTTTAGAAAAATGAAACAGTATTTTTTTTCTTATTTTTATGAATTAAAAGATTCAGAAATATTTAATATGTAACAGGTACAATATTTTCTTGTTTCGGAAAGGACAACAATAGGTTTTCTTTATTGGAAACCGAAAATGCGGACCAGATCAACAATAACACGTTGATCAGTGTGACATGACATGATATTGGAACACTTTTGGCATTTTAGTTTTTTATTGTTGGAAGCACATCGCTCTCCATGATGTCTGCTAGCCAGAGGCTAAGCTACACTTCTTGAAGAGAAAAGTCCGTTTCTTTGCTGACAGTATCTTTGAGGCAAAATGTGTGTTTTAGGTGTATGTTGCTATTGATTGTCTCCATATATAGGATGTTTGAAGGTTTACAAGTACCGCAACATCAATGTTGCGTTTGCTAGCCCCTCCGCCCGTTTCGCATTGTGTGTGAATTAAGCTAGCAGACGTTTGTTTGTTAGGCAAAGTGCAATTGTCTTTGTTTTGTGTCTCGTTTAAATTTAACAGGGAAGGGGCAAAAATAATAATAATTGTTCACAGTTTGCCAAAACTGCCACTCATTGTGAAGTTTGCCGCCGCCATCTTGTCTTGCAAATCACATTTTTAGTGGCGTCAAGGTACCATCGTATGTTGTTTTCAGGTGTTCTGGAGGCGTCTATGAAAAAGATCATTTGTGTAAGCCTGCTAGATTATGATCTTTTTCATTATTTTACCTGATTAAGTACGACCAGAGCCCAATTTGCTATCTCTACATGATGTCCAATATTCCGATATTACAGATGCCTGTTTCTGTCCAAATTGTTCTTGATTAATTAAATCACAGACAAGTGATAATTGATTAAGTTGGTGCAGTAGCAGCTCTGCGAGACGTATTCTCTCATTAGCCGTCACATTTAATTCAGGTTTAATACAAGTTGGAACAAAAAGGTCTTGGGGGGGGGGGGGGGTTATCACTTTTGATCAGAAATTCAATAACAAGCAAGCTCATTATCCATACAAAAGTGTACATTGTCAAGTTGTAGGTGTGGTTGCTATGGCGACACGGCGAGGTCCTTAATAAAGGTAAGATTTCTCAGCGATGTGACGGGAGAAGATGATGCGTTTGTGTCGCCCTTAAGTCTGAAAGTAATTGAAATGACCCCGTCAAAAGTTTGCATCCGTCGCTTCAACCTATGAAGAGAAAACGGCTTGTTAATCAGGAACGCTTTCGATCTCCGGGTCACACTTAATTGCCGTGTGTTTTTAATTGTATTCCGTCCGCCCGTAATAGATTGGCTTGTCTTTGTCGAGTCGATAGTGCTCGATTTCACCTCAAGATGCGAGAACTTCTTAACCTCCTGCCCACCTCGTACTCCACTCTTGTGATGAGACACTCGATTTTCAGCAAATATGAAGAGTGCTTTCACCAAGGGTGAAATGTACTGGCGGGCTGCCTGCTGGTTAGTTATTCAGGCGCACGCCGGCTGCACCTCGATTAATATCCAGCATTGACTGCAAACACACCTGTTTTTAGCCAGCTTGGCAAACGACAAAACGAATACTAATATTCATGAGTTAGGGATGAAACATGAATTCATTTGGAAAGTAATACAGCGTTTTCACGTCGTTGCATTGTTTTCAGGCAAACACTCATTCATATTTGATGTTTAATACGCAACAAAAAATAACAAATACTAGATGGAAAGTAAATGATTGAAAATGTGTCATAAAAATTGGGGATTTGTTCGCTACCACTTTTTTCAGACTGCCAGTAGGAGTACTTCAACCCTTAACTCATTCACTCTCAGCTATTTTCCCTGAAGCAACCCCCTTTGAGGCCCACAGAATATTGTGTTCTATTGCTATAAAAACATTGAACCTACCAAAAGAAAGATTAGAGTCTCTTCTGTCATCTGTTTCCATTTTGCAGCAATTAGCATTAGAATATGTCTAAGTTTCAACATTATTCACAAATCTGTTTAAAACAGGAGGAGAAGGGAACACTATTAGGCCAAAATAATGGAAATGATTCAAAATATTAGAGAATAATATCAAAATATTTGCCAAAAATAATACACACATCTTTGAAACTGTAAAAACATATTGGAAAATACAAACATTTTAGATGAAAAAAAAATGGCAAGAACTATTAGGAAACGAAAAGAAACCAGAACGATACAAATCTTCCTCTTCCTTCACACTTTGTCTTCTTATATGAGAAAATCCAAAAGACAACCACAGTACTACTTTCAGAGACGCTTCAAATGTTAGTAATTATAATTATGGAATCATCTCTAATAAGGAGCCCTGATCAATTCATCTAATAATAAAGCCGTTTATGAGAATGAAAGAAAATGTTAATGGTGGCTGTTGAGAGCAAGTCGGTGTCTTTGAACGCTGCTTTATTGCTGCTTTGGCCTTAATAAAGGCTCATTGACTGTCCCCTGCAGGCTCCTACATTTCTATTCATTGGCACACAGGGAATTAGTCATTGGAAAATTGGATTACTCCTTTTTTTTTTTTCTTTTAATTTGTGCTCTGGCATACCTTGTACTTCTCTATTCCTCTTAGTACCGCCAGGTTGAATTCGCATTTGCACTTTTATCACAGGAAAAGCGCAACCGAAAAATGCACAATCAGCGTCTCCGTTTGGTGATTTATTCGAGGCGCCCCGTCTTAAATGGGCCGGCCTCTCGTACGTAGGAGCGTTAAAAAACAAACGCGGCTGAAGTTTATGCCCGTGTGTGCTGCGAATTCAATATGGCGTGCACTTGGCAGCGCTGCCGGCGTCTCGCTCGGCGCCGTGTGTTTTACATTCCGCAGACGTGCAAACAAACTCTTTGCACAAAGTGACTGAAATGGAAAAGCAGCCGGGGCATAAATAGCACTTTGACGAAGGTGCGGCAACAACAAAAAGAAGAAATCAAAAGGCGGCCGTCTCATTCTCAAGGAATGACGGGATAAAGGGGGGGCGGGCAGGCAACCGGGGTTTTCTTTGTTCTGTGAGGCCCTAATGAGTGGCCCGCAATTTCTCTCAGACAGCAAAAGTAAACTTTTGTCTTCTTCGAGGCCCCTCCCTTCATTACTGATGGTGGTGGAGGCTTAAGAGGATTGTGGACTATTATTTATTCATGTCATTGTGTTTAGCCACCAGAGGAGGCAGAGTGAAAAGCTGATAATCGTGCTCCATCGTCTATTTTTCCTTCTTTAGGCTACGGCTAAGGCTAGTGAATGATGCTAACACTGATAAAGTGTCTGAGGCACAGAAAGGTTGCAAAGAAAGTTAAGGATGATAAGCAAGTTGGCTAAGACAGCTAAGCTGGTTAAAGCAGATATGGATGCTATGAATGCTAACACATTTAGGCTGCTATTACAGTTAAGGGTACTAATGTGACTTAAGGCTAAAATGGCTAAAACTAAGTATGCTAAGAGAGCTTCCAAGGCAGCTTAGAAAGGCAAGGTGGCTAAAGATGCCGAAAATGCTACGATATCCATACTTTCTGGGGCAGCTTAAATTTCTTAGTTAAGGATGCTATGGCAGCTAAGAACACCAAAGTGGTTAAAGTTTTCAGATTTAAGAAGAAGCTTAGATGGCTAGAATGCTAAGTCTACTAAGAATGCTTAGCAATGGTTGGTTAAGCTGTTTAGAAAGCTAAAGTAATGAGGTTGGAAGTTTGCCAAGACCAACAAGGATGTTAAGTTTGTGAAGCAGATGCTAAGAATGCTAAGACATCTAAGATATCCGAGGCAGCTAAGGTTACTAAGGTAGCTAAGGATGTTCTGCTAAGTTAGTTGGATGGTTAAGGCTGCTCAATTAGCTAAGGTTGCTAAGACTTAGGCTTAGAAAGCTAAAGTTGTTAAGAGAGAAAAAGAGATCGAACCTCATCTGTCTTCACAACCTGACCCGAGCATTCTAATGCTAAGATTTCTAAGACAGCTAATGGTGCTAAGTTTGATAAGGAAACCAAGGTACATAAAGTTACAGTCAGGGTTGGGGAATACGGGTCCAGAAAAGTAAAAACCCTGCCACAGATTAGCTTTAGCCACAGGCGCTTCTACTCAACACGTGGCATTGTGGTGACGAGCTAGTTTACGTGCCAGTTGAGTAGAAGCACCTGTGACTAAAGCCAATCTGTGGCAGGGTTTTTACTTTCTGGATCTGGATTCCCCAACCCTGGTGACAGCTATGATTGGCTAGAATATTAAAGCAGCTAAGGATACCAAGGTATCTAAATGATTAAGATAGTTACAGTTGGCTAAGACTAAACCAAGAATGCAAAAGTGGCTGTAATACCGTGCAGGGGACTTGTTTACAACAATCGAGTCTTTGCACGCTTCAGACTGCTGTTGTTCTGTTTAGCAAAACAATTTCAGTGTTCATGTCTGAACAAGAGTGTCTTTGAACTGAGCTAATAAGAGTTACAATAATTGTATTGATTCTGATGGTGAACCACTTGGCTGCAATTTGAGGTATTACAGCATGATATGTAAGCAGCAGGAGTTGAGCTCGAGGTTCAGCCAGGTCCATTTAGAACAGCACGCGTGTATACAGGCCACCGGCACGTTAGTTCCAGCTACTTGTGTCGGCCGGGAGATGCTTAAAATAGTTGTCGCATGCCTCCAGGCTGAGGTGAGTGCACAACAGCGTTCACTTTTCATCCTTGAACAATGACGGCCCCCGTCGGGAGGCTTGAATGGGGCGTCATGGGGGGTGGCGGGTTGAGATACATGGCGAAGGAGGGGTGTTAATGATGCCACACTACATCAGCGCTAATGATTCCGTGGACAAGCCGACTAACGGCCAGGAAGGAGCTAATGGAAAATGTTGTTTAAGTGACTCGGTTCAAGCAGTTCGAAAACATTCGTGGAGAAATGAAAAGGAAGAAAAATATAAAAACAAATACAAAAATACACAATACTAAATTGGAGAGAAAATGATAAATTAAAAAAAGGAACATAATCTAAATAATAGAACAAATTCACAATTTAAAGAATATGACATTAGAAAATAATACAAAACAATAATAAAAAAAAAAAATAATAATAATGAAAAAATACAGCCAGGAAACAAAATACACGTTTGCCAACATTTTATATAATCTCCCCCAAAATATTGGGTAAAAAATATGCCAAAAATATATTACACAAAAACAACAATACACCAATAAATATACTTGACCAAAATCAGTAAAAAAAAACACAAATATTGTTAAAAAAAATCACAATAATAATAATGAGAATAAAAACACGCTATTAATAAATAATTAAATAAATGAATAAATAACATAAATTGTGTATATGTACTGCATATACACAAATGTTACGAAAATACAAACTTATTACCTACCCAAAATACAAACAGTTGGAAAAACGAAAACAAAACATCGATATAAATGTGGCGCAAAAGTATTCTTTTGGACCCACTACTGCCCCCTGCAGGTTTGCAGAAACGGTTGTAAGTGGCCATAGTTGTTCATCACAGTAAAGCGTAAACAGATGGCGTCCTTCAGAAGGATCGCGGGGCGCGCCGTCCCTCTGGTTGCGAGGATGGCAGTAGATTGGATGGATGGCCGTGACAGAGGCCAGCCTGATGGGGAGGAGACGCTATATCTCACCACTCACAGTCACACTTTGTTCTTTTTTCCTCCTTCTATTTGTTGCAGTATACCTTTTTGGAATGAAATACTACAATATGAAACTATCATGGAAAACAGTGGAGAAAAATACATAAATATTACACAAAAACACAAAGATATTGACTATTAAAAGTGTAGCACAAAAGTTGTTGACAAGATATTAAAAATGAAAATAACATTACGCACAAATGAATGAATATTAGCTCAAAAAATAAATACTCAAAACTGTTCATATTTGACCAAAAATACACAAAATACACTTAAACAATAAAAAAGAATGTACTGCCACCTGCTGGTCTGCAGACACAGTTAATCCGCAGTCGTTTGTGATGGAAATTGTTAAATAGTTCAAAATGCCAAGAGCTCTCACGATGCTAAGACATCTACAACATGTTCAAACAGTCGTGCGTCGAGCGAGTCCGTTAACGAGCTTGCTCGCTTCCTGGTCCGGCGCAAAAGCATCCCGTCGTAATTTGCTCGACACTCAGCGTCTGAGTAATGGACGCCGGCTTTTAAGTGGCGATAACAACGTTGCAGGTCGGCCGTAAATGGAACCGTGCCGTCTTGTGTGGTCATGTTCTTTCATTACAACACAAATATCGTTTCCATTTCCTCTGCCATGTCTATAAAAAGACCATTTGTGTCCCACCATTCCATACATTAGCTCTATTCTTTTATAGTATTGATTTAAAGCAGGTAAGGAGCGCAGTAGTAGTATTTTTCCAACGCTGGCTGTTATCTTTTTTTTTTCTTTTTTTTTTGTGCAAGTCCTTGTGTTTGTTTGTCTTGGCTGGGTGTCTTGAGCCGTGGGCAGCCAGCATCACCGCTGCAGTTTAAGCCACAAAATGAAATGTGTCCAAGTGCAACTATCATTTCACCTGCAGATTCATTGTTCTCAAACTGAGGTCATGGCGTATTATTATTGGAATCGAGTTTTTCAGGAACAAAAGGTGCATCGTTTGGAGAATATGCATATGGTCCTATTTATTTGAGGATAAAGATATCTTTACCAGAAAAAAGGTGTAATCTTGTAAATATATACTGTCTGTCGTGAAACTTTATTCTGCCCTAATTAATTTCAATCAATAATATAATCTGGTTTGAGAAACATTGCCCTAAAAAGTCTAAAGACTAAAACTAAGTGTAAGTGAGGTCCTTAAAAAGAAATTCTCCAGCCAAAGTCGACTTTCATGGTTATACGTTTATTGCGTAACAAAGAAAATCTTCACGGCTTTTGGCAGCTGCTTAGTTGGCTTGTGTCTTGTCTTGTGCCAGCTCTCCTGTGGCGTATGGGACCCTGAGACCCAAAGAGTTCAAGAACCCCTCGGGCTGATTAAGCGTGAAAAGGGGACAAAAATAGTCAGTCCCAGAGTCAAACCTAAGCTCTATTGTGGTGTGTCATCTAGCAATGAAAAGAAAACTGATGATGACGATGGTGATGCTGATGCTCGGTGCAATTGCAAAGCCATTACGCATCCAATTAAGCCACCGCTCAGGCGACAGTAGCTTAATGTAGCTCCCATTATGAAAGCATCATTTCTATTTGGTGTAAGAGGTGTATTTAACAGAACAATGATCACTTTTTTTCCCCCTCTTTGACCGCAACATATTGAAACCTTGACAATAGACGCAATAACGAGCTGTGGAGGAGGCTTTGTTTGTTTGTTTGTTAGCAAAACCTAAAGCAAAGCATTGGCAATCATGCTAAAACATGCTAAAATATAGCCAAGGTTTCTGAGACGGCTGTGGATGGTTAAACACTCATCAAGCGTGCCGGAAAAGGTTATTTAATTAAGCAGCTAAGGATGCTACAGAAACTAAGACTGCTAACTATACAGCTTAGAATGTTAACACAGCCAGGGTTGCTAAGACGGCTAATAGCGCGGATGCTTCTCGGGGAAGCTATGGCATCTTAGGTTTCCAGGGAAGCGAAGGCAGCTAACGATGCTCAGTTAAGAACGCTCAGACAGGTGTGTGGCTAAGGCAGCTCATGTTTTTAGAACAGCTGTATTATGCTAATACAGCCAACGGTTAGCTCGACGATTTAGGATCAATCTATAGCAGCTACGGTTTTTCCAAAAAGTTAAGGAAGCTAAAACAGGTAAGGATGTTTACACAGATAAGAATGCTAATTATGTTATGACGGCTACATTAAATTTGTTCAGATTGGTAGCTATAGCTACTGAAACTCATGCTACTAAGACAACAAATGATGTTAAGGCAACCAAAGATGCTAAGGCAGCTAAGGCTTGTGAGTGAGGCTAACAATGCGACGGAAGCTAAGGCTAACACAGCTAAGATTTGTTGGGCAACTAAGGATGCTAATATTGCTTAGACAGCAGCTAAAGATGCTTGGATTGCCAAGGCATCAGCTAAGATAGCTAACGTTGCTAACGTGCTACGTTAGCTACGTCCTAAATGATCAAACTTTCTCCATTCAACAAACAGGCGATGTCTTCATCTCAGCTCCTTTGTGATCATAAACATAAAGATCAACCTGTCAATATAGCTTGGGAATTAACAGCACAGTCAGAAGTATGAGCGCCGTTGAGAGAATTCAAAATCGTGACTCTCCGGATAAATGTTGACTTTCTTTAATCGATTTTGTTCTCTCCCTACCCACCCCCGTCCGGTACGTCTCCTCCTCTTTAAATTAAATTTTTCTATTTACCCGATTCAATTTGAACGCCGTCTTCTCAGATAAATGCCTCTTTAAACATGAATTCCTGTCGAATATCTGCAATGCTGTAATGATTCTGTCTGTTTGTCAGGCGCCGCCTTGACGGCTGTGATTAGACACGCCGCTTGGAATGTGTAATTTTAGATTTGTGGAAAAGGGCTATGTGGGGTGCTCACTAGCCAAAAAATTTATTTAAACAAACAATCAAAACAGTCGACCTTAGCTTTTACGGGCACAGCCGTTGCATTATGACTGTTATACAAGTACAACAAATATATTAACCACTGTTAAGTATAAGAGACAAGCGCAAGATGGAAAAGCCTGTTCGAATATGTAGCTAAAAATGCTAAGTGAAAAAGAGGTTGCTAAAATTGATAGCTGAAATAGCCAAGTATCATTAGACTGCTAAGATAGCTTATTGTTGTCTCGAACAAAACTAAAGAAAGAAAACTAAATGATAGTATTGTGTATTTGGTGTAGTATCATTTGTTTGTGATTTATAAATGTAAAAACGCTGCCATTTAAAAATTGTGGTGAAGACTGCTGTATTAAAATGTGAGTTATTTCCCTTTTTATATTTAATTGGCACATTGGTCAACTTTAGTTTCCGCCCAAGGCGATGGGAATTTGTGCTGGCACAATCAATCAATATGTTTGGAAAAACAAAGTTAATGAGTAGGACATGTTGTATCACCGCTGCTTACTTGTCGTGTTGTCAAAGAAAGAAAGAAACATTAGTTTTTGTGTCGGTCGGGTCGGGGGTACATGCTGATAAGATTCTTGAAAAAAAATAATTGAAAGTTTGTTCATAAAGGCGCAAAGAAACAAAATAAATAAAAACAATTAACGTTTCAATGATTGACCTGAAATTGTGCGGACATGGCTATCATAATAAAATGCACATACATTTCTAAAGGGACCCTTGAATGTAATTGAACAGGAAATAAGAAATGTTTCTTTGGTTTGGGCCGAGCATGGCACAAGGGCTATCGCTAACTAGTGGTTTTAGAATCGATTATCCTCTTGATTTTCCATTGATTATTCCGTCAATTACTAAGGTAATCGCCCGAGTTTAAAAAGTTTAACCGGTCACGACAAGTTTGTGGAAGATGCTTGGCTTTTTTTTTTTTTTTGCAACATGGCCCTGGTTGATTATATTCTGCTGGTCATTTTTTGTAAGAAATACCATCGCTTTAAGCGTCCTCTTCAGGTCTGAAGCTGCATTAAAGCCTTCTGTATGCTCTAGCATAAAAAAACATATGCATACGTTTTTGGGACCATGGTAATATTTAAAATAGAACGTATTTATACGTTTTTTTTGGAGCAAATGAGTTCATTAGAGTTTTGATGCAGAAATTTTTGTTGACCAATTTTTGGGGTCGCCATTTTTTCCCCCTCAGCATGGCACCAAAGTTCACTATGATTTTGAATATTATCTTTGAGAAAGTGGGTGCGAGCGCCAAACCATTGTTGTGTGCTGTTCTAAATGTTCTTGTGGTCAATTGACAAATGGATAAAGTGCTTATTTATTTATGTCACTTTAACAGAAGCATTAAAAGCTGCTTTTAATAAAAGTATTTAATTATAAAAAGCAGACACCACAAACAGCTCTTACTGCCATAATGGATTTTTTTTTTTTATGAAAATGTTTTCACTTATTGGATTTTTGTGTGTGTGTGTTTTTGTTGTTTGTTTACGTGAAATAGCAAGTCTCTGCTGTTTGCTGCTACTCGCTAATGAGACCCGTAATGAGTCGTTCTGGCGGGAATGTTGCGCTTAACGCCGCACTTTCATTAGCTATCCCCAGCTAGCATGTTGGCCCTACTAACAAGCTCGCTAATGCATTTGCTTCAGACCTTTAATGTGCCACGTTTTTGCTCGTTGCTCGCTGAAGCTGTCAGGAGCTAATCGGTCCACTTGATGCTAAGTGAAGGTCTCGCTCACGCTGCCGGGTTGGAGTGATGGGAAGCGAAAGGCGGCCGACGACCCATTGCAGGGGCTTTTTTTCCCAAGCGCAAACGCCACCAAGATCGATTCAGCATTGAGTAGTGGGTTTCAAACTGGGGTGCGGCAAAATAATTTGCAATAAAATAGGTTGTATTATTAAGAAAAAAGTTCCATAAAGCAAACATACTAAGCCTGCTGTAGCTTTCGGCCAATTAAAAGCTCTGATATGGTTGTGACATCTTTCTATTCCATAAATCATGAATATTAAGGTTGAAAGGTTAAAAAATACAATTAATTCCCAGTACAGGGTTCGGGTTAGGCGTTTGGATTATGAGGGGATTTTTGGATACACTTCCCCCTTGTAAGTGTTCCCCTGAAGTTTGAAACCGCCAGGATTACAGCACAGACAGTAAAAAGTGAAGTCCGGTGAAGAATGTTCCGTGAAGCCTTCTCAAGAGGACTCGCGGACATTTGGCTAATTGTTTCCTAATTAGATGTGAATCAATGAGTTGCATTCTAATACTCTTGCGGGACGCTTGCCGAGCCGTGATGGATGGAGGTCCAGTCAGCAGAAATGCAGAGCCGGACTGCCGCCATGTATGCATTTGTCTCAGTCTCTTAGATTAACTTCGCTCCCGGCTGTTTGCCTGGATTTTGACTGATTTTGCAAGGCCCACAGAATATTGTGTTCTATTGCTATAAAAACATGGAACCTACCCAAAAAAAGATTAGAGTTTAGAGAAAGATTAGTCTCTTCTTTCATCAGGAAAAAATAGTATATTTCTCTCTGTTTCTGTTTTGCAGCAATTAGCATTAGAATATAGCTAAATTTGATCATTATTCACTAATCTGTTTAAAACACTGGGGATTTTATTTTGCAACATGGCCCTGGTTGATCTCTTATACTCTGCTGTCACCTGCAGGCCGTTTTAGCTTTAAGCGTTCTCTTCAGTTTGACCGGAATTGGTGAACCGTGTACTTGAGCATACAGAAGAAGGCTTTGATGCTGCCTATGAACTGAAGAGAACGCTTAAAGCAAAAATGGCCTGAGGGTGGCAGCAGAGTATAAGAGATCAACTCGGACCATATTGCAAAAAAGCTCTAGCATAAAAATAAAAATAAACGTATAAATGATGGTTTGGATATGCCCAGAGGAGAGATAATGACAATATTGGCAGAAGGATACCAAGTTTCCAAATGCCAGGCAGGAGGTCTCGAGGAAGACCAAAGAGGAGGTTTATGGATGTAGTTAAAGAGGACATGAAGGTAGTTGGTGTGAGAGCAGAGGATGCAGAGGACAGGGTTAGATGGAGGCAACCGATTCGCTGTGGCGACCCCTGAAGGGAAAAGCCGAAAGGTAAAAAAGAAGAAGAAGAAGAAGAAGAAGAAAAAAACGTATAAATATGTTTTTGGGGATCATGGCGATATTTTAAATTGAACTTTTTTTGTATTACAAATGAGTTAAAAACCATTTAACATGTAATCCAGCAGAAACTATAACTACAATTGCAATCATACTTGTCTAATCAATCATTAGTCAGTGTTAAGCAAGTCAGGTTAGAGCCGTAAACGCACAATCTATGATTGTTTACATTTTCCACCACAGTCATGTCGCCGTTTTCAGGGCTTGAGCCGATAAGCCTAAAATAATAAATAAATAAATGGTGTGAATTATTCACACAGCAGTTCCTACTCCCTACTGAGGTGCTTGTGATCAGTCGAGGTTGGAATCTGTTGCCTGAAGAGGTCGTCCATACCCGCAAGCACAGTGCACATCTGCCCATGTGTCATCGAGAGTCTTTTGAGGGGAGGGGGGGCATTTGTATGTTCTTCCTGATCTTGCCTGGGGTTCTGTCTGGATCCGGCAGCTTCCTCAGATAGTCCAGAAAGGTTCACTGAAGAGATGAAATCTATGAAACGTATCTTATTTATGAAACGTATGTAAAGTTTCTAGTATGTTAGCATGTAGCATGTTAGTGGTTCAGGTAAAGGAGCACGTTGTCAAACCCTTCAAGTGGTGCGAACATGAAGTGTTAAGTCTTGTCTTTATGCATTGTGAAGTTTGAGTTTGAGAGCGACACTTCACCGGAGGCTCTTCTATTTATACATTTAACACTTCCAAAAGTGTTTTAGCACATGTTAAAATTTGGGCGCAGCTTCATCTTTTTAAAGTCACGTCGTGTCTAGAATTTGGTAGGCGTGCCTATGGAGAAGAGACAAAAAAAAAAAAGGGCTCATGAGCCCGATGACCAATAACAATGCAGGGAGTCAGCCATTTTGGCCGTTTTATCTGATTGCGATTTCACGTCTCTCATGAGTACATTTGTTTTTTGTCATTCTATGCTTGGAAAAAGTAGCAATGTGACGTGTGCATTTCGCTAAAAACACACGGAATGAGTACATCAAAGACTTCCAAAATCCACTTCACAAATTCAAATACAAGAAAAAAATAACTATTGACTATTAAAGGCCATGATCTATTCTAAATAATGTTAAAAAAATTGTTTCCTATTCCTCAGAATTTCAACCTCTAAGAGTAAATATTCTCTAATTTCTGTTATGCTCCATGAAAACAGACAGACTATCTTTGTGTTGAATCAAAATCAAACATTTACAAACTTTACTGCTTGAACTCATTCACTTCCAGCCATTTTCACTGAAGCAACCCCCTTCGCTCCCAGCTGTTATTACTGGATTTTGACAGATTTAGCAAAGCCCACAGAATATTGTGTTCTATTGCTACAAAAACATGGAACCTACCAAACGAAAGATTAGAGTCTCTTCGTCGGGTATATTTGTATCTGTTTCCGTTTTGCAGCAATTAGCATTAGAATATAGCCAAGTTTCATCATTATTCACAAATCTGTTTCAAACTGTGGGGAAAAGAGCTTGTTTGCAACATGGCCCTGGCTGATCTCTTATACTCTACTGCCACCTGTTGGCCCCTTGTGTAATAACTACCATTGCTTCAAGCGCTCTCTTCAGTTCAGAGGCTGCATCAAAGCCTTCTGTAATGCTATAGCATAATTAAAAAAAAAAAAATCATTTAAAAACATATAAATACGTCTTTGGGATCATGTTAATATTTAAAGTACAACATATTTATGTTTTTAGGAGCAAATGAGTTACTTTGGAAAACATCGTTAGTTTTGCTTTTTTTCCTGACGTTATGGACCGAACCACTAAATGAATCTTGATGTTATCGAGTTTTCTGCACAGTCAATTTGAAATGTACTATTTTTGTATTTTTTATTGACAGGTGATTTGATGAATTAAATAATCGTTAGTTGCAGCCCATACTATAATTTGAAGAGGCTCTCGGACCAGATTTCCTATCGGCGATCATCATCTTACTAAAGCGTCCCAAAAATGTAATTTTTTCTGTAACCCATCTTCAAATTTTCAAAATTCTTGACACGTTGTCCTTCAGTTTGAACAACGACCTGGCTCAGCATTTGAACAGATCCTCATTCATGAGAACCCTCGTCCCGTTGATGTTGAGAGAGGACCATGTTCACAAGCCTATCCAGTGATCTCAATCAATGGAAGGAAATGTGATGGCGTTTACGCACATTGAAGTGACGTTTGACCAAACATGATCTTTTTCTACATCCGACACCCGCGAAGGTGTTTTTGCATGTGCTAAAAGCAAAGTCAGGCATGGCTTCTCCTTCCTCAAAGTCACGTCTTGCTCTTCTCAGCAGGGTTGAGTTAGCCGAGATCAAGGGCCGAGGGGTCTTGATGTTTGTTTATCAAGTGTCATTTCAGTCTTGAATTTGCGTGTGTGTGATGTTTGGGTGTGTTTCCCTCCCACCCAGCGGTCCTTGTCTCTGTTTGTGGTCCACAGGTCCTCCGCTGCTTTGTTCCTCCGCCTCCTCCTCCCCCGTCGAGCAGCTCCGGTACCCTCCCCCTTGCATTGCGGCCAATCAGAGCCAGGGGGGGTTGCTAGGTAACAGTACGGCTCAGCCAACCCGGGACTCTGACTCGGAGGATGAGTTTGGCCACGGTTCATTCTTAGTTAAGGCTGGCTCGGGGAACCTGTACGCCGCAGCTGCTGACGGTGAGTGGTTTCTCAACTCTACTTGCTTTCTGGAGGCCTGGCCTGGCTCGCCATCCCTCGCTCCCGGACACCTTGCTTTGTAGTTCGCGCAGACGGCTGTGGGCAAGAACATGGCCCCTCAGTTTTTTCTCCTGTCTGCAAGAAAGTTTTGGAGTCGATAAACAGCCTCAGGAAACGCCGGCAGGGGAGGTCTGCCGAGTTCAGATGTTGCTTTCAAAGAGATGGATGATTTTGATTCAGAAGGAGGGATTTGTCGCACTTGGCGGCGCAGTGGAGTTTTGGTTAGGACTCGTTTTGAGGTTGTAGTTTGAATCTCGCCTCCTGCCTGAGTGTGTGGAGTTTGTATGATTTCTTGCGTGGCTTGTAAAAACGTGCATGTTAGTTTCATTGATGGCTGACTTAATTGTCCACAGGTGAGAGTGTCTGTGTGAATGGTTTTCCGGCGACCAGTCCAGGGTGTTTGCAGACCCAGTGTGTTTGCAACCCAACACACGCTTAGGACCGCCTCCTAATTTGAATAGACAGTCCTGACAGTATTTAATTTTTTTATTATATTTTTTATATTCGTTTTTATTTTCACTTTTATTCAATTATTTATTTATTTTTATTTTTGTATTTATTTTTACTTATTTATTTATGTAGAGATAAAAAAAAAATCCATTTATATTAATTTTTGTATTGAATTTTTTGTTCCATTTTTATTTTAAATTTTATTCGTCATTTATTTATTTTTAGTTTTAATACAGACATGGCCGTGTTGAATGCCTCAACATTGCTCAATGCCTTAGTGGTAGAGTGTCCGCCCTGAGACTGGGAGGTTGTGGGTTCAATCCCTGGCCGGGTCATAGCAGAAGACTATAAAAATGGGACCAATTGCCGCCCTGCTTGACACTCAGCATTTAAAGGGTTGGAATTGGGGGGGGTTAGATCACCAAATGACTCCCGAGCGTGGCCCTTGCTGCTGCTCACCGCTCCCTCAGGGGATGGGCCAAATGCAAAGAACAAATTCCGCCCCACTTAGGTGGGTGTGACAATCGGTGGTACTTAATAATAATAATTAATAATAATTGTAAATGATGTCAAGTGTTAACCCGGTGAAAGACATGACTTTAATTAACAAATCAAACGCGGCCCCCTGGAGCCAGATTAACGCTTTTGAAATGCTCCCGCGCGATGCGTCGTTTAATACGCGTCGACTCCTCACCAAAGACGTCGTTCTGAAAAGTGCTGTCGACGTGCCAAAACGCGGCAAGCAAGCCGAGCCGCCCTAAGATGCATTACTGATGCTGATGAGAATGATTTGGCTTTTTGGCTGGGCCTAAAAACTAGAGCTGTCAAACGATTACATTTTGTAATCAGATGAATCACATTGTAGAATTTTGATGAATCAAAATTAATCACTTAATTTAAAATTTTATTAATCAATGAGTTAACGCTTTAACTTTGACAGCACTACTAAAAACTCAACAATATTTTGGTTCCTGTTGCAAATTTTAGGGGCCCTAAACATGACCCCTGCAAGCTCACTCATAGCACCCCCTGAAAAATTTCGAAATATCAGACGCTGACTCCACGACTCCGCTTGCTAAAGTCACATGACCAAACTCAGAAAACAGCTGAGCCGTGATTGGTCATTACCTGAGCCCTGAGCAACTGTGATGTCATTTTAAAACGGCTGGACTTTGCTGCTTACCTCATATTCCACAAACGCAATATTAAAGACATATTTTGAGTTTACTTCCCATTTAAAAAGCAAGCCTATATTCTTGAAAAATAATCCTTTGATTTGGAAAAAAAACTTTTAAGTTCCATACTCATGTATGCAGTGCTTAACTCATTTAATCCCAAAAATGTGTAAACATTTTTTTTAAATACGTTGTTGTTCGCTCCCAAAAACTTCCCCAAAAAAAGTTTTTTAGTTTTTTTAATGCAAGAGCATACAGAAGGCTCTGATGCAACTTCTGGCTTCAAGCAATGGTAGTTATTACAAAAAAAACGACCAGCAGGTGGCAGCAGAGTATAAGAGATCAGCCAGGGCCATATTGCAACAAGCTCTTTTTGACAGTGTTTTCAACAGGAATGTGAATATTGACGAAACGTAGCTATATTCTAATGCTAATTGCTGCAAAATGGAAACAGATACAAATATGCTTTTTTTTTCCTGATGAAAATCTTTTTTTTGGTTCCATGTTTTTATAGCAATAGAACACAATATTCTGTGGGCCTTGCGAAATCAGTCAAAATCCAGTAAAACAGCCGGGAGTGAGGGGGCTTGCTTCAGTGAAAATGGCTGGGAGCGAATGAGTTCATGAATGTATATTAGG
This sequence comes from Leptonotus elevatus, assembly GCF_054856555.1. Classification (NCBI taxonomy): domain Eukaryota; kingdom Metazoa; phylum Chordata; class Actinopteri; order Syngnathiformes; family Syngnathidae; genus Leptonotus; species Leptonotus elevatus. Next base: position 23,273,269 of record NC_141245.1, on the reverse strand, counting down.
CCACTTGTCCCAAAAACAAGAAACTTTTCCACAGCTTCTTTCAATTTCAATCTCTTCAATGACAACTTTCTCTCCTCTGCTGACAACACCAAATAAAATGCTCTCAATAATTGATCGAGTTCCCAACGGGTCGAATTACATCAAACTCCAAAGTGTCTCAGCTGCCCGCCTGCTCGGGAAGGAACACAAAAAAAAAAATGAAGCCCCCCTGGAATGAGTTATTAATCCCCCTGCAAATCTCCTCCTTAATTCCTCAAGAGGTGACACGGTGGCCATCTCGCCGTGACGAGGGGGAGGGGGGGCAGGCAACAGCGGTCATAATACTCTTTTCCACGGCAGATTGCCCACCTAACAATACGGCCGCTTTGCATAGGTAAAGCAGTTAGCTTAGCCTCGGGGCTGTCAGGAGGATGACAGCAGCGGTGGAGCGAGGAGGACTTCTTCATTGCCACCTTTTAGTTCCACATTCCTTTTCGGATACCAACAGCTAGCGTGTCATGCTAAATGCACTTTTCTCTCCGGGAGAATACAAACAATGGCCGACGGGAGGAAGGAGTTAATTACGATCACAAAGGAGATCAGAGGAGCCCCCGCGTTGTTTTTTTTCTTTTCCCGCCATACCACTCATTAAGCCAGCTAAAAGTTGCTGCATTGCAGCACATCACATGCGAGAGCGCAGCCATCACTTTGAAACGATGCAGCCAAGCCATGAATCAATTGTTGTAATCGTGTTTGTCGCTTATTGTTTAATGAAATGATTGAACAAGAAGCCTGTGTTCAACATTTGTCTTGTGAGTACTTAGTGTACCTTTTTTTTTTATACTTCCCGATTCCTCAATGAAAATGCCGTTTAATATGGCCTCAGCATGCACTGAAGCTTGTTTCTTCCCCTCCCAAAAATAAAAATAAAGTCAGCCCCTGAAGCCAGTTTCATTTGGCCACATGAAATTTGAGAGGCATCATCTATCATGAGTGCCACAAAAAAGTCTGAACAATCCGTGCTGTAAAACAAATTCTTTCTGGAATCTGTTTGGAAAAAAAGTACATAATGACTTATTTTTTGTTTATACAACCATTATTTAATATCACATGATATCTCTCTGACATTCTCAGTCAAAACTGAGCATTTTTGTCACCCGAGCATGCATGGGAACTTTCTTGGCGTAGTAAGCGTTGTTTATACGTCGTTATTTCAAAATGGATCCCCTGAAGCCTCTTTAAACTTTCAGTTTTCTCTGAAGCGGCACTTTTTGACCAATGCTGGCCATTCCAAAGACAAACTTTTGTCTTTTGAATTTGTGTCCGACTGCTTCAAATTTGGAATTGCGTCTGGGAGAAGACCTCGCTGGTTATGTCTGTCCAAAATGCGCATGACCAAGACGTGGGCAGCATGAAAATCGTCTGTTTTTGTCCTTATTTTTCCACTCTCTGGACTTAAACAAAAAAAGATAAATCAGTCCTATTGTATCTGGTTTTCAGAAAAGAGTTAAAAAAAAAAAAACTATTTAATTCATATATTATAAAAGGTACCCCGACTGTCATGACATGTTAGCTCTATATGATTTATTTGGTTGTTACTAACATAACCATGTGATACATTTTTCAAAAATCATTTCCAGTTGAATACGTTTTGTAGAAACTTGATTTGGACGTACGCCACCATTGTTATTTACGTAGCAAAGCATTCAGTGCGTAGCGTTGCTTTCTGCCGAGCAATGTGAAACGCCTCGTAGCGTTCCTAAAGGGACGATCAAAACTCTTGACGAGAGCACGGCGTGGGGGGGGGGGGGGGGGGGGGGGGGGGACTCTCCTGATCGCATGTTGCTTCTTTAGGAACGCTACGCAAACTTACCTTGCTTTCTTTATAATCGTTTCACAATGCTCGGCAGAGAGCCGCCGCCATTCTACGTCACTACGCACTGAATGAGTTGCGACGTAAATAACAATGACGGCGTACGTCCAAATAAAGTTTTTTCACAAAACGTATTAAACTGTAAATGATTTTTGAAAAATGAATCTCATAGTTATATGTTAGTAACAACCAAATAGATAATATAGAGCTAACCTGTCATGACAGTCAGGGTTCCTTTTAACAAACGAGAATATTCCAGATGACCAAGAATATACACACATTTTAAGAAAACACAATTTCTAGCAAACACTTGATATGTACGAAATTATTAGGTACGCCCCATTTTCCAAGTATTGAATGTTTATCAGCGTTTTTTGTTTTTTTTAGAGTTGTTATTTTTTTTAGAGTTGTTATTTTTCCCCAATGCCTTTCAATGGGCGTCATTTCAACGGGCCAATCTGTGGGGGTCAGAGGTTCCAAATCCAGGTTGAAAAAGTAAAAACCCTGCCACAGTTTGGCTTTAGCCCTAGGTGCTAGCTAGCGAGCTCTCTAGCTAGCTCCCCGGGTATTCGGTTACCTGCTAGGGAGCTAGCTAGCTAGCACAAGGATGTTAAAGCCAAACTGTGGCAGGGTTTTTACTTTCTGGACTGGGATTTGCCAACCCTGGTGGGAGTTGACTGTGCAGTAAAAAGTTGTTTAAATAAATATATTAGGCCATCACCATCTTTTTTTTTTTTTCTAAACAATCCAAAATCTTGAATTGTGTAAAGCCTAGAAGCTTATGTGTCCAGTGAAGGTTTTGTTCGAAAGCGAAGCTAAAAAGCTCCTTCTGTGTCTCCGATGTTTTTACGGTGCACCAACAGGCGATTAAAAAGCCAGACAAGAGTAGGGGGAAATAATTTTTCATTATAGGTTTTTAATTGTCAGTAAACAAGATCACAGTCTGTGTGCTGCACTGCAGAGCAGGTGGCTTTTTATCACATCGCATCACGCTTGCCCGAGGTCATCTCCGAGCCCACGTGCAGGATTTAAGTGTTCCGCAGGATTTCGAGGTAGGTAGCTAAATAAACCTGAAAGGATGTAGTGTGGGTTTTCTTTTTCGCCCCCCCCCCCCCCCCCCCCCCTTCCCCGCCACCTTCTTCTTGGTTTCCCTGGGAGGAACCCGCACGGCTGCAAGGCTGATGAGGCCTGCTCGCTGGAGCCTGCAGTCCCTTTTGTGGCTGTGGGCTTTCTCCGAGGCGCTTCCTTCCCGGGGAGGCTGCCAGCGGGAGCCCCCGGCCACCGCATCTGAGACACACCGGCCTCCCTCTATTAGCATCTCTTAATGCTCAGCAGCAGGGGGGGCCGGGCCTCTGAGGGCTCTCAATGCAGCTGCTGGAGGGGAAAAAAAATCCAAATAAAAAAAGGGACTCGCCCGCCCTCCAGCAGCTCGCACCTGACCGGGCCGGAATGCTGAGCCGTGCATGCTCAAGTCCTGGGGAGATTTCTCTGTGTGTGTTGGGGGGGGCTGCAAGAGAAGTTAACTAAGCTCTCAAACTGCTTCGTCATCCCCCTATGTATTTTGTTTCATGAATAAAGTCTATCCATCCATCCATCGGCCATTTTACGATCGGGAGCTAGAAATTTGAAATAAGAAGAATAGAAAGTTGCCATGACTTTCATGCAGTTGTAAGTAGAGCTGTGAATTGCCTAGTACCTGGCGATTCGATTCGTATCACGATTCATAGGTCACGATTCGATTTGATACCGATTAATCCCGATACAAATCTAAAAACTGCAAATATTGGAAAAAAATTTTTTTTACTCAAATTTAGAAAATACTAATCAGTAAAATTTGAATGAAAATGTATCAATTTATCTGAAAATTCAGGCTTATAACTGAGCCACTGCATTTAACAAGCAGGGTTGCAGTCTGTTTCAAGTTTGAACAGCACTGAAATAAAATATTAAGGCTTAATGTTCCATTAATAAAACTTTCTTCCATGCTCAATGTGTGAATCCTAACCCTAAGTAAGATGTTTTGTTGAATATTCCCATAAAAATTGATGTTTAAAAATCGATTCGGCCGCATATCGAATCGATTCGAGAATTGCGCGCTGTAATATCGCGATATATTGCCGAATCGATTTTTTTTAACAGCCATAGTTGTAAGGAAAAATACAATATTGAGATATATAGGTCTTTCTTTAAAATGATCTGTCACCGGGTTTTTTAAAAAAGTTTTTTTTGTGGTATCTGTACTTGGTATCTGTGACTACCCAAGAGTTGAGTACTCGCATTGGTAATCGGTCTGAAAAAAAAATGGTATCAAACATCCCTAATTAAAAAAAATACTGTTGTTGTTGTAATGTTCTTCATTCATCAAAATGGCTGACCTCAGGAAAAATGTAGATTCTGTGTGGCCACACGTCCAAAAAACATTGAAAAATAGACTTCCTTGTTGTTGTGGACATGACATAAATATCAAGATGATGTCATTTAGTCTGGGCTTCAAAGGCCGCGTTTCTCTTGATGTCTTCTTGTTGTCAGTGGAGTGCGGCCGGCAAACAATTTGTCCTCTTGCATTCTTGTCAGTGCACAGCAAGCGTAGCTAATGCTCTTTGCATAGCGACATATCTTCTTCTTCTTTTTTTTCCTGACACAAATTGAGATGCATCACGTCCATGGCATGATGATCGTCGACCATCTGCGCCCCCCCCCATAACGAAATATAGGAGCCCTCCCTGATGGATTTGCGGCAGACGGACGTACAGAAAGCCGCGCGCATAACCACTCGTCTTGTTTGGACGGTGACAGGAAATCCATGCGTTCTCGGGAGAGCAGCGGCGGGCATCTGCTGGCGGCCGTGCTAATGGCTCAGGATAGCAAAGAGAAGCTCAATATAGATAACATTACAGTGAACCCCTGTTGATCGTGGGAGGATGGATGGATTGTTTTCCCCCTCCCACATTCTCTGAACACGTTATATTGATCAAAACATGCTTACAATCATGTTTAAAAAAAATAAAAAAAAAGTATCACCACATCATCACCACCACCGCTAAACAATCGGAATCATCTTTATTGGCCAAGCATGTTAAAAAAACACACAAGGAATTTTCTCTAGAACCTTGTGCCACTTTAGATTATGGCTTTAAAGCAAACATGGTGAAGCGGCATGCAGCTGCTATGCTGCACGCAAATGGATTAAGTATAAAAAAATTAATAATTCATGTTAAAAACTAGGGCTGGGTATCAGTTCGATATTATTTATGGAACATCAATTCTTCTTAAATATCAAATTATCATGATAGAAAACTCCACAAACATTAAATTCCAAATAAAATTTTGCAGAGGCAGTAACTGATTAAATGATTTATTTATGAATGAAAATAACACGTTATAATCACACAATGACATCAGCATGGATGAGATAAAAGTGTTTTCATAATTCAAATTCAATAATTGTAAAAATAAGTAGAAAAAATTCTGAATTGTCATAAAGTGCAATAAGGCAGGTCTTTCATAAATATAAGAAAATAGTTTTAAATTCATGCGAACAGTAAATTTCAAGAAAACAGTAAGATGCAAAAAGAAATGGCCTTTAAATTTCTATTTTCTTGTTAATTTATGGGAAAAAAGAGATTAAAATAATCGATTCATGGTTTTATGAATCGATATCATGCTCGGAAAGGAATACATGTATATCGATTTTTTGATTTTTTTTAAACCCAGCCTTATTAACTCATTCACTGCCATTGACGGCTACAGACGTCAAAAATTAATTTAAACTATTTCTATTAGTTTAACATTTTTTTCCACTTTTGTCAACAAGAGTGTGAAAACCTTCATATTTTATTGTACATTTAGAACAGATATAAAACTTGTGATTAATCGTGAGTTAACCAGTTAAGTCATGCGATTAATTACAATAAAAAAAAAAATCCATTTTAATAACCTTTTTTTTTATCGCATCAGGCGATTAATTTTTTTTTAAATTAATCACATGACTTCAATAATTAATTCACGATTAATCACAAATTTTATATCTGTTCTAAATGTACAATATATATATTTTTTTAGGTTTTCATACTCTTAATAAAAGTAGAAAAAGTGTAAAACTAATAGAAATAGTTCAAATGAATTTTTGACGTGGAATGAGTTAAGAACTATGCTTTTTTTTTTCCCTCATTCCTTTGACTAAGGTCCCTCCAAATATGTCTCATGTAAAATCAGTCCATGGCTAAAAATAAAAACAGTTGAAAAATATCACTGACATCACCGATTAATCAACTTTGACTCAACTTTCATCACATTATAGTAAAAAAAATATATAAAATCTTTAGTCATTAAATTTCTTACGTGTAACATTTCCTTTTTATTGTTCTGAATCATCAAAATACATTTGTTCTCGTTTTGCTCTCCCCGGTAAGCGTGCTTGGCAACATGTTATTTGTCACATCTAAAGCACTACAATTAGTAATGCAGGCCAGCACAGCGGTAGAGCCACCGTGTGTTTGTTCGCTCTACGACGAGTCCGGGAGAGACGGCTGCTATTCCCGCACGGAGCTTCCCGGCGGACTCGTCTAATGGTGTGGCAAAGAGTGGGCTCGGGGCGAGCCGGCAGAAAAGTGTTGCTTGACTGCCTTCATGACAAATTCTATTTGTATTTTATTTTTTTATTTTTTTATATATATATAGTATAGACAAATACTACTGGCCTGGAAATAGTGCAGTGGTGATTAGCCATAGGCGCTGCAGAGCTAAGCGAGATGTAATGATTTATTTAGGAGGCCCATAGCTTTTGATTAATGTTGTCCAATCCAATGGTTCACACTCGGGGGAGGGCGGGGGAGGGGTGTGGGTGGGAGAGGGGTGGGTGTTCGGTATGTCACGATGTTTGGTCTCGGAGCCTGTGACCAGTACACGTTTTCTCACATCATAGCCTGATTTCTGTGTAGTGTGCATTAGAGCTGCCAAAATTAATCGATTAATTGACAAGTATCAAATTAATCAACAACTAATTTAACTCATTCAAACCCAAAAACGTATAAATAAATATTTTAATACTTTGTCCTTCACTCCCAAAAACGGATTTATACATGTTTTTTTTTTGTTTTTTTTGCTAGAGCATACAGAAGGCTTTGATGCAGATTCTGACATAAAGAGGTGGTTTAAAGCAATTGTAGTTATTACAAAAAACGACCAGCAGGTGGCAGCAGAGTATAAGAGATCAACCAGGGCCATGTTGCAACAAGCTCTTTTTCCCCAGTGTTTTCAACAGGTTTGTGAATAATGATGAAACTTAGATATATTCTAATGCTAATTGCTGCATGGAAACAGATAGAAATATACTTCTTCTTTTTTTTCCTGAAGAAAGAAGAGACTCTAATCTTTCTTTTGGTAGGTTCCATGTTTTTATAGCATTAAAACAGAATATTCTGTGAGCCTTGCAAAATCAGTCAAAATCTAGTAAAACAGCCAGGAGCGAAGGCGGTTGCTTCAGTAAAAATGGCTGGGAGTCATTGAGTTAATAATTGAGTTTGGAGACATTCTTTAATTTAAAAATGTCGAAAATCCTCTGATTTCAGCATATCAACAGTAATTGTTTACTGCCAGCTTTTTTTTTTTTTTTACTTTGGAAAACAATGACCGAACCGGTAACATAGTACAACATAAATCCCCCCACCCCTATTTTTTTAATCACTATATGAATATGAAGTACGAAATAAACACCAATCACTAGTTAATAAAGAGTAATCAGGGAAAAATTCAAATTCATCAGATTAGTCGATTAATCGATTGAGTAATCAATCGATTAATCGATTCTTAAAATATTTGATCGTGACAGCACTATGTGCGCGCACGTGCATCATTTCAAGAAATGAGGCAAATCAGCTGTTGCATTGTACTTTTGCACGTTAGCATTTTTACTACTGCGACCACCACTTTGTAGCCCCCTTTGTACCATTACTGCCACTAACAGCAACCTTACTACGACCACTGCCGCCACCTGAAATATTGTTTCTGTTGAAAATGTAAAAAAAAAAAAAAAATCAAATAAAGAATTGAGATAGCAGTTCCTGTTTTCTCAAATAAAATTGAATGAATGGCGCAATTCGGTGTAATAACGCCGTGGCGGTATTGTGTGGGAGATGACGACTTAATGCACGCTATCCATGCCTGAGTCCAGAAGCTGTAATTCATGTATGTGCTTGTTGCGCGTCCCACATGTTGTGTGTCAGTCAGCGTGTGGGGGAGGAAGACGTTTGCGCTAATGAAGTGCATTAGCTTAATTACGGGCCCAGAGAAGCGTCAGCGGCGCTCGGACTGACGCGCGCATCTGCCGGAAAGAAAAATGGAAAAAGTGCCTTTCTTCACACTCAATGCTGGAGAAGAGCTTCTGTTTGCTAAAAGCATGTGAAAGTTTTGCCCTTTGTGGTCCAGTCGGCATCCTCGCTTTCTCTCAGATAACTAATGAATCGCCTTTTCTTTTCAGCCAGTCAATAGACAACCATTCTTTTTTTTTTCTTTTTTTTTGCCGTCTTTTTGAACGATTGCGGCGAAGTGACGTCGGCGAGGCTTGGCTTTGTTTTCAGACGTTAGCCTTTTGCTTTAAAAGAAATGGCTCGAATGAAAGGAGAATGAGTGTACAGTCGTTATAAATATACAATTATTACATGTTAAATTTGTAAAATAATTTAGGAAATAATTTAATACAATTATATTCATTGAAAAAAAAAAAAGACTATGTATTTTTTTGGTTTAATGAAATTAGCAATGAAGGAGAAAGAGTCATGTCTGTCTTTTTAGCTACACTGGATATAAAAAGTCTACACACCTTTTCAAATATCGTCCAAGAGCCACGATGAATCATTTCAAAACTTTTTCCACCATTCTTGTAACCTGTGCAACTGAATTGAAAAATGCAGGGAATTTTGAACAGTTCAGTAGGGCTGCTTGATTATGGGAATTTTTTTTTATCACGATTATTTAAACTATTATTTATTTTTGGATACAAAACAAGATCATGTTTAAGCATTTAAAAATATTAAGACCAATTACAAAAAAAATAAAAACACTATCATTTTTTAAGTTCCTTTTGGACCAAACAGAATTTATAATAATATTTATGTATTTATTTATTTATGTTGGAAAAAACTTGTGCAATAGGACAATCATTTATTTATTTATTTTGGGTACAAAACAAGAAAATGTTTAAACGTTAAAAAAACAAATAAAAAATATTAATAAAATTTTTTTTTGAAACACTATAATAATTATGCAAGTTCCTTTTGGATGAAACAAAATTTATTAAATTAGTGATTTAACATTTTTAAAAAGGTGCAAATGTATAAATTAAAACAACTCAAAAATTATTATTAATAATCTTCTTTTTTTTTTACGATTATGCTGGTTTTATAATTGTGGAGTGTATTTATTGAAATTGTATTTAAATTTCGATTAATTGGGCAGCCCTAGCAGTCAGTGTTAGCGCAAACACTTCAGGCCTCTGCTAGAAAGCAAAATAACATCAGGAAAAAGCCTACTAGAACAGCTGCACTTTATTCACAGTGAATCTGAAGCCCTTCAAATGGTGGCAGGCGTGTGCTGACATTTGCGTCATCATGTTTGTTCATTAAATAAGATATGATATTCATCCATGCATGTGTGTCTTATGTACCATGTTAGCATAATCGTATTAGCGTCGTTTTAGGCAGGTCATCCCCCAAAACTCACGCCGGTCCCCTTTCTTTTTTTTCTTCTTTTTTTTCCACGGCATCTCCGCACCGGCAGCCGAGCTAATTACAAGGGAAGCGCCCCGTTCGGCCATCTGTCGACGCGACACTAACGTGATATACAGTAGCGCTCCCCCCTGCAAAACACTCTCCTTGTCTGGGCTCCCGACCATGAAATATGTGGCACTGAACCGGGTTCAAAGCCGAGTGGGAAGGTAAATCAGCGCCCGGTGCACTCTTTGCAGATGGCCAATGAAAGATGCACATTATAAATCTAAACGAGCCTGTCGCTCGCTAGTTTATGGCGTCCGGGTTCTATCTCTGGCTTTTTTTTTTTTTTTTTTTGCCTGCTCGTCATAAAAGACTTCAAAGTGTTTGAGCAAGAAAAGCGACGACGCCAGATGACTAAATGCTGTTTTTATTGTTTGGTTGTGTTTATTCGAGTGGCACTTTCTACTTAGACTTTAGCATACACGCAACCATGACGTCCTTTAATTTAACATTTTTTTTCCATCAATCCATTTTCCATTCAGATCTGTTGAGGGTCGCAGGCTTGCTGACTTGGAACACCCGCGTACTGTTTTAAAATGCCGCTCCAGATTCCCTTTCTTCGCCAATGCCATCGTTGCATTGCCGAGCAAGCAAAATAGCTTTGAATGAGAATAAACAAAAACTTGAAAATTCCCGCAGAGATTTTGAACGAGACTGCTGAATCTTGAAAGTTTGAAAATTGTATTTGATGAACAGTTTCATGTTGGATTGGTTAGAAATGGTAAAAAAACAAAAAAGAAATTTGAGGAAAAAATCCCAATATTTGTATTTATTTATTTATTTATTATTATTATTTTCTTTTTTATTATTTTAATATTGGGCTTTTATTTTGAAACTTTGAGAAAAAAAAAAGGAATAAGCGGAATGGTTAAAGGTTTGCACAGTTAAAATCAGGCAAAATTTGTAGAAATGAAAGGGGGGGGAATGTTTAGTTTGGGCTTTTATTTTGAAATTTTGAAAAAAAGTGAATAGGAATTAACTGAATGGTTAAATGTTGGCACAGTTAAAATCAGGCAAAAATTTTGAAAATTAGATGGAGGTGGGAACTAAATTATAATGTTGGGTTTTTATTTTGAAATTTGGGGAAATAAATAATTAAAAGGAATGAACTGACTACTGGTACAGCTTTAAGTTGGAATGGTAAAAAAAAAGGACATTATATAGGATAAAATCCACAAAATTTTAAATCGGGACTTGTATTTTGAAATAAAGAATGTAATAGCAATAAAGTGAACAGTTAAATCTGTCAAACACTGAAAATTAGAAGTATAACCCCCAAAATTATTTTAAGCTTTTATTTTGAAATTTTGCCCCCAAAATGAGAAGAGTGTCATGAAAATCACCTCCGTCGGTGAAGGCACGCGAGAGCAGTGTGGAATGGAAGGAAGGAAGTTGGATGAACTCAACATTTCAAGACTTTGCTGTGCTAATTAAGATTGTGGCCATTAATGTAAATAATTTTTAAAGTTATTCCAATTTAAATGACAGTTTTAGCCCCCACGCCCACCACCCCAAATAAATGCAATTTATTATTTATTTATTTTTACAGTGAATGAACTCTACAAGCCACACAAAATGTCTGCACCAAACCAAAATGGCCGACTTTTTTTTCATGCATTGGTCCTTGAGACTTTTTCGTGCGTCCTGTTATGATGGCCCTGTTTACCCAATTTTGTGTTAATGGGTAATATTGATGTCGGAGGCTGTTTTGCTTTTTTTTGGAGGGGATTGAGTTTTAATCTTAATTCCCAATCTTAAATTGGATGCCAGTGTAATGCATTTTTTTTTTTTAAACGTATCATTGCAAATACCTCGATTTGGTTTGAACGCATTTCCCTCGCTTTTGCCTTCCAGACGCCGTCTTTCAGAACCACCCTCGGCTGCGCACGCCGCCCCTGCCGCTGTCCCACTCCTACTCGCCCAACCACCTTCAGCACCATGCGGCCTCCGTCAACTCTTTGAACCGGGGCAACTACACGCCGCGGAGCAACCCCAGCCCCGCGCCCACCGACGGCGGCTCTTCCGCGCCCCCCGACGGCGGAGCCCCGGATGCGGGCGGCGCCCCGGACAACTGGCTGCTCAACAGCAACATCCCGCTGGAGACCAGGTAGAGTGCGGCGCCGTTTCCTTGTCGACAGATACAGGACGGAGTTTTAAATACAATCTTATTTTTTTTAAACAACAAGAAAATAAGTAATGGGAAGAAAAGGAACAGAAAAGGAACATTTGACTTGGCAAGATTTAGCATAGCCAGTGATAACATTTAAATCGCTAGTTCTAAAATATCTTGGTTGTACAGTATCTCATAAACATGAGTACATCTTTCATATTTCTGCAGATATTTAATTTTATGTTTGTCTATATATTCCGCTCGTTTCATTTTTGCGTTGCCTACGTACGGAAGAGGATTAGGGCCTGTCAAGTGAAAAGAAAGGGTTGGCAGGATTCTCACTTTAAAGTGAGAATTTTGACTTTATTCTCATAATTCAGACTTTAAAGTCAGAATTCTAACTTTATTCTTTATTCTCGAAATTCTGATTTTATTCTCAGAATTCTTACTTTAATGTGAAAATTCTGAATTCTGACTTTATTCTTTATTCTCCAAATTCTGACTTCAAAGTGAGAATTCTGAATTCTTGCTTTATTCTTTATTCTCAAAATTCTGACTTTGAAGTGAGAATTCTGCCAAACTTTTTTCCTTTCTCTTCACTGGCCCTAATCTGCTTCCGTACGTCCGTGTCAAACATAATCCAATTTTAACATGAACAAGTCACATGGCACTGTGCTCAATTTGACATTTTCACTTAGGGGTGTAGTCACTTTTGTTGCCAGGGCTTTAGCTTTAGTGGCTTTAACGTTGTCCCATGAAAAAATGTAACGAAATATCTGGTATATAATAATATCGGGTTTACTTCACTTTTGTGCGATACTGTAATTCTATTAGTTATCTTGGCAGACAAAGAACGAGCATATTTTGCCTTGATTTTCATTTCGTGACATTTGAATGATTTATGACACTCTAGAGCTAACAAGAAGCAACGCAATGCGGTCAGCCAGGATGTCAAGGCTGACCATAACAAGAGAAGAGTGCTGCTTTTGGACCTTATGTTTTTGTGTTGGTAACCGTGGCGACGCGGCCGGATCTCAATTATAATCACCAAGTGAAAAGCTCCGGCAACTTGTATTTGCGGCGCGTTAATCAGCCGGCGTATGGCGGCGCGGCGCACGTTCATCGACGGGATGCTTTTGCGTCAAGTGCGTCCGTTCAGTGTCGTCGGTGCTAATGTAGCTCTGCTCTCATTATTATGAGCACGCCCCAACCAAATCAAACGGAGCGAACGCTCGGCGTGTGATGGCTTCCTTCGCCTTGCCTGATTAATCAATGTTTGTTATTGTGGATCCTCCCGGAACGGGATCTGATCACTGTATTTAACATTTAGAACAGCTTTGGACTCAAGTATGTTCTAATTCTCCTTTATATGACAGGATAAGTTGGCCAGTTTTGAAGTTTTGGGGAAATTATTTATAAACAGTAAAAACCAAAGTATACCGATTATTATTAGTCAAGGATGCCGATAACCGATATTTGGAGCTGATATTCATTTTCACTAAAAGGGAATATATTGGCATCAAAATTTGGAAAAAATACAAACTCCAGCTCTTTTGGGTGGGTTAAAGCATATGTTTATTGAGCAACTTTAAGGGTTCGTAAAATATTGGAGTTTAAAAAAAAAATCTTACTCAATAGGCATCTTTGTTTTAAAAATCGGACAAAAAGTTCTGGGATCTCCCAGAGATGGTAGCATGTTTTCAAAATTTAAATACAAACTTAAACAATAGTTTTCTACAATAAATAAAGTATTCAAAAATTCTAGAATATCTGAAGTACTGTATTACATTTTTACTTATCTTAGTTTTAATTTCAAACAAAAACAAAAGGTGCGAGAGACTTCCCAGGGTCACCAGCATCTGTGAAAATTTTTATAAAAATGTATAATAATTTAAAATAGTTCCCACTTTAACAATTTTTTTAATGGATCTATTATCAGCCATATGATTATTCAAAATGGCCGATGCCGATATTCGTTAAAATGCTGAATATCAGCGCCGATAATTGGCCTATTCCTAAAAAAAAACATCAAAAAAAATATCAGGCCCATCAAGTGCACTTTTTTATTGTAAAAATAAAAACCCTTTTCCAAAACGTTGTATGCTAACAAGCTAGCTGATGGCATGACAATGGCCTCGGAATCAAAATGTGAATTCCGCGGCGTTCGGTCGCATTCCAATCTGGTGGCACCCAGTCCCGTCTTCTTTCTTTTCTTTTTTTTCCCCCCCCACGAGCGCAGGTATCTATGCTCATTAAAAGTTGGATTCCTTGCCCATGAAAAGACTTCAAAAGCAGGACTTTTCTCTTGGAGCAGCAGCCTTGTCGCATGCGGATGCTCCTTTTCCTCCATCGTTGTTTGCGTACGGAACAGACGAGGAGGCCGAGCGGGGAAACTTGAGCGCGGACCGCAAATGTGCAACAACCCCATCATTAAGGCTGCTTCCTCGTGTGAACGCAATCGTAGTGACAAGCTGCTTTTGCAAATGTCGTCCCCGCAAAGCAACAGCAGTGCTACCCACCCCCCCCCCCGTGTCTCCAAATGTCCCCAGAGTTTCCTTTTATGTCACCTATTTGCCGCATGTATCCTGCTTCCACTTTGTTGCCATGTTCCGTTTGTCGCCTTTGTACACCATTACCCAACGTCCTTCACCTTTGTCCCTGGTGTCTTCCATGTTCTTCTCGACGGCGTTGACCCCGTGTACTCCAATGTTTTCCTTAGTGTCTTCCATTTGTCACCTACTTTATGTACCCTATTACACGAGGTCCTCTGTGTTCCGTTCATCTTATCTTTACCCCAGTAAAGAGTACGTCCCTCGTGTTCTCTTCGTCCCTCGTATCTTCCATTACCAGTTCAGTACCCTTCATCTTTGTCCCTTGTCTTTCATTATCATCCGTCGTCTGTGTATCGCTTCACCTCATTTACGTGCCCTTTGTTAAAGCGTGTCTTGGCCCAAGTGTCTCACGTGATCTGTTGGCCCAAGGGTTGAAGTGACGAGTTAACTTTACTACTCCGCAATGGCCAGGGTTATTATACTTTTGGATTGTTCATTTTAGTTTGTTATTATATAGTTTCGAGTTTTTAAATTTAATTATTTTTAATTAGTTTTCAGGGTGGTTCTGTTAGTTTTTATTAGTTTTAGTTTTTTTTTTTCATTCTTAGTTTTAGTTAGTTCTAGTTTTCTCTCTCTGTCTTTTTTTTTTTTTTTTTATTCTGCGCAATATGTAATAAACACCATGGTAAAAAGGAAAAAAGTAATGCATTTCTTACCTAGCGTTGCATTTCGCTGAGTTAAATGAAAATGCAGGCGAGTCAAGCCATTGGAGCCAAAAATAAGGCACGCAAAATTGTCGCAGAGGAGCGACGTCATCTGAAGATGCTTTTCTATTGGCTGCTGCTAGATGACATCACTTCTGTGTGACACACTTTCAAACCACTTTATTCTGGTTAATATACTTAAAATCATCCCCAAAGGCTCATGTATTAAATTAATTACCAAAGACTAAAACAAAGGACAGTTTCGCTATTATAGGTAGTTTTATAAACATAAAATGTAATTTCAAAGCATTTTCGTTTTTATTTTATTTTGTCAACCTTGGTAATGGCTGAATGTGATTGGATGAACCATTCAGTGGGCGGGGCCTGTGAACCTGAGGAAGGCGGGGCGAGTGCGCGAGTGATCTTATGTTTAGATGCGTGCACAACGAGTTGACGAATTACCCAAAAAATATCAATAATCAATTAATCTCTCATCACTTAAGTATCAAATACAAAAAAATCGGAAGTCGTTCAACCCCTCTGGTCACCCTTCATGTTCTGTGTCCCAATCTAGATCCTAGTACCATGACTCAAACCTTGTTACTTTATTTCCTTCACATATGTTTATACTATGTTCTAGGGGTGTGCCAAAAAATCGATTCTCATTTAGTACGATTCAGAATCGATTTTAAATGTCTCAAAATTGATTTTATTTAAATTATTTTATACTGTCTTGCCTTTGTGTGTGCCTTTATTTGGAGCGCTATTCATGTTGTACCCGGTTTGGCCACTGAGGGGCAGTGTGGTTCCACGCGGTCTAATACACTGTTAAGTTGTAGCCACATTAGAGAGTAGAAGGAAAAAGTTATTCCAATAAAAGTTTGTTTGTTTTTTCGGCGTGGAGCCGTTCTTTTGAGTGATAAAAGTGCCGCGAGTAGCGCGCTAATTAGCATTAGCGAGTCAGACTGGAGTAGATCATTACAATTCCTTGCACATCTATAGATTGAAGCAAAAATCATTGTCAATCAAATCATTTGGAAAAAAAAATCATTTGCAATCGAAAATCGATTCTGAATCGTATCGCAGACCCAAAAATCGTAATCGGATCGAATCGTGAGACATTCAAAGATTCCCACCCCTACTATGTTCTATGTTTTTTTTTTTTTCCTGATGTACCATATCAACCTACAGTATGTCCTTCATCTGTGTCTCTGTTATCTTCCATGCTCCATTTGTTACCCATGTTCCCTTATCACGTATGTCCTTGCTATTATCCCTTGGCTTCCATTGCCTTACATCCAAACAATTCTTTCTGCTTAAGAGTGACGGCTTAGCTGGGACGACGCACGGCTAGCAATAGCATTTAAAATCATTGCTCTACAGTCACCTTCAGGGTTTCCTACTTTCCTATTAGTGACACGTTGTTCTCTTCCAACCACAACCTTACAAGGAGCCAGAATACTCTAATGTTTATTAGAGAGGAGCAAGACGCTTGCAGAGAAGGGCAGGGCTCGTACAAAACCAGGTAGGCCAGTGTGCCCAAATGATGGGTGGAGGCTAATCCCACCTTTGTTGTAGTCGTCTTAGTCGTAGCAGTAGTAGTAGTAGTAGTAGTTCCTTAAAGTGTTCAATGTCCCACGCTGTCTGTCCTTGTTGAGCGGAACACTGTACTTTCTTTGTGCTCCCCGCACGCGCATCTCACCAGCGGCTTCATATCCATCTCTCCACCTGTGTGTAGAAACATAGCAAAGCAGGCATTCCTTGAGACTTTACAGGACAACCCCATTGAGATGGACATACTGGCGTCCGCGCGCCGCGACGCCGCCTACAACGACGGGTAGGTCACATGCTTGCCCCGCTTCTGTCGCTAATGCCTTGCGCTATGTTTCCATCAGACATTCTCTGCCTCTCGATATGCCATCGGTGTGTGTGTGTGTGTGTTTGTATTTGTGTGCCAGAAGCTCCGTCCGTCCCCATGTAGCCCTTAGGCGGATAATGAAGCGTAATCGCTAACTTAAGAGGCCGTGCAAAAACGGACCCCGCATGTCCGATTGTGAGGCAACGGAAGCACATTATTTTCTCTTGGACAATCGGTGAAGAAAAATAACGATACCTAGAAAGACTCTCAGTAGAGCATGGATCTCTGCCAAGGAGGAGAAGTAATGCCAGACGGCTGGAGATTGGTCCCTCGGGCTTAGCGGCGAGATTAATACTGTACAGAAAAGAAGCAAAGCACGAAACGCTTGCAAGGAAAGATCAAGTTGCTTTTGAGACGGTTCTGCTCCAGCCCTCTAGGTGGCAGTAATGCATTTCCCATTAGTTCCCAACCACAAACTTTTAACTCATTTGCTCCCAAAAACTTATAAATACGTTCTATTTTGAATGTTTTAAAATGATGTATTTGTACCTTCTTTTTTTTTAATGTTTTTTTTATGCTAGAGCATACAGAAGGCTTTGATGCAGCCTCTCAACTGCAGAGAACGATTGATGAAATGGTAGTTATTACAAAAAACGGCCAGCAGGTGGCAGCAGAGTATAAGAGATCAAACAGGGCCATGTTGAAAAAATCTCATTTGCCCACAACTCTAAAGAGATTTGTGAACAATGATTAAATTTAGCTATATTCTAATGCTAATTGCTGAAAAACGGAAACCGATAGAAATATACTTTCCTGATTAAAGAAGAGACTATATTATTTATTTTGGTAGGTTCCATGTTTTTATAGCAATAATAATAATAATCAGGCGATTGCTTCAGTGAAAATGGCTGGGAGTGAATGAGTTAATATAAAGTTTGAGTAATTTTGGCTCGAAATTACATTTATCATGAAGGTAAAAATCATCACATCCAAATTTTCACACCACACCCCAATTTGGAGTCCCGACACAGTGTGACGTAGTCCAGCATAAGTGGCTATAATCCACTTAACAAAATTCTTAGATCCGCACCTTTATCCCATTCCGAAACCAATCAGTTAATTGGATTTTACGCTTAAGTAGTTTTTAGTGTGCGAATGAAACGCTGGCGATTAAAGCTTGTTCTTACTCAGCGGTCAGGATTATAAAAGAATAAAAACAAACGGGATGCAGGACAAGTCTTAGGTACCCATGTATGGAATTTAACAGGAAGTTGGTCATATCTGCATGAAGCAGCCATTTTGAACGGATTCCGAGTTCATTTTTGACAAACTTTGACTTTAGAATTCACCCAAATGAGCTCCAATCAATAGAAGCCAATCTTTGCCAAGTTGCCTATAGTCTTTTCCCATAGATGTCGAGAAAAATAGCCATCATAACTCCTCAAGCCGCACCGCCGTGTGTCCGCCCCGCCCCTGTACTTAAAGGTAACACATGTTCCCAGCCACGTCCTTCGTGGCACGTCGTAATGTGCCGTTTAATCACGTCCGCCTCTTGTAAACGTGTCAGTAAAAGGGCCTTGACAGTGGCGCGCCCGCTTCTGATGGACCTGCTAGTTTGGCCCGTCTGATGTGGCCCCGGCGCCGTCCTCAAAGGACGAGTTGAATAGCCTTGACACGCACTCCTGCTCTTCCCGGGAATTACTCCCCCCCCCACGCGTTGCCGTGAATACGGAAAATAGAAGTTTGATTTAATATCGATTCGCTCAGCGGGCGTGGTCCGCAGGCCATGCGGTGCTGGGCTGAGGAGGGAAATAGAGCAAAAAATGTTGCATTGATCATCAGAGTCGCAGCTTGTGCTTCTGTCGACTTGGCAAAGCCCTCGTCTCGACCATGTGATGGATGCCGTTAGTAGATGAGTAAGCCCACAAGTTAACAAATAAACGTCTTTGGAAAGGCAAACATGATGAGACAGAAGATGAGCCTACGCTGGAAAAACTGGGCTTAAAAAACAAAATGGCAAAGATGTATGTTCATTTAGGTAAAATGATCTGTCAAAAGAAGAGGAAAAACTCATTTGGCAAAATTTCTTTATCGAAGTGACCTGAACAAAAACCCTCCATTGTCTTACCCTTACACCTTTGGAAGGTAGGAAGGAAGGTAGTGTTATGGAAAATAATTATTTAGAGACGTATTAACATAAGTTAATACTGTATTGTATACAATTGTACAATGAGCTTTTCACTTCTTGTACATGAAGCAATATCAAAGTGACCTTGACTGACAAGCCTGCTCGGAACGGACTGCTTGCTTTCCTGTCTAGCTGACCTTCCTTTCTCCTCCCAAAAAAACATAACCAGGCAGCATAAAGAATATTTCCATGCTTCTTAGTGCGCACTCTCTCACAGACCACTATCTTGTAGACTGCTCTGTTAGACTTGCATATATTTGAAGCTTCAAATTCAAGTTTCATACATAGGGTGCAGAAGTTGGTAGGTTGGTATAATTCAGTGTTGGGCAAACTCGGTCCTCAAGGGCCGGCGTCCTGCAGGTTTTGAAGGTTTCCCTGCTGCAACACAGCTGATTCCAATCAACAGGATCGTTACCAAGCTTATGCAGAGCTTGTCGATGAGCTGATCATATATCAGCTATTTTGGAGAAGGAAAACATCCAAAACCTGCAGGACTCCGGCCCTCGAGGACCGAGTGTGCCCGCCCCTGGTATAATTGGTAGATAGATCAGTAGGTAGGAGTAGGTGGGTAGGTTAGGTATGGGTAGGTTGGGTCTGGAATAAGGTGCATGCTGAAAACAAAGATCCTTTTTTGCAGGAACGTCTACAAGAGTCAGAATTAAACATCCTGCCAAGATAAAAGTCCTAACAAACGTCATGAACACAACATTAAATGACACAATTTAGAAAAGCGGAAACAAAAACATGCAAAGTAATCCGTTAGTTTACTTCTTCGATGCAATTCCAACATTCAGCACAAAATTGTGTGTATTTTTCTTTCCATCAAAAATATTGCTTCAGGTGAAAGCGTTCCATGGCTCGAAAATGTTAGAGACCGCTGCTTTAGCGCGTTTTGTACCTCGCGGCTAATCCAGCAGCAGGGTTACCATGGCGACGGTACAGAGTGTGCCTGGGAACACAATTACACCTGATAGACAGCCCGCGACATGCACTCAAGCCACTTCCCTCCCCGCAGGCACTTCCTGTTCAAGCCAGGCGGAACTTCGCCCATGTATTGCACCACGTCGCCGGGGTACCCGCTGACCTCCAGCACGGTGTACTCGCCGCCCCCTCGACCCCTGCCCCGCAGCACCTTCTCCCGGCCCGCCTTCAGCCTGAAGAAGCCCTACAAGCATTGCAACTGGAAATGCGCCGCACTCAGCGCCATCCTCGTTTCCGTCACGCTGCTCTTCCTGCTGGCCTACTTCATTGGTAAGTTTCAACCTTGCCCGTGCCAATTATCCTCACCAGGAGGGCCGGTGAGTTGGAGCCTCGCTCTTTCGGTGAGACACCCTGAACTGTTACAATCGCAGGACACATATAGACGAACAACCGTTCACATTCATATTCAGGACAAATTGCTTTGTTTTAGTTTACATTTAGCATTAGTTTTAGTTTTTTATATTTAAGGAGTATTTTTGGAGTGCAAAAATGCTATATATATATATATATTTTTTTATTATTATTATTTTTTTTTTTTTTTTTTTTTTTTTTGCAGTGTGCAGCCCGTTGCTCTGTCACCAGCACGCTCACCTTGGCCGTAATAACGTTGTCGCTTGAGAAAAGTGCAATCAGCGTTCTTGCCGGTCAGATAAGAAAAGACTTGCAGGTTTTTATATTTCTTTTTTTAATAAAATAAAATTCCCCCCAACCTGTGCGCCCCAGCTGGCTAAAAGATATCTCCGCACTATTAAATCAGCTCTTTGCCTTTTGGCCAGTCCCTAAGTGAATTACACACTCCATCATTTATCTCTATGATCTATATTTAATACAGTTCGCGCAGCCGTCTGATGGTTGAAAGCGGACCTTTGTAAAGATGCCAAAAGGTGTGTGTGTGGGGGTGGGGGGGGGGGGGGGCTTAAGATGACCATTGACTTTTTTCCCTTTAGTTGTGTTGATGCAGATGATAGTTTGTGTTAATTTAAACGTTTTTTCACCCAAGTTAAAATGTTTATTTATTTATATCATTAAACAATTGGTTTAATTTACTTATTATAAATATTACAATAATAAATACAAAAATATATACCATTTTACAATGCATTTATTTATTTTTTATGTATTTTATCTAATAATTAATTATAATAAATGTTTTTAGAAATGCTTGAAAAAGAGAGAAGTGATTGTTATTGTTTTTAAAAATGTACACATTTTACATTTGTCATTCTTTCCTAATTCATCTACAAATGTGGCCCATCTGTTCCGAAAAAAACAAAAACAATTTGGTCCTCAACCACAAATGCTTCCTTGCCCGATTCATATCTATGATCTACATTTAAAACGGTTGGTGTGTGTGTGCTTTGCGCGATGATGGTTGAAAAGCGGACGGTTGTAAAGACGCGTCATAAAAACTGAAGATGACCGTTGACTTTTTCCCATCGCAGTTCTAATTGGTTATCTGGTTGCAGATTATGTTCACCTACTAGCTTTAATGTGGTACCATTTGGAGCCTCTAAATGTATGAAAAGGCCAGTCGAAGAGCACGTCTGGACTTTTAATTGCTGGCTTTTGTGGTCATGCAGCTGCTATTGTATCCCAGCAATATATTGGGTTTATATTGTTTTATATTATTGTTGACTGGAAATTGATTGCTTAGTAAGCATACTTGAGATGTCAACAAAGGCCATAGTAGTGTCTTCCGTTGACGTTTCCTCATTTTAGATTCCAAAGACCGAGCTAACCTTACCATTGCTGTGATTAGCTAGCGATTAGCCTCTTTAAAATCAGCTGCGATAGGCTCTATTTATCCTCAATCCCAATAAGGACGTGCACTTTACATAACAGATGGATGACTTCATGGAACTTGATTGCATATCATGTTGAACTTTTGTTCAGTGTGAGCTTTAATCATTTTGAGCAGGATGAGTAATTTGGGGGGGGGGGGGGGGTGCGGGGGGATACTTGGCATTTTAGCGTCGCCCATTGGTCTGTTCTAAGATACCTGTTTTGGGATTGGGGTTCCTTTGGGGAAGTTGCAGTTCAGGTGTGAATATGTGGAAGTGTATGTCGGAGTAAAATGGCTTGAACAATGAGCAACTGTTTTGTTATTTCACCCCAAAAGCCCGGAATTTGTCAACATTTGGAAGTTTGAATGGATGGAATGGATGGTGCGGAATAACATTGGCAATCATCTCTTTAGCTGGCGCAGGTGTACCCGATTCTGTGGGCACATTGTATACAATTGGCCAAGTGGGCACACAAATGATTTCAGCGAGACAAATGAATTTTTCATTGAGGACATTTTGAATAGATATTATGCCATAACAATCAGGGAAGGCAATCAATTTCCGGCTCTTCCTTCCCCCGAGGATCTTGCGCACTAAAATCTTCATTAATAGTAATCTATTTTATTTAAAAATTCATTCTTTTGTCAAAAGATTATTAGCTGCGGTCTTGGGCCGGCGGTGATTAAAGATGAATCTGTAGGATTTAAGGAGAATGAAAGTGGATTTAGGGGGTCCTGGCCCAAAGCCCCCGTTTCATCACATGTTGTAATTATACCCCCCCCCCCCCCCCCAAAAAAAAACCTGACACCATCTCCAGGTGCATCAAAATACAAGGAGACTGTGGGTCACCCCAATCAGCATTTGTGTTTAATTAAAAGACTGATGAGAAAATGCATTTGATTTCGAGTGCAATTAATTGCGCAAGCTTATAATTGGGGGAACTGGAGGCGAGATGTCTAATTCGGCCAATTAAGTCTCGTGATGCATGTTGCGACCTAAGAGTTGGTTTTGTTTGCTTGCCACTTTGTGAGCTTAACTCAATGAAGTGCACCGTGACTCGTCAAAGACTTCACAATGACAGATGTTAACTGTGCTTGTAAATCAGGATCACAAACTCCTCACTTGCAGCCATTTTCACTGAAGCAACCCCCTTCGCTCCCGGCTGTTTTACTGGATTTTGACTGATTTTTGTAAGGTCAACAGGATATTCTGTTCTATTGCTATAAAAAATAAATGTGTATCTGTTTCCATTTCAAGTCCATCCTTTTTTTTTTTTTTTTTGTCCTTTGGCGTTTTTGGGCATCTTTTAAATGAAGCGCTAAACGATTTAGCAAAATAGTCTAATTGCAAAGCAGTGAATGAGTTAACGCCGAGTGGTGAGTTCAGATGTCCCTTTGATGATTAAAAGTGGCGATGTGATCAGAAATGTGGCCATCACCGGCGTCATCACATCAGAGGAGCTTCATTCAGCCTGCGGCAAGCAGAGCCGACTCGCGTCGGATGGGCCGAGGAGTCTTTTGCTTCCGTGTCCCTTAATTGGCACCCGGCGTGACCTGACTTTCCTGCCAAGATGTAAGCGAAAAGAGGCCACAACATAACATGCTGGGAAACTCTTGACAGGTCATCGCCTTGTCGAGAGCTCAGCTTGTCTCATCACTGGATATCTCATTAAAGTGTCTAGTTAGTCCTACAAAAACCTCATCGGTGTCATTGCAAAGTTTGTACAACCCAAAAAACAACAAAATAGGGCGTCTCTCTTGGCTCGCATCCAATCCTCTGCCGGTGACAGATACCCTGACGTAAATCTTTAAAGACGGGAGCACACGTTTGCCATTGGAGGCCTCGGGGACGGACGGGATGAAGAATGGAGCCCGGCAAAGACATATTACTAGGACACTTGGAACGACGCATCCTGCCTGGTGACTTTGTGAAAGTGTGTTTCCTGCCCGACTCGCTCACTTTGTGCCTCTCTCGCCACTGAGTGGACGTAAAACCACAAATCAAAAAGGAGAGAGGCTCTCGGCGGCTTTGGCAATGACAAACAAAAAGCCGAGCGCTCGGTTTGTTCACTGGCTGTCATTGCGGACATACATCAATGCCTTGTCGTGTCGTGGAGAAACTTCTTGAAGAAAAGCAGAGGCGACTTGTCGAGGCGTGACAATTACTGTACTGTACATGAACACAGATATTTATGTGCGCATGGTCTTTTTCATTGCCTTTTTCTCCTTCAGTTCAGTTCATCCATCCATCCATCCATTTTCTGTACCGCTTGTCCTCACAAGGGTCGCGGGGGTTGCTGGAGCCTATCCCAGCTGGCTTCGGGCAGTAGGCGGGGTACACCCTGAACTGGTTGCCAGCCAATCACAGGGCACACAGAGACGAACAATCATACTCACAATCGCACCTATGGACAATTTGGAGTGTCCAATTCACCTGCCATGCATGTTTTTGGAATGTGGGAGGAAACCGGAGTACCCGGAGAAAACCCACGCAAGCACGGGGAGAACATGCAAACTCCACCCAGGAAGGCCGAAGCCCGGACTTGATCTCACAACCTTTGCACTGGGAGGCGGACATGCTAACCAGTCAGCCACCGTGCCTCCCAGTTCAGTTCAGTGCAATTCAATTTATATTGCGCCAAATCACAACAGAGGTTTTCTCAAGGCACTTAACACACGGAGCAGGTCTGAAACCACACTCCTCACTTAAGAAAAAGACCAACTGAACCCCACATAAGTAAGCACAGGCAACCAAGGGGAAGAAGAAACCTTACGCAGGCCTGAGATTCAGCGTGGAAGGGTTCAAAAGAAGAAACCTTACGCAGGCCTGAGATTCAGCGTGGAAGGGTTCAAAAGAAGAAACCTTATGCAGGCCTGAGATTCAGCGTGGAAGGGTTCAAAAGAAGAATAGTTGAGCGACAGAGTGAGGGTTAAGTTTCGCCCATTGCTGGTGACTCCGTTTTTGACCTCCTCACCCACGGATTCCAAAACTAGAAATTCCACTCCCTCATCTTTTACGTTGGGGAGTGCAATTTGGAATCTTGGATTACAACAAAATTCCAAATTCCAGTAGTTGGAGGCCCGGCCAGCGGGGTGTCCGTAGGCGTCCTGTGTCCGATTTCGAGGCCCCATCGCCCGGTAAAAATCCCCGACCTCGCCGGGGGCATTTGGACCTCCAAAGTCAGATCTTTGTTTTTTCCTGCTGGGAATTTGGACCAAGTGGTGCCGATTGGAATGTTTGGAACGAACCTCCACCACCTTCCCCGCGGTACTCAGTAGGTCACTCTGATCATTCTCATACCTGGTTAGAGAACTGGGAAAACGAGAACAGGCAGTACGGCAACTGTGTAGTAGTTCAACTAGTCAGAGAACCTTCTGTCTCCCACAAATGACGTCCTTGATGTGTCCATCCTCTTTGTTGGGGACTGCACGGGGCTTTTCATGAATATATTTTAAGGGGGCCACATCAGCCTCCTGCTGTCAAGAGAACGAACTGTTGTATTTGACCAGAGTTGACGAGTTGGGTTATTTATAACTGCAATTGTGGTATAATCTAACAGCGAAGCTGTGAGACAGTTGGAAGTGTCTCCGAAAACCGTCAGTGGATTTTCTGTCCCACTGTCGGGCGGTTTTGTGGGTGTTCAAACAAGGTAAATATTGTTTCTTTTGTAACCCAGCATGTCTGGTTTCGTAGACTTTAGATCTCAATCTTGAATGAACCACACACCTTGTGTTTCGGCTTTTCAGATGTTTTGTAAAAAAAACTAGTACTGCTCAAGGCGAGATTGCGACGAGTGTCTAAGGAATAGAAAACGTTAAAGAATAAACTGCATGTAAATACTTTTCAGAAGAAAAGAAGCCTGCGCGGCATGTCCTTAATTTGAGCCGGGAAAAATTCGGAGTCGCACTTGAGTGTAGTACAAAAAAAGACATTCTGCTTTGTTGTATGTCAAAATAAATCAAATAAGGATGAAAGGCGAAAGGCTTAATCAGTTTGCATATGGTATTCAATTTAACGTCTTTTTTTTTTTTTAGCACCGTTTATGCAAACGAATCACGAGAAAGTCAGACTTTGAAGTGAGAGAAGAAAGTACAGAAAAAGATCAAACTATCAACGTTTTCGTCTGCGTCGTCAAGTCATGACAGGTGCACTTATAATCTTGTCTGAATTTAAAAACGAACTGTCTTAAATCAAGTGAACAGCTCTCTCAGCATTGGCCTGTTAAGAGTGCCAATTTCAAAGTTTATAAATGAATTGTGTGCTTATTTACTCGAAGATCTTAAGAGAAGCAACAACCCAATCAAATGGTCCTATTGAGCTCCTTTTTTCTGCTGACTGTCGAATTCCAACGTTTTTCTTTTTGCCTCGCTAAGCTCATCTTGTCCATTCTTGTATTGGTGATCTGTCACCTACCCCACCCTTCATCACTCCCCCTAGCCACTTCTGTCCCCCACACCACCATTGTAGGACATTTCTTTTGTCGACCTTGTAAAATATCAGCATGCTTCATCCACTGAGTTCACATTGAAATATCCTTTGTGTCTCCGAGCTGTTTTTTTTTTTTTACTTTTGGGCTTCAGTCTTGTTGTTGGGGGTGGGGGTTAATCAGCTTGGGGCGATCACAAGGCAGCAGGGGTGGTCCATGCCAGCGTCGGCAGGCAGATGTTGTCGCTCGAGGTCAACACGGCACTCGGATGCCAGAGCTCAGCGGAATTTGCCGTTAACCATTAAACCGTGTGTCATCTTTGGTTCAACGTCTTGCTTTCACTCGCAGGGGTGTAGTTGAAAGCTTTTGGGGCAATCCATCCATCCATTTTTGATGAAACCTTGTGTTCTGGACAGATGTGGCAAATTCAGGTCCAGAAGGTAAAAAACCTTGCCACAGTTTAGCTTTAGCCCCTGATGCTACCTAGCTTGCTAGCTCCCTAGCAGGTAAATGAGCACCAATGGTGTTAGCTAGCTAGCTAGTACCTGGGGCTAAATGCCAGAGTTTGGCTTTAGCCCCTGATGCTAGCTAGCTAGCTAACCACCTGGTGTTGAAGCCAAACTGTGGCAGGCTTTTTACTTTCTGGACCTGGATTTGCTACCTCTGGTTCTGGATTTTATTCCAGTTGACTGACCCTGGACTGGTCAGCAAGCCATTGTCGTCAGCCAGGTGGACAATTAGGTTTCCCAGCCTTTACATTATGTTTAACATCCCAAAAATATAATGGAACATCCCCAAATGAAAATTTGTCTTTAGAATAATATATTCTAAGTGCCTCCACTAGCCTAAGCACGGCATTCTGGTTAACATTGTGTTTGTGGAATATGAATTAAGCAGCAAAATCCACCCATTTTTATCCATCTCAGGGGGCAGCCATTTTGTCTTTTACTACCACTTGCTCTCGACTGAAAATAACATCACAGTGCCTAACGGCGTTGGAGCTAACGACCGTCACGGCACACCTGTATACTGGGTGACGTTAGCAAGCTAAGCCCTAGGCACTTTGGCGTCATTTTCGTCGACAGCAAGTCACAAAATGGCCGCCCCGAGATGGATGAAAATGGGTGGATTTTGATGCTTAATTGATTTCCACAAAAGCAATACTAATCAGAATGCCGTGTTCAGGTTAATTCATGGTTCTTCTCAAATCAAAACAATGTACAGGGAGTCCTCGAGTTACGTCGTTTCAACTTAACGGTGCCCGTGCCTCGTTCCTACCTTTTTTCCCGTTAATTTTCCACAGTAATCAGGCCGTTTTAAAGTTATATAAAGTTGTGTTGTTGTTACCTCCAGCAACGTGCATCCATCGAGCAGGTCGGCTCACCATCAGGCACGTCACATTTCTATGTTTAGGTTTCCATTAGCTCTACTTTCCCGTCCGTCAGCAATGAATGTCCTTGCGGAAACACGAAATATTGGTTCCGTCATCTTCCGGCTCGCACAAATATGTTTTTTAGAATTACTGTACAGAGTATTTTAATGTAAATAATGACTTTAACGGTGAAATCCGACTTACGTCGAAATTCGGGTTCATCGCGTAACTCGTCCGTAATTCAAGGACTCCCTGAACAATAAATTTGATATTGTTAATGTTTAATGACTAGCAGAAGCATTCATAACATATCAGTGGACTTAATCATTAAATTGAGCAAATACTGGATGGATGCATTTTTGGAAGTATCAGTCAGCAAAATGCACCTGTCTCCCCTTCCAGCCATGCACCTTTTGGGACTAAACTGGCACCTGAAGCCCACGCAGAGACAGATGTACCACGTGACGGACGACAATACAAGTGGCCTACCTTTCCCTACGGACCTGAGCTTGAGACCGCTGGGCAACACGGGCTTGGAGGTACCTGATCGCAGGGGCAAAGACGACAGTAAGTGCGGCCTTTAAGCGCGTTATCGCAACGGCTCAGGCGGGAAGTTTTGTTGGAGAAGCAAAAGTTTGCCGATGACATTTGCGGCGAGTACGGTTGTTTTTTCGCATCGCGCCTACTCAGGCCTTCGGTGGTATGCGGCGAGATCTGCATTGTAATCCAATGAAAGTGCTTGTCAGTGGGAAAGCCTTATTTGTTCCTGGAGGGAGAAAATGGCACAGCTTAAGGGAGCCAGTGTCCCGGGGCTACGACTGTATGGGTGGGGGTGGGGATTAGCCACTCGCTCACCCTTCATAACGGATGTGATCCTTTCATCTCCCCCCCCCCGGCCCGCCGTGCCTGGCAGCCAAAGAAAGCATGTGCTCGCCCCACGGTACCGAAGGCTCGGCTCCAGGAAAGTTTTCTCGCTTCCATTCCGGGGCAAATGGGCCAAAATGTAGCCGTGCCATTTGCCACTGGCAGGCCACAAAAGGTGGAGAATGGGGTCATTACCATATAGATGAATCCCGCACTTGTCTTTTTTCGTTTAACACATGGCAGAAAAGTGTGTTTAGCCTGCGAGGCGGCTGCAGAAAAGGTCCGAGCTCAGCCGCCGGGGATGGGAAATCAATATTTTTGGGAATAAGTCTCATTCTGGGCTGCTGTCACTGCTTAACAATGACGAGCTGTCTCTGTCTTGTTTTGCCACCGCAGCACAAGCACTGCATTTACATGGCGGTCGGCCAAATCAGTTAATTGGCTTGGTAATGACTGACATGTAAGCCATCCCATAATGGCACAAAGAGTGACTGAACACCCGGCCAGTGATTTTACACTCGGACACGACAGGAATGAGGGACTTGGTTCCGCCCTTAATTCATTGACCTTCACCTGTTTTCAAAGTAGAGTTCCCAATATTGACAGCCGTGGCAGTCGCATTTTGATTCATCGTTCAAGAGCCGCAGAATTCTGGGGAGGGCAGCTTTATTTATAATGTATAGCACATTTCATGCACAAGGTAACTCGATGTGCTTCACAAAGTTACAAAACAACATTTAAAGGCAAACTAATTTAAGACATTAAAAAAAAACATTGACATAAAAAAAGAGAAAGAACAAGTATTTTGCTAAAATGACTAAAAGAACGTACAATGCAAGAGAGATTTTGGAGAGAAAAAAATGATTATAGAAACATTCAGCGTGGGTTGGGGGGGGGAGAGCATTGTTTTAAAGTTGGATTAAAAGCATTTACACGTCAGCTTTATTGGCGGCTTTCAATTTCTGTGCAGCAGAACAGCTAAGAGCTGATGCACCATGTTTGCTTTGAACTCTGGGCTCCACTAATTGACCCAAGTCTGCTGAGCTCAGAACCCTACCGAGTGCATATTCCATGAACATTTCTTTAATAGTTTCAGGACCCGAGTCATTGCCGTGGTTCGCAAACTTTTTCAATTTCAGAGACAAACTGGGCGAGATGCTCTTTACACCTTCCCGTTGAAAACTCTGCATGACGTTGGTGGTAGACTGCCCAGTGGTGCGGTATACGTTTTTTAAAAGCCGTCTACTCGCCTCCGATGTTCAGGTTGCATGCACATGTTAATCATTGCTGTCCGCCGTCGAAGTGCTACGGCAACAGTATTCAGTCTTGCTGGATCGCTATTTACCGTTTCGCGTATATGCCACATCTTTGCGGCCGCCATCTGCAACCTGAAGCCATGCCCGCCGCCGTGTCCCGAGGCTCGTTACGGCGAGCGCGTTCGTTGGAGCTCGTCAACAGATGTTGTCATTTTCCACCGAGTCCAGTACCAGGTGCAATAAGCAGCATATGGAGCTTTCCGCCTTTTCGGCTGCGCTGAGCTTTCCAGATCCTTCTCAAATATAATTACATCTCTCACTTTATTACTATAGGTTCAATTACAACTGTACAACTCGTGTTTATGTTTTCTATCTCGTACCATTTGTGCCGCCATATGTTCAACCTTTTTAATTCACTTTCCCCAGACATGTCATTACTTTCGTGGCAAGTTTCTCTGAAAACGTGTTGAGGCTTAAATTACAAAGCAACAAGGGGCGAAAAACATGAGGAAAACATCTTTGATTGATATTCTTAAAGAGAAGGTGTCAAGCTGTGAACGAATTAAAGCAACCGGCACGCTACAATCTTATTTTTCACTTCTTGTATGTCATCCAGATGCGACCCAAGTGTTACACTATCAATGTATTTATGCTCGCTGCTTTTGAGTTATGACAGGAACGGTCACACGGGGTCGTTTATTTTTTATTTTTTGCAATACCCCCCCCCAGGATTCCACGTGCCAAATTAATGGTGTGATCTCTTTGACCGATTTCCCGTGCGTGTTTGTGTGCACGTGTGGTTTTCAGGCAAATTGGACAGCTTGTTTCCCGACGACAGCTACATCGACATGGGCGAGATCGACGTGGGGCGAAAGGTCGCGCAGCAGATCCCGCCCGGCGTCTTCTGGCGCTCCCAGATCTTCGTGGACCACCCCATGTACATGAAGTTCAACGTGTCGCTCAGCAAGGACGCTTTAGTGGGGATCTACGGAAGGAGGGGCCTGCCCCCGTCTCACACGCAGGTCCGAGTTGATTTTCAAATGAGCTCATTTCTGCTAGAGTGGATTTAGTCGGGTTTAGCATAGAAAATAATGGAACCTAGTTTGTGAAATCTCACATAGTATGGAGAACCAAAACTGGCAAAATTAAAAATAAATAAATTAATAAGTCGATAAATAAATGAATAAAAGTGAAAATAAAAATGGATATAAAACATAGAAATGGAAATAAAAACAACAAAATATATACAGTATATCCCTAAATAATGAATAAAAATATAAAAAATAAAAATGTGATTCAAAAAATATATAAAAATGTTGAAATAAATTACATTAAATATTATTATAAATTAAATATCAATCAATAAATAACAACGCTCTGTTCTCACATTTATTTATTTCATGCTCTATATATATATATATATATATATATATATATACATACATATATAAATATATACATATAGATATATAGTTGTCGTTTTCATTTCCATTTATATTTATTTTTTCTTTAAAATTTTTGAATTATATTTTTTTTATATCTGTTTTTATTTTCACTTTTATTTTTTTATTTTGTTTAATTTTAGCAGTTCTAGTCCTCCATTACACACAGGTGGGATTCAATGTTCAAAAGTACTAAATTAGATCATTTATTTGTAGGAATTTGGTAGGATTTAATGCAAAAATAATATATTGTAAGGAAAAAGTGACATTATCACAATGTTTTAGAATGAGCTTGTTTCTGCAATGGGTGTTTTCATGAGAATTTTGTGCACTGTACATACATATGCAAGTATTCTATCCATATAATATGTATATTTGCCATAATGCAACACATGGCGTACTCTTCGCATTTTCTTTGCTTGAAATGTAGGACTTGAGATTCACTTAGGACTTACACATAACTTGACACCTCTGGTAAAAACTGAATTATGTCGTTAACCGACACCCGCCACTTTGTTTGTGCTGGTAAAAAGAATAGCATGCTCTCCTATTGTATTTACAATAATGTCGGTGCAGTATGAACAATTTTCCACATTTCTGCTCTGCGGCAGAATATAAATTGCTATATTGTTAGATCCAGCGCGGAATCAATTCATAACCCTTTCTACCGTATTATGAATCACCTTCTTTTGTTACGTCGTTGAGGATTTACAATACATTTCTGTGCAGTTGGGTATCGTCAATGAATCACGTAAAGGAGCCGAAGCCTCACGGGTGCAGCGAGAGGAAGGATTTTTCTTTTGCTCTAATTTCCCCAAGATATATCTCGTTATGAATCATATCTGGCTGCTAGCTCGCACTTTAGATTTCATTCTCTTAGCACAACTGCCGTTTTGCTTTTTCCCCAAGACCAATTTCGGTGGAAATTACCATCCTGTGTCATTTAGTTTTTTTCCGCCTCGTGTTGTCTAGAAAGTGGTCGTTTCTTACCTGTAGCTGATCAGAGTGGAGATGAAAGTGAAATGTGGCCTCATTGTTATTCATGGAGTCTGCTGATATGATGATGAAGCGACTGCTCGTAGATATTATTTGGCAAACTCACTTAATTTCTTCCTGCGGATTTCCATTAAAGGAAACTATATCAGCTGGTTTTATCAAAAAAGTGACAGCTTCAAAGCCAAGTTGATGACACTGGCTCGTTATCGGGACAGTTGCGTAACCCTGCTTTAGTGGACCAGCCTGGACATCTTTCTCGTTGTCAATACTGCTCGCATCCGTCCGCTTGTTTTATCCCAGAAAGTGTTTGTTGTTCACAATTGAGTAACAATTTTTATTTATAACATTTCATTGAACTTTGTTTTAATGCAAGAGAGACTAAAATATCAGAGTTCTGTTTGCGCTTAGCATATAACATTTAGTAGCGCATAGCCTACTTTCATCATCTTATGTTATTTATGGCTAGGCCATGGCTTATGCTATGGCTTTGTAAGCTAAGTCTATTTTATTAATGAACTAAGTAGATAGACATTTAGGATCTCGCCAGACAGGCAGACAGACAGCTAAATAGCTAATAGATAGATAGATAAGACGACAGCTAGCTAAATAGCTAATAGATAGCTAGGTAAGACGACAGCTAGCTAAATAGCTAATAGATAGATAGATAAGACGACAGCTAGCCAAATAGCTAACAGATAGATAAGACGACAGCTAGCTAAATAGCTAATAGATAGATAGATAAATAAGACGACAGCTAGCTAAATGACTAATAGATAGATAGATAAGACAGCTAGCCAAATAGCTAATAGATAGATAAGACAACAGCTAGCTAAATAGCTAATAGACAGATAGATAAATAAGATGACAGCTAGCTAAATAGCTAATAGATAAGATGACAGTTAGCTAAATAGCGAATAGATAAAATGACAGCTAGCTATATAGCTAATAGATAGCAAGGCAGCTAGACAAATAGGCAGAAAATAGGTCAAAGCTAGAGTTATCTTAGAGCTCGCTTTCAAGATAGTAAGTTGTAAATAAATCTTGATAGCTTCCTAAATTACCTAATAGACAGAGAAGCAGATATCTAAAAAATAAATCAAATCAAATTGTCTGCCGGACATACATTCATTGTCTTATGTATAGCTAGTTAATAAGATATATATTTTTTAAATTTACTTAACCAGAAACTACAAACCTAATAAGATCACGGTCTCTTTTTTCAGGGGCGATCCGTCACATCATAACAATGCAACGTAAGCAGAAAAGAACACAGTATACATAAAAACAAACTTTAAAGTACACATAAAAAGAACTCCGTACAATTACAAACTCAAAGCTCCTGTTGATGGACTAGCATCCACCCAGAATGGGGAGCAGTAAACACCGACCAAATCTACAAAATGCAAGCACGACAAAACAACAGCAGTGTAGCACATCACAACACCGTGAGGAAGATTTACCAAGTCAATGTGCAAAGAAAAGTGCTTACGCGTCAGAGCAGGAGCAACTGGTTTCAAGATATTCAGCAACTTTTACTTTAAAACTATATAAAGAGACCAACGAGGCCATTTTGAAGGTACTCTGAAAGTCATTCGAGGATCAAGGGCCGAAGTCAAATAGATCTGAGACTTATGCAAATTAATTAGCTAATAGCTAGATACTGACAATGGATAAAAGCTATTGTTTAGACGTACCGAACATTCAATGTCTTATTTATAGTCACTTGTAAATAAGCTAACACCACTAGCTTACGTATATAGCAAGATTCACAACTGCAGAGGAGCCCCATTTTGCAGCAAACCCATTCACTCCTTATTTCTACTTTAATAGCGTTCAGGCTGACTTCCATGTAAAGTTATGCGAAACGACGGAAGCCCATCCAGCCATGTTGTGGCCATGCTAATGCTCCTACCGCTGCCGCCATGGAAGGGATAACTTATTCATGCAGACCAAATGATGCTGGGCCATAACGCGGGCCCGAGAGTGCTCGCGTCTCACATGTCACTCTTAATGGCCCGTCTGCGGCTCATCCATCAATCCCGCCTTTGCTCACTTTCTCCTGTCTGGTCCGCAGTTTGACTTTGTGGAGCTGCTGGACGGCCGACGGCTCCTGGTCCGCAGCCCCCCCAGCCTGGAAGGCCCCGCCGCCTTGCAGCGGAGCCTCGCACCCATCACAACGCACGACACGGGCTTCATCCAGTACATGGAGTCCGGCATCTGGCACCTGGCTGTCTACAACGACGGGAAATACATAGAAACCGTCTCTTTTCTCACCACTGCCATAGGTGAGCACTCGGGGTGGGAATCGTTAACTTCCTTTCGATTTCGTGTCTGCGATTCGATTCAGAATCCATTTTAAATTCTGAATGATTTTTGATTCAAAATGATTTGATTGACAATGATTTCTGCTTCAATTTATAGATGTGCAAAAAATCATCATGATCTACTCCAATCTGACTTGCTAATGCTAATTAGCACGCTACTCACGGCACTTTTATCACTCAAAACAACAGCTATATTTATACAAAAACGTTTCAGGAATGTATGCAGAGAAGCATGTTAACATTACTCACCGGCATATGCTTTTCTTACGGTGCAAAAAAACAACAACTTTTATTGGTATGACTTGATCGTGACTTTTTCAGAGTCCTCTCTAATGCGGCTACAACTGAACTCATTCACTCCCAGACATTTTCACTGAAGTAATCCCCTTCGCTCCTGGCGGTTTTACTGGATTTGGACTGTTTTTGCAAAGGACACAGACTATTGTGTTCTATTGCTATAAAAACACGGAACCTACCAAAAGATTAGAGTCTCGTCTTTCATCAGGAAAAAAAGGTTTCCGTTTTGCAGCAATTATCATTAAAATATAGTATAAAGTTTCATCATTAGTCACAAATCTGTTTAGAACTGTGGGGACATCGGCTTGTTTGCAACATGGCCCT
This sequence comes from Leptonotus elevatus, assembly GCF_054856555.1. NCBI lineage: Eukaryota > Metazoa > Chordata > Actinopteri > Syngnathiformes > Syngnathidae > Leptonotus > Leptonotus elevatus. The sequence goes on along the minus strand of NC_141245.1, from coordinate 23,238,170 downwards.
GGTTGATCTCTTATACTCTGCTGCCACCTGCTGGTCGTTCTTGTAATTACTACAATTGCTTCACTCGTTCTCTGCCGTTCAGAGGCTGCATCAAAGCCTCCTCTATGCTCTAGCATTGAAAAATAAAAACAAAATAAAAAGGTATAAATACGTCTTTGGGACACTCAAACCATTTAAAATTGAATGCATTTATACGTTTTTGGGATCAGAATGCACGGAAGTGGCCAAATCATGTACAACATAAACAGCTCTCACAAACACAAACAAGGGCAAGAAAGTATAAAGTAATTTAAATTAAATTGATTTTGGGTCATTTAAAATCGATTCTGAATTGTACTAAATGCGAATCACGATTCTTATGAGAATCGATTTTTTGGGCACACCCCTCGAAGTGAGCACCCCCGGAAATGTGTTTTTAGGTGCTTCTCAAAATGTGGCCTTCTGAATTGTGATGTCCCAATTCAGCTAGTTTGCAGAATATACTCATTTGCACAAGACCCCAACGCACGTCCGCACCCTCAAAATAGGCTCATTTGGGCTTTAAGTGAAAAATTGGTTTTCAAATAATGAAGGAACTGCATGTTTATCAAGTTATATCTGGCAAAAACTACAAAATCAGGACATGAGCGGCTATCCTGCCATGCCGCCCCCGAGGAGGCCATTTAGGGATCATAACATCCTCATTAGCGTGAGTGTTTCATGAGCCAATCAGGGGTTCCAGCCAATCGAGTGTCGAGTGTACACTCCTGACACCGTGTCATTTTTTCCCCATCCCAATTTGCTCCAATTTTGACTTCTCTGCTACCTCGCTTGGTTCTTTTTGTTAGCATTTATTTGCTAGCATTATCAAGCAAGGTGTGTAGGTGAGCAGGAGGCTTCGGAGGTGTCGGATTTCACCACCGTGGCAGCTGGGAGCTCTCCTCACATGCTCCTTAATTAAAAGCTCCTGGGTCGGCGCGACAGGGGCCATGCCAGGAACAGGATCGATGTAGATCTGTCCACATTGAACCTCCCCCCCCCTCCCGTCCCCACCCGCTGTGCCAACAGCAGCTGCAATTCAATATGTATGCTATGATATGACACACGGGGCAAGTCAGGCCGGCGTGTTTGCTTTGGTTATTTCTTCTCGACAAGGGAGTGCATGAAGGTTCCCCGCCGTCGCCGAGCGGAGAGCGCTTGAGCCGAAAAAAGGCCTGACAGCGCGACGAATTGGGATGCGAACGGGCCGGGAGGGGGGCGGAGGCGGGGGGGGCTCTTAGTGTGTTGGGCGGGATTACTCAGAGTTGCGCCTGTGTTGGTTGGTTTGCATCGGAGCTCTTCTGCCCACAGGAGGGCCTCTTTTGGAAAATGGGTCACCGGTTAAGTGCCCTTCAGCAGAAATTGAATCCCACCAACTGGCTCAGCTGCAGTGGCTCGGAGTTGACCTTCAAACGGGGCCGCTCAGGTAGAGGAATGTGGGAGATCAAGAAAAGTGGCATTTTGAGGTCCCGTATTGTCTGCATTTATGAGTTTTACAGGTGGAATATATTCCGATTTTGTCCGTGCGGTACACAGACATATTGGCATGCAGTAGAGCCAGACGACGTGTGCTTTAGCTGCACATCTACTTCATAAGCAAACACAGTGCAGCTCAGCCTCTGACTACTTAATTTTATCATTCAAACCCAAAAACGTGTAAAAACGTTTTTTAATACACTGTTCTTCCCTCCCCAAAATGTGTTTACACGTTGTTTGATGTTTTTTTGATGCAGCTTCTGACATGAAGAGGTGGCTTAAAAAGGTAGCTATTACAAAAAACGGCCAGCAGAGTATAAGAGATCAGCCATGTTGCAACAAGCTCTTTTTGACAGTGTTTTCACCAGGAATCTGAATATTGATGAAACTTAGCTCTATTCTAATGCTAATTGCTGCAAAACAGATACAAATATACTTTCTTTTCCTGATAAAAGAAGAAACTCTAATCTTTATTTTGATAGGTTCCATGTTTTTATAGCAGTACAGCACAATATTCTGCGGGCTTTGGAAAAGCAGTCAAAATCCAGTAAAACAGCTGGGAGCGAAGGGTGTTGCTTCAGTGAAAATGGCTGGGAGTGAATGAGTTAAATTAGAGACAAATACAGTAGGGATGTTGCTTTTGTTCTGCTAGCATAATACGTTAGCACCCTGAGTAGCAAAAGTGCTAAGGCCCTTTTTGAATGATTTTACCTGCATTCAGGTGCTCTTTCTAATGACAACAGATGAAATGCTAACATGGTAAGCTAACATAGCAAGATAGCAACCTGTGTAACAATGTCACCCATAATACACGAATGAGCGCTTTGAGTACAATGAACCTGTTGCCATTCATACAACCGAATAATAAACTGTGTTCAATTCAATGGGCCCACATTCCACACTGAGTGAGTACATTTGGGAGTCATTTGAGACAAGCTCTTCATGATTTCAATACATACTTTTTTTTTTCTTTTTTAGATATTTTTGAATATAAAGTAAGTTGCGTTTGAGGGTGTAAGTGGGGCGGGGGTCCCCGCCCTTAATGTAGGTTGGCCTCGTGGTGAAAATGTTTCCCGGTGAATCACAGCTCTCTGGAGCATGAAGTCATTTGTCCTGGCTGCCCGGTGCCTGACACAGATCCCAGTGCACGGGTGGGGGTGGGGCGGGGGGGGTGGAGGTGGAGGTGGCGGTGGGGGGGGGCCTCTCCTCCTCGCTGCCTCGCCATCACTCAGATGTGCCTGGCGTCCTCCGGAGCACGCAGGGAAAGGAAAAGGCGCTGATTAAACTCGCACGCCGCGCCGCCGGACTACGGGGACTCGCACAATAGTTAGCTCCTCCCGATACGCGGGGTAATGAATTTCAATGAAGGCCCCTGCTTGAATGGGTGATTTATGCGTCGGGCCCACGTCGTGCGGTCGGCTAAGAGATATTCATGGCCGCTCGCCGAGGAGAAACACAAGGCGGGAGGAACGCGTCGTGCACTGATGTGTATTCAACGCGGAGGCGCCCGCGTTCTTGCTCAGTCAATTAAACGTGACAGTGACAGTTGAAGAATTATGATGAAAGATATAAATAGTCGAGTTAAGCCAAAGGGCTGAATTCTAGTGCCTGACAAAAGTATTGGGACATTCCATCGACCTATGGGCTTTTGGAAACATTTGGAAGGTCAGGGTGATCTCTGGGCAAGTTCATCTCGAAGGCTCTTCAGGTTCTTCTGCAGCCAGTGCGGAACAGAACGTGTCAATAAAAGAAAAAGAAAAAAGAAAAAAAAAGAACGTGTCAATCTGTCAATAGAAAGAACATTACTATTGATAACATTTCATTTAACACAATGACCAGAAATTAAGTGATGCAAATGATCATTGGCCAATGTGTCAAACTGTCGCATTATAGCGCCACTTACTGTTGAGGAGGACTTACACTTCTCAATGTCAGCTTTTTTGGGGTGGTATCGCTGGCTGGTATTAGTAGCCTCCAGTATCTGATAGCTTAAAAATAAGGTCGGTATCAGCCAGATATTGATACAAGAACAAAGTCCTATTCAAAAAAAATATTCATCAAGAAAATAGAGTCCTATTTTTAAATAATATCAGAGGCATCTTTTCTGTATAAAAAACAACATTGAGAACATTTTGCATATTTTTTTTCAAAATGGTTTTCAATATTTTGTCATTTATTTTAAAATACATATTTATTTATTTCTATATTTATTGAAGAATTTTTGGGGTGTAAAAAAATGCAATTATAATAGGATGCCAATTATATACATGAGGGGAACATGATTTAATATCATTCTCGATACACGTGTGATGTAATTCAATAATGAATTTTTTTTAAATTAGATTCAATTTGGTTTGCCAGATCAAAACCGATTTTCCAATTCAAATACATTTTTGTTACACCCTTAATATGCCCCTAATATGTGGCCGGGCCTGGTCCACCAATAACAGGGCTCTCTATCTTTGAAAAACCCTGTGTTTGCCTTAATGTGTCTCCAGACAGCTGACAAGACTCCAGAGGTGCCAAATCCAGGTCTTGAAAGTAAAAACCCTGCCACAGTTTGGCTTTAGCCTCAGGTGCTAGTTAGCTAGCTCCCTAGCTAGCTTCCATGGTGCTCATTTACCTGCTCGTGAGCTAGCTAGCTAGCGAGCACTCTTGGTGCTCGTTTACCTGCTAGGGAGCTGGGAGCTTGGCTTAAGCCCCTAGTGCTAGCTAGCTAGCTAGCTAGCTAGCTAGCACCTATGGTGCTTACCTACTAGGGAGCTAGCTAGCTAGGGGCTAAAGCCAAACTGTGGCAGAGTTTTTACTTTGGATTTGCCACCTCTGCATGGCTCCCACCCCAGATGTATGTCAGGCTGGTGAAGTAGTATCGCAGTGTAGTATCGGTGCACAACACTTGATTGAGTAATAAAAAGGGTGTGTTTCTATACTTTTAACCATGGTGCATGTTTTTTTTTTAGTTGCACGTTCAAACCAAGAAACTCCCCTTCATAATTGCGCCTTTGGGAGACATTTGGTACGGCGTGCACGCCTCGCAGCCTACGCCTCATTTTCCTACTGTCATCCAGCACCATTACACACACACACACACACACACACAAACTAGCTCGCAGCTCAAGAAAGCCAAACCTCCCACTACACTGATGTTCTTTTCGGACTTCTCCGCAATGATAGAGCGCCGCAGGATAGTCCTCCCGTGTTCCCCCGCTCTATAAGTCAGGCCGAGACGAGCCCGCGGCGGCGCTCAGCCAGTCTCGCCATCCCCCTCTTTGTCTCTCCTCTCCCCGCCTGGCATCTTCGCCGATGATTGAGACTCTCTCGAGGAAAGGAAAGCGCAATCCGGAGCTCGTATTTCGGAGCTCTTTGTGGTGGCACAAGAGCTTCTTTTGTTCGTCAAAAAGTTTCGCCCGAGATGGGAGGATCGTTAATCCCGACGAGTGGCGCCTCGTCATTTAGTCGTCTTCGTTACGTTGGCAATTAAGTTGATGTACTTAGATGGAACAACGGAGGAAGTGCATCATCGCAACGGCGCCTCGATTGATGTCATAAAAAAATTAATAAAAAAAACATGTCAGGCATTTATCCAAATATGTGTTTGCATATTAATAAAACATGGCACAAGCATTAAGATGCTGTAACACAATTATTTATTGTTGACTGTAAACATTGTCATCCTTGAATGGCCATTAATCACTGAAATGTTTCTTTCCTCGGAAAAATGTAAATTTATGCGTGCATATTAATCACATTTGGTTCAAAAGTTTCCGCAATGCTTGAATTTGCTACATTAATAAATAATTATTTTTGGAATTAAAAATATAAGTCTACAAATGAAAAATAAATCATATTAAATCATTTAAAATAAAGACAAATATTGTTGATTTAAATCAAATAAAAACGCAACAAATAACCATTGAAACCACTTTTAATGATTTTCAACACGCTGTTGGGATATAAGAGTGAGAAATCGAGAAATTAATATATTGTTAATGATTCATTTATTTAAGTGTATTTATTTATTTGTATGTATTTACTAATTTTAAGGTGGTCAATTTTAGTCATATTCAGTTCTGTTAGGTTCAGGTATTGGCCATTCAATTTTAAATACGTTCATGTTTGTAAAGATTTAAATGAAATTAATAAAGTGAGTATAATTTACATGAATATAATGAATTTTTTCATAATGGAATCTATTAGTTTTTCTTAATCATCAAGGTTACTTCTATTCATATTCAGTTTGCTGTGGTGTGAGAAGATTAGCTGTCAAAGTTGAAATAACTCATACATAAATAAATAAAAATTTTAATTAAAAAGCATAAAAGATGTATTATTTCTCATTTATAAAGGTAAAATATGCAAATAAATGAATAACATGCATATGTTTTATTTTGTAGCATCTTAAAATGCAATAGTCAAACCATTGAGTTAAAGTTGACTTAATTTGCTGTTTGGTGAGAAGATGGTGTGCTTAAAGGTCACTGCAAAGAAAAAACACGATACTGGTGTACCCAATGATGTGGTTACCAAACTTACTTTAGTTTGTTGGCGATAGTTGGAAAGCATTCCCCTTAAATGTGTTGCCTTCACACTTTTTTGGGGGGAGATTTAATTAACTCTGCAAGCCTGCCGTTTAGTACATGTTCACTCTGGGAAAGCAAATTGCGGAGAAAACGGCCCAGTGAAACTGTTCATTCGGCTGGAAGTCGGTCTCGTCACCGTCATTAGCGGCACAGATAATAATCAAGACTGAGAGAACGAGTGGGAGGAATGTTGTGCTGCCATTACCGTTTGAAAACACCTCCTTGATTGTTGTTTCTCTCTTTGCCCCGCTTAAGATTCCGTCGACAAGTGCCCCAGCAGTTGCTTCGGGAACGGAGATTGCGTGGCCGGAACGTGCCACTGCTTTCTGGGATTCAGTGGCCCCGACTGCGGCCGAGGTAAGTTCATTTTTTTTTCATTTTTCCCACATATGTAATTGTGATTTTTATTCTCCACACTATTGCTGCGTAACAACTCCCACATAATACTTCCGATTTACACTGTTCAAATTTCAACTTGCTTCAAAAATGGACGCCTCCCGGGGTATATATCGTCGGATTCCAATTTAACTCATTCACTGCCACGTCAAAAATTCATTTGAACTATTTCTATTAGTTAAAAAAAAAAAATCCACTTTTGCTAACAAGAGTATGAAAACCTAGAAAAAAATATTTGGGTAAATTTGGAACAGATATAAAATTTGTGATTAATCGCTAGTTAACTAGTGAAGTCATGTGATTAATTACAACAAAAACAATTCATCGCCTGATTGGCCTAATTAAAAAAATAAAAATAAGGGCCGTTTAATCATAATTAATCGCATGATAATTTTATATCTGTTATTAATATACAATAAAAAAAAGGTTTTCATAAAAAATTAAATGAAATGGAAAAATTGTTAAACTAATAGAAATAGTTCACATGAATTTTTGACGTCTATAGTCGTCAATGGCAGTGAGTTAACGTTCAATATCAACTTTTCCACATTCATTTTCAATGGGACTGACATTGAACTTTTTCTAAGTATCACTTTGCACGCCCACTTCCATACATATAACTTAACATCATTACCAGGTGTCTTGATACTGCTCGGTAGCATATTTGGTAAAGTGCATTGTCCAGTAACCAGGAGGTCATCATTTCATAATTTATCCCTCAATTTACTTCATAAGCATTCCACATGCATTCAAATCTTAGCATTCAACTTTCAGCATTCCCACGCAATTTCCCCAGAAATTGCACTTAGTCTAGTTACTCGTTGATATTGAGCTAAAGGTAGTGGCCTGGAGTTACATGACTTGACTTGAGTCAGACTTCAAGTTGCCATTTTTAAGGACTTGAGACTTTGACTTGATATTCATGACACTCACCTTGACTTGGTTAGGGGTTTAGATTGGGCTAATTATTTTGAACCAGAATTGATTGGGTTGAAGATTGGATTTGGGTGGGATAAGGAGTTGGTCGCCATTTTGGAGATGTCGCGTGAAGATGAAGTAAAATTTAACATAACATTCTCAGAAAGTTTTAGTAATAGCTCAGTGGGTAACCCCGCTGACATTGCCCAAAGGGATAAGGGTTCAAATCCTGGTCATGACGGTTGGCCCAGTAACATAAAGCGGGTGCGTTATGTCAGGAAAGACATCTGGTGTAAAAACTGTGCCAAACATTCTGCATCATGCACATATATATTTTTTCTTTTCTTTTCTCTTTGGGGGCTCGTCCAGGATGAACCCGGGACCTCTCGCAACATATCATGCACATATCAATTCATGACTTGACTTGACTTCTGATTCTGATTCGCTGTTTAGCATACTAATCACATTCACATAGGATTTGTATACTAATTACAAATAATGACTTTGATATCTATATGAAATCCCCCAAAATGTTTTTGTCGTCCACTTCAAATGCAGGTTGTCCCCAATAAGGATGGTAACAGCATAATCTGCATTTTTACTGGTGGAGGCAGCACTTCATCACCAAACCACCAAATCACATTTGTCATTTTAGTGCCGTGTGTATGTAGCACGTACAGCAAATACATCAACAAATAAGCAGTTCGGAAAACTTTACTTGCTTGCTTAATTTCACACTTAATGGGAGGGCAGGCACTCCAGATGGTCTATTTGTACACAAGTAATTAAAAAGCCACTTTGCTATAATATGTGGTTTTTAAGATGGTCTAAAATTGCCGGTTCACTTGAGGCCAAAATCCCCGAGACGCTATTTGACGCTAAAGTGTCCTAATTGATTGCCTGCTGTCTCTTCCAGCCGCCTGCCCGGTGCTGTGCAGCGGCAACGGTCAATACCTGAAAGGTCGCTGCATGTGTCACAGTGGCTGGAAGGGCTCCGAGTGCGACGTCCCCACCAACCAGTGCGTGGACGTCACGTGCAGCCACCACGGCACCTGCATCGTGGGCACCTGCATCTGCAATCCGGGCTACAAAGGGGAGAACTGCGAGGAAGGTAAGATACAGTCAAAGTGACTCCCAAAAACGGCCGAAAGACATGGGTTCAATTTGAGTATTTTCAAAAGTTGAGGAAGGGGCCAAAGTGTGACCAAATTTGAGCCGTGCAGACCAATGGCAGCGAAATGGAGACTATGGAGCACAGCAGTGTGGTTATCTTAGATTGTTTTGAATTTATAGTTGTTTAGAACGTTAGAATGTAGAACCATAGAGACGAAATTAATCGACAAGGAGATTTAGGGCAGCGAGTAAAACAGAACGCTTCAGTGAAATGTCAACTAACGTTAGCGTGGGTGTTTATTTTTTGAGTTCCAAGCCGTGGAGTACAAGGGTCTTCTGTCTTCACATATCGCCATAGGGAGTAAAACAAATATCCAAGAGGAGAATGGGGGCAGCAAGAAAAACGGACCACTTGAGCAAAATGGAGACTGCGGAGTAAAGCACTCAAGTCAGCTAACGTTGGCGGCGAGCGTGGATGTTTATATTTAGAATTTCTGGCCATGTATAATGAGGGTCTCCTATATTCACGTCTCACCAGAAAGAGTAAAATAAATATCCCAGAGGAGAACGAGGGCAGCAAGAAAACAGACCACATCATCAAATAAGAGACTATAGTGTAAAGCACTCGAGTTAGCGAACATTAGTAAAAAAGCTTTATTGTATTCACTTCTAGCCGTAGAGACACATTTGATTAAATAGGAGATTGCGGGCAGGAAGAGAACAGACCACTTGAGCAAAATGGAGACTGCGGAGTAAAGCACTCAAGTCAGCTAGCGTTGGCGGCGAGCGTGGATGTTTATATTTAGAATTTCTGGCCATGTATAATGAGGGTCTCCTATATTCACGTCTCACCAGAAAGAGTAAAATAAATATCCCAGAGGAGAACGAGGGCAGCAAGAAAACAGACCACATCATCAAATAGGAGACTATAGTGTAAAGCACTTGAGTAAGCGAATATTAGTTTAAAAAAATAAAATAAAATATATATATATATATATATATATATATATATTTTTTTTTTTACTGTATTTACTTCTTGCCGTAGAGACAAATTTGATCAAATAGGAGACTGTGGGCAGGAAGAAAACAGACCACTACAAAGTGAACACCACAACAAAGATTTGAATCGACGCTTATTTTCAGCATTTCTCGCCATGGAGGAAGGAGAACAAAGCCTGAGGGCGGCAAGAAATCAGACTAAGGCAGTAAAATGGGGACTATGGCACAAGAAAACTGAGTACTGCAGAAAAGCGAATACTATGGAATGCAATACTGACACACAAACCGAACTTGGCGGAAACGCGGTCGTCCATGAACATGTTCGAGCAGGAAGAGCGTTGCAGTCATCCCCAGTGGCAACTGTGAGTGACAGCCTATAAGTGATGGCTATAAGGCTGCGCATTAATAACAAAACAGTCTGTGTATTGTGTTGCAAGTCGGACACGGCGTCTTGACGCGAATCCGGCGGGAGCTCCGCGGCCGACGCGGCTCCAGCAGATAAGAGTGAGGCGGCCATTGTGTTTGTCAGCTCTTGAAGGCTCTCATTTCAAGATGAAAAATGGCATCGGGGGGGTTTGATAAATGGGGGTGCGCGTCATCCATAGGCCCCCCCATTCTATTTCGGCGTGGCGTGTCAGCGGTTAGCGGCGGCGGGGGAATGCGGGCCACGGCGGCCTTTAACATTTTTACCTTTCTTCGCCGCGACCTTCAGCCGCCCGTGATTAATTGCCAGGAGACTTTCTTGTCAGTTAGTCCTCTGATCCTCGCACCTGGCGCACGAACCATCTGGCAAGAAGCGAGAGATGCCGTTTGTCCAACGATGGCGGCCTTTATGTCCGGTTGATGTCATTCTAAATGGGGGCGCTGCTGACGTCGCATGCGCCCTGTTGTCCGTTCGCCATCTGTGTGCGCCATTCAGGTATTGTCTGACCGGACAAAATATTGCCCAATAATGTGATTGAACTGAAAGGGGGGGGTTTACACTGCTAATGTGTTGTGGGAATTGCGGCTGTTGGACATCATCATTATAATTAAATAAGCCTACCACATGTTTTAAATGCATTTAATTGTATTGAAACACACTTTTTATACACATGGCAAACTGATTTGGACAAAAAATGGGTTTATGTGTATAAAAAAAATAGGTAATGATAATGGAATTAAAAATAAAACCATAAAAATTAATAATAATGAAAAACGTAACTATAATAGAATTATAAAATAAAACCATAAAAATGTATTTAAAAAAAATACATAACGATAATGGAATTAAAAATAAAACCATAAAAATGTATTAAAAAAAAAATGTAATGATAATCTAATTAAAAATAAAAACTTTTGTTTTCTTCTTCTTTTTTTTTATTTCTCTGCTTGTCGACATGTCAATGCATTCAAAATAATTGAAACACTTTTTATACACATGGCAAACTGATTTGGACAAAAAATGGGTTTATGTGTATAAAAAAAATAGGTAATGATAATGGAATTAAAAATAAAACCATAAAAATTAATAATAATGAAAAACGTAACTATAATGGAATTATAAAATAAAACCATAAAAATGTATTTAAAAAAAATACGTAACGATAATGGAATTAAAAATAAAACCATAAAAATGTATTAAAAAAAATATGTAATGATAATCGAATTAAAAATAAAAACATTTGTTTTCCTCTTCTTTTTTTTATTTGTCTGCTTGTCGACATGTCAATGCATTCAAAATAATTGAAACACTTTTTATACACATGGTAAATGTATTTGGTCATAAGAAAAAAATGCAATCATAAAAATGTGTTTAAAAAAATATGTAACCATAATGGAATTAAAAACAAAACCATAAAAATAATATGGATAATCTGAGGCGTGTTTTTAGGTGTGTGCTGACTCCCAGTTTAACACGATTTTGAATGTTGGGGGTGTGCACACTTTTTTATTTGTACTCCCTGTTTAAAAAAATAATAATGTATGGATCACCTAAATGTCACTAATTTGACATTTTTCTTCATCACCTAAAACATGGCATTTCAACATGGGTGTGTAGACTTTTTATGGCCATTGCAGATGTGTACTTTCAGCAACCGACTTTTATGAGCAGTGTAAAAGGGTCTAATATTTGGCGTATTATGATTGTGGCAGGTCCATTTAACACCATGTCAGTTTCCTGGAAGGATTGTAACTCATGAAAGGTTTCTTTTGTCAGTGGACTGCCTGGACCCGACGTGTTCTGGTCGAGGTGTTTGCGTCCGGGGCGAGTGTCACTGCTTCGTGGGCTGGGGCGGGCAGGGCTGCGAGAGCCCCAGGGCCTCCTGCATGGACCAGTGCTCCGGACACGGAACCTTCCTGGCCGACACGGGCACGTGCAGCTGCGACGTTAACTGGACGGGACATGACTGCTCCACAGGTGAGTGTGCCCCCCCCCCCCCCCAAAAAAAAAGACATCAATTAAAGTGTTTTGAAACAAGTAGCACTCATACGGGTTTAGACTCCCCAAAAGTTTCAGTCTCTAGTGGACACGCGACATGGACAACACTTTTAGGCTAATGCGCAATTTCTGCAGAAATTGCGTGGGAATGCTGAAAAGATTAATGCTAAAATATGGATGCATGTGCTTAAATAATTTCAGTGAAATTATAATCCATTTCCTGATATGAGAGTTGGTATCGAACCGTGGGATATACTCAAATGTGGTCCAAGCGGGTATTTGAACTCAGGTACTCTGTGGTGGCAAGTACTTGCTCTAACTTGAGTTGTCCAAAATCATGACTAATGGCGTATTTAGTCAGTTGGTGTTGTATATCACTATGCATAATGGCCATGCATACATTTGCAATGTGCAGTCGGAGGTGGGATTCAAACCGGCGACCTCCTGGTTACTGGACAATGCACTTTACCAACTGCGCCGGCGAGCAGTATCTTGACAGCTGGTAATGATGATAAGTTATATGCATGGAAGTGGGCGTGGAAAGTGGGACTTGGAAACATTTCAATGTCAGTCCCATTGAAAATAAATGAGGAAAAGTTGATATTTTAATGTTAAATTGTGTGAAAACTGTCCAATCAGATGATGTATTCCCCGGTAGGCGTGAATTTTTGAAGCAAGTTGAAATTTGTCGGATGTATTATTTGGGAGTTATTGCACGGCAAAAAAGTGGGGAGAATAAAATGATATATATATATATATATTTATATTTTTATATTTATATTTTTATACTACCAAGCACTTCCTAACCAGATGTACGTATGACAAGAACATGAATATTGACAGAATGAGATACGGATCAAATCTTTCATTTTTCATAATACATTTCTCCACGTTGAGAGGAACCAGTTGAGGTGGCTCGGGCATCTGGTTCGGATGCCTCCCGGGCGCCTCCCCGGGGAGGTGTTCCGGGCATGTCCTACCGGCGGGAGGCCCCCGGGGACGACCCGGGACACGCTGGAGAGACTACGTCTCACGGCTGGCTTGGGAACGCCTTGGGATCCCGTCGGAGGAGCTGGCTGAAGTGGCTGGGGAGAGGGAAGTCTGGGCTTCCCTGCTAAAGCTGCTGCCCCCGCGACCCGACCCCGGATAAGCGGAATTGAAGACGGAACGGAACGGAACATTTCTCAACCCATGCATAATAGATCCACTGGCCTTACCCAATAACAAAGGGTTTTGTAGCAAAGAAACAAAATAATGGCATATTGCGATTGAGAGGTGGCTGATGGTTGCGACTTTTCTTCTTCGCATTTAGGTAAAGAGTAGATTGAGATTAACTGCTTAGTCCAATGCCGCGGACATATGGCTTTCTAACGGCGGTGACATTTACGTCGTTTCAAAAATACAAGAGTCGTATTCTGTACGTAGCAGGGACATAAATGAGCTTTAAGAACTCAAATGTGTACAATTAGCTAAAGGCTTTGTAAGTCTAATAAAGCAGCAACATTTTGGGGCTGATAATGTTCTGTCTTAATTAGCGGCGGTAAATAATTCCTTGACGGCCAAATAACGCGCTGATGAATGGTTGTAGCCGCACTGAAAAAAACGACGAGCGTTTGCGCCGATCATCCGTTAAATCTGCAGGCAGGGAAGGAATAAGATTTAATAATAACAGAGCGAATTTTTGTGACAGACTTTTTTTTAATACCTCGGCCGACAACAACCTCGACATTTCTGGCAGCTCATATTAACACGCTTGTGTTCTGCCAAAAGATGTCTTGATTCGATATATTTTGAGAGTAATTGCTAGTTTGCTGAAAAGAAAACAACTTGCATAGAAGTGAGATGTCAGAGGATTTCTCTTCTCGTTTTTTTTTTTTTTTTGCTTTGTTGTTTTTTTTATACTTCTGGAAGCTTCTTGTTGGATGAAAAATACAGAGACGGTGTTTTTACCTCAGTGGTGGGTTGACGGAGCTGTCTCATTTTCAAATGTTCCAGAAAAAATAACCCTTTCATTTTACTGCAAAGTCATATTCGTCACGAATCAACTCTTACGAGCCGCTTTTTTTTTTTTTTTTTTTTTTTCGCTGATTCCCTGATGCATTAAAGCCTCATTCTGATGTGCCAATAATCAGTGCATCACTCTTCGATTGCTTCCACTCAGACAGCAATTTGTTTTCCCCTGAGATGACAATCTCAGTCCTCAGATGGAAGACTCCTTGGATGTTCCAAGCAGTGCCTTAAAGAGGTCATCCGAGGGGGTTATTTTCATGGGGGGGGGGGGGTAAAATGGGTAGTGAGCTCTGTAAATGATGATGAGTTTTGCACTTTATCCTGCTATGTCCTCTTTATTGTCAAGGCTTCCTATAATACAACACTAAGCTTGCTGCAAACGGTCTGCGAGGACGCCTCTCGATAAAATTCGACCGATTGGTACTCCCTGCCTTAATACTTGCAAGGATTAGATCATGTTGCCGCGTGGCTTTGGAGCAGTCTTAAACCCGGGCCGCGGAATGCACGATTGTTTACATTTGCCGGCCACGACATAATGTGATCCAATTGGAAAAGCAATCTCTCGGTATTCTGCTCTTGTGTGCATAAGGCCGTAATGGTAACAATTGCTGACCTCGTGGAGTGTCGTTGGTGTTTTGTGTCAAGTCATCGTTGCCATGCTCTGGCAATGACACATTTTTGGCCGTTTTTATATATATATATATATATATATATATTTTTTTTTTTGTATTTAATTTTTGAATTGTATTTGTATCCATCCATCTATTTTTTTAACCGCTTATCCTCACAAAGGTCGCGGGGGGAGAGGGGGGGGGGGGCGCTAGAGCCTATACCAGCTGGCTTCGGGCAGTAGGCGGGGTGTACACCCTGAACTGGAATGTGAGAGGAAACACGGGATACCCGGAGAAAACCCACACAAGCACGGGGAGAACATGCAAACCAAACTCCACCCAGGAAGGCTGAAGCCCGGACTCGATCTCACGTCCTCTGCACTGGGAGGCAGACGTGCTAACCAGTCAGCCACCGTGCCGCCTTGTATTTTTATAATCGTTTTTATTTTCACTTTTATTCATTTATTTAGTCATTAATTTATTATTTTTTTTATTTTGGCAGTTTTGGTCCTCCATAAATAAGATGGCCTCGGAGGCAAAATGATCAACAACAGCAAAAAAATCCGCACATTTCCACCATTTTTTGCAGGATCCCAGGAAATGTTCAAAATGATCCAATAATGACCGCCTAAACTTGAAATGTCAGACTTCCTTTTCATTTCGGGGAATTGACTCTTATGTCGTACCCCAATGTCATGATCAATAAAGATTTCACAACGTTGCAAATGCCCCTTTCTTAGTTATGCCCGTCTATCAAAATACCAAACGTACAAAAACTCCACCCATGTGCACAGTTCTACTGCACTGGTCACAATGGGGCCCAATATCTCCCTTTTTCAACATCCACTGAGTGTCGTCTCAATTTGTGCACTGAGCGACACCCCCGGAGTCGACGGCGAGGTTGTTCTCGGCTGCTCGTTTCGCCATATGTGCTAATGAGCTAGCACAAGATGTTCACTTTCCCCGTTGGCACTTCTTGTGGGTGTTGAATACGTATCATTACGTGTAGATGTCGTCTTGCGAGGGTGCCAGCGCCGTATCTCGTTACCACGCGCCAGTTTGACGATTCGCCTTTTCGATGAGCAGGGCTGTGCAATGAATCGATATTCAATTACAATTTCAATTACTACACTACACAAATAATATTATTAATACACATTTTTGAGTTTTTTAAATGTATACATTTGCACCTTTTAAAAATTTAAAATAACTAATTTAATCAATTTTGTTTCATCCAAAAGGAACTTGCATAATCATAGTGTTTCAAATAATTGTATTTGTCTTCATATTTTTTATTAGTTTTTTACGTTTAAACATTTTCTTGTTTTGTACCCCAAAAAAAATCGTCCTGCTGCACTCCAACTTCAAGTTTTTGCCAACAGAAATAGATAAATAAATAAATAAATATGATTATAAATATATATTATAAATTATGTTTCTTCCAAAAGGAAGTTACATAATTATAGTGTTTTTATTTGTTTTACTTGGTCTTAATCATTTTAAATGCTTAAACATTTTGTTGTTTTGTACCAAAAAATAAATAATCGTGATTTCAATTATTACCCCAAAAATCTTGATATATATTTTTTTTGCCATAATCGAGCAGTTTGAGTCATATTATTCTAAAGTAACAGTACTCTTACTTGTGTAACATTTTTGGTCACTCTGCCCACTTCTGCTTGTAATCGTATCAAAAATGGATCTCTGTCTTCACTTTGAATGAAGATATCGCATTTTTTTTCTCATGGGTTCAATATGATTCGTACAAAAGCAAAAGCAGTTGGGAAGTCGACGTGAATTATCGCCAAAAAAAAAATTGAGGCAACGTTGAAGACACAGTCCGCGTCTGTGCTTTTTTTTGTAAGGTTCTTATTAGATTTGTATTGTGTGAAAAGGCGCAGAATTCCTTTCAACGTCCGTGAGACAAGGTAGTGAAGCGTGGCCGCCTTCCCCTGCACAATAACTCCTGGATTTGTCTTTTCTTTCACTCCTGCCACCTCCTTCGCTCCGTGACCCCTTCTGTCCATCTTTTGTCTCCCACAGAGATTTGTGCAGCCGACTGTGGTGGCCACGGGGTGTGCGCGTCGGGCACCTGTCGCTGCGACGACGGCTGGACGGGCGTCGGATGCGACCAAAGGGCGTGTCACCCGCGTTGCAACGAGCACGGCACCTGCAAGGACGGCAAGTGCGAGTGCAGCCCCGGCTGGAACGGAGAACACTGCACAATCGGTAGGACGGGGCGACGCTTTTGTCCTCAAAGAGGTTTTTGCCTGCGAAGCGACGGGCCTGATGGGGGGGGGGGGGGGGGGCCGCTGGCAGATGAGACGGGGAGGGGGTCCGGGCGGGCGGGTGGGTGGCTGGGACGGAAGCATGCTTAATTGAATTTGTGCAACTCAGTAAAGCATGAACAGGTTTACTCAAGGATCCGAGGCTTGCCTTCATGCATTTTAATGTGGGAATGTGCTAAGGTGTCCTTTGAGTTGACTCATCCTCTTTCTCTTTGCTCCTCATTTCCGTACCGCCCTGCTCTGTGTGTTTGCTCTCCTTTGCACTGCTTGGTGAAGGTTTTGTCTGAAAAGCAACAGCTTCCCTGAAAACCCGCCACTTTTTTTTTTTTTTTTATGTTTCGCCCTGGAACGAGATTACAATTTGTTGCCCCTTTTTGACTGCAAGTTACCTCGTTGACTCGTGAGGCAAAAATACACAAAATATACATTGTAGTCTTAATATTTTTTATTTTTTTGCTTTTTGGTCTCTTCTCGAATAAAATGGGTGTCCTTGAGCCCTTTTCACACTGCACTTAGCAAAGCCCAGTGAGGCTGTTGTCAAACGTGTTTATCGTGTATGTGGTGAGGGACCACGGAATAGAGTGACTGCAAGGTGCTTTGAATAAAAAAACATTTTTTTTTCATCATGCTTTATTCAAGTGCAGGCACTATGTGATGTCAGAGAAGCCGCTCCAATAGGAGAGAGGCTGGCGGAGTGATTTGATGCTATTGTGTCTGACTTTTTGGATTTTTTTTAAGTAATGGCACGACAACAGGGCCATGTTGCAACAAGCTCTTTTTGTCAATTTTTTCACCAGGAATGTGAAGATTGATGAAACTCAGCTATATTCTAATGCTAATTGCTGCAAAACAGAAACAGATACAAATGTACTTTTTCCTGATGAAAGAAGAGACGCGAATCTTTATTTTGGTAGGTTCCATGTTTTCATAGCAATAGAACACAATATTCTGTGGGCCTTGCAAAATCTGTCAAAATCCAGTAAAACAGCCGGGAGCGAAGGGGGTTGCTTCAGGGAAAATGGCTGCGAGTGAATGAGTTAAAAAGACACTGTTCCCTGTTGAACTGCAGCTCACGAACAAGATTAAACTCGCCAAGTTCCCGCCAAACCATTACTAAGGCTGCATCATCATCTCCTCCTCCTAAAATGATCATACAGGAAGCCAGTTTTTTTTTTTCTTTTTTTTTTTTTCAGCACTGAACGATACATCTTGTTGAGGTGCTGTAACTTCTTGTCAAAGCAGCAGCCAAAGTCTCTGCTTACTTCCTGGTTGGCTGCTACGCCAGCATTTCCAAATATGGGTATGCTGGCAAACGTCGCCTTCCCTCCGTGTCACACTGAGCGATTTTTTTGGGGGGCCAATTATTTTAGCCAATTATATCTCAACGTCAAAATTTCACTCCTGTTGACTTTTTTTTTTTGTCAGTTGCTCCTGACAGCAAAGGACCTTTTTTTCCCCCAATTTATTTCATGTATTTGCGATATGATGATGGTGGTGATGATGATGATGGATGTTGTGAGGATTGGCAGGTTTTGAAGTGTGACTGGAGCTCAGCAGGACAGGTGCTTTTTTATTTAGTTAGCGCCCCGCTATTTAATGTCAGGCCTGTCAGAGCCGCTCAACGTCAAGTGCGCCGGGCCATCCGGAGGTCGTGCCGTCTAAATCTGCGGTTGTCCGATTGGGGTCGTAGCTTATTTTGAGTGCCATCTTTTTAAAAAGTAAATAACTCCATGTAGGGAGCAGTGCACTAATCACTAGACTAAGTGCAATTCCTGCAGAAATTGCGTGGGAATGCTTATGAAGTCAATTGAAAGAAATGATGTGAAAATTACAAAGTATTAATTGTAGTTGAAAGATAAATTGATAAAAAGAACACTTGAAGCCGGGAGGTGTGAATCTCTGAAGAATATTGAAATTTATATGGAAAAGTGTTATCTGAAAGTACCCTACAGTCATTTAGATGGATAAGTGGAACTAATGATATCCAATGGAAAAATGCACCAAAAATTTTTTTTTTAATCACTCATTAGCGCCACCTAGGCATGCTCGTACCCTCCATTCATTTAGATGGTAAAGTGGAACTAGGATAGTTAGTTGGTAATTGTATAAATGTAAACCCC
Organism: Leptonotus elevatus; assembly: GCF_054856555.1. Taxonomy (NCBI): domain Eukaryota; kingdom Metazoa; phylum Chordata; class Actinopteri; order Syngnathiformes; family Syngnathidae; genus Leptonotus; species Leptonotus elevatus. Next base: position 23,219,219 of record NC_141245.1, on the reverse strand, counting down.
TTAACTTAGTGGAATTCAGAAAAAGTTCAATGTCAGTCCCATCGAAAATGAATGAAGAAAATTAATTATATTTAACGTTAAATTGTGCGAGTACTGTAAGTAACGTGGAATCAGACGATAAATACCCCGGAAGGCGTGAATTTTTGAAGCAAGTTGAAATTTTGATTTGTGTGATTATTTAAGTTTATCGTGTATCGAATACATTCTTAACTGATGTTGAAGATATATGTTGGCGTGTGTGCTAACTTACCAGGAGCCATGCAAAGTTTCCTGTCTTAAAGAAAACTTGAGCGCGTCCCGCGTCCCCCCTGAAGCAGCTCCCGCCGAGGCGGAACCGGTAACCTTTCGATTGCAAGACTCGATCCCAGAGACTTGTCGCCGTTTTTCTAATTTCCTCGTTCGCTCTCCAACAACAACAACACTTGAGTGCACTTGAGTGTAGGCGACCTGAAACTGAGGTCTGATGAAAGATACTCGCTCGTCACTGCCTTCACTTTTGAACCCTCCTGTTATCTTATTGATCAATTGAACCCATTTGAATGTTTCGCCCAAGGGAAAATATACACTTTATAGTACGGTGACACAAACGGCTAAAAGGGGGAAAGCAAGGAAATTCACTCGATCAATAATTACTAAAAAAATATTAAAGGGTCATCATACTCAAGGGATAACAGCACAATTGGCATCCAATCGCTCTGTTTTGGGGGGGGGGGGCTTATGTCGCTTGCAATTGCTAAATACGGCTTTCTTGACCATAACTGCTGTGGGTAGGGCTAGGGAGTTGTGACGAAGCAAGCGGATACTTCATGTTACCGACTTTTCCGTGACTTTTCCGTCACCTCTAGCTACTATTAACTCAACTCATTGCTAGATTGAATTTTCAAGACCCACAGAATATTGTGTTCTCTTCTATCTTTTTACATTTTATTTAAATTAATCAGCAGTAAAACATGGGTTGGCTTCACCAGCAGAGGTGGCAAATCCAGGTCCAGAAAGTAAAAACCCTGCCACAGTTTGGCTTTAGCTTCCTAGCTCGCTTCGCGGGTGTTTGTTTACCTGCTAGGGAGCTAGCTAGCTAGCTAGCACGAGGGGCTAGAGCTAAACTGTGGCAGGGTTTTTACTTTCTGGACCTGGATTTTCCATCTCTGTTCACCAGCAAATATAAGATGAGACATGCAGGGGGTCACATTGACCCAGAGACATTTTTATGGTTAAAGATGTAGCGGGTCACATTGACCCATGGATATTTTTATACATAGTTAGTTAGACATGCAGCGGGTCACAGTGACCCATGAAAATCTTTACAATTAAACATGCAGCACCTTTCATTGATCCGTGGACATATTTACGGTGAATCATGCAGCGGGTCATATTGACCCATCTATAATTTTTGGGGGTCAAACATCCAGCCGGCCATACTGACCGATGAAAATGTTTGTGGTCAAATCTCTAATGGGTTACATTGACCTGGTTAAGTGTGCTGAAATGTTGGGGGGTTTAAAAATTCAGATGGTCACGTTGGCCCCTGAAAATGATAGTCAAATATCTAACGGGTCACATTGACCCGAGAACATTTGAATGGTTAAAGATGCAGTCAGTCACATCAATGCAGACACTTAGTTCAGCCTTCCAGCTGAAAGCTTTTCCTCTGTTATGGTCGTTCTTGAGCAGGACTCGGTCTGTGAAATTTGAATTATTGATGGACCGTTTTGGAATCCGTAGTAGAATTGCCCCTCCGCGGCGTCCATTAAGAAGCCAAAGATCACCATTTAAAATCACTTGTCACAATCAAGGCGGCTCCATTCAACCTCTCCGTCCGCCGAGCTGCGTTTGAAGACGAAGACGTGCCCCTGTCGAAAGAGCGCCGAACTCAGTCGGTCTTTGAAAGCGTTCCCGCGAGAGACGCTCGCTCCTACGGGATTTTCTGCATGGCTCCTTCTCATCCTTGTGTTGGCTGGTGTTTTGTCGTCTTTGCTTGTGATGCATGCTTTTATTTTGTTTTCGTGGTGCACTAACACTCTGCCTTGCTGTCTTTACCTTCCCTTACTATATTGTCCTTGTCTTTTATCTCCCAAGCTCACTATCTGGATAGGGTAGTGAAAGGTACGGCATTCCTCCTTTTTTCTTTTCCACGTCACCCTTCGTCCATCAACTTTGTCGCGTACGCGCCGACAAAAACACTGTACCAACCACCAACGCCTTTAACCACCTTTCTGCACCATTTTCACGCCATCATCTCCACTTAGCACCTTCACACCCACTGAGTCGAATTGTGCATGAGTTGGAAGGTCCATTGGGATCCGCCTCTACGTTTCGTTAGCTTAAATGGCTATGTTTGTTTACTTTAGCATTTTAGCTGACAAGCTAACACCCGGATACCATGGGCTCATTTCATTTCTCTATTTGCTACTTTTAGGTCCTCGCGCCACTGTTTACATGTTAGCTCCTCCCACCAGAAATCTCATCGAGGAGTAAAGGTAGAGGGAGGAATGTTTTCACACGTGGCACGGTTGTTCCTCAATGATGTGGTTGCATCGGGATGGCAACTAAAGATGACATCGCGCCAACTGTCTTCCAGGGCTCAATTATTACGATCACAACATATATCACTTTATGGTTTATGTTGTTCTATGTGGGAGTAAAATATAAGTAAATATAATCAGGGCTGTCACAACTTTGCGGATACAGTGTGCAATCATTAAAATGTTTTTCTTTTATTTTTGTGGCCGAATGTATTTGACACATTGGCAACCTAAATGCTACATATCTTTATAATAGGGAGGTGAGGCGTACCAAATGTGAATTAAATGTTACTAATTAATACTACCATGAACATTAAAACTAAAATAATGTAGTAATTAGGGCTGTAACGACAACGGCAATATTGAGATATCGCGATATTAAAACAGCCACAATATCGTCGTTGTCATGTCACGATGTTAAAAGCACACCATCCGTTAAATAAGTCAGGTTGATTTCCATTTGTGCAGATCTAGCACCCTCTGGTGGCTAGTTTTTTTGTGCAGTTAAATTTTCACAAGGCATGTTTTGGCCCTTCTATGTTTAAAATCCACGCTAATTGTCAGATGAAGGGGAACGTAATATGCTCGTGAACTGAGTAAATATGTGGAAGAACTCAATGTGTGCGTAATATTAATAATATTAAGTGTTATTATAGATTGTAGGTATTTAGTATGATCTCATTTTTGTACAATATTGTGACCTTTTTTTTTTTTAGATCGCCAACCTCCCCACGATATCGTGGTAATTATCGTATTGTGATGTTTGGCTATCGCTACATCCCTCGTTGCTATTTATATGCTATTGTTAACTCGGTAACCGAAATGCGAGAGGCCGAGCCATCTGTGATGCGAGCGAACATTGTCAGCTAAACTAAAGAGTTTACCTACATGTTCATTGTTCCAACACTTTCTATAGGCTTAAAAAAAATTGTCCATTTGTTTACCAAAATGTTAACGTTGCGCTACTTCCATGAGATGAGGCCTTGCTAAATCTGTTAGCCAGGTAAGCTATCAAAGCTACGCACGTGCTGCTGGTGTAAAATGTACAGATTAAAGCTTTCGTAACGCAAGCAGCCTCGAGCAGCTGCCACTTTTTTTCAGGGAAATTAAGGGAAAATTGTACTGTTTTGTTTTGTTCTGACCACGGCACATTATCTATTCTGCCTTTTATTGAAATTGATTTTTAAGGAGGCCTTCATCGTTTAGCAGAGGACTTTTTAAATCAGCGAAAGCCAAAGCTGAATTGATTTTCTTGGCAGGACGGACGACGTGGTTAAAAGCTTGGCTGTGTTTGATTGTCAAACATGCTGAACAATGGCACATATACGCTCACTTAGGTAGCGCACTGTCCAATCAATGAATTAAAATACAAAACTTGTATGAAAGGATATGGGGGAAGAAATAAGTTACTTTTTAAGATGATTTTATTTGTTCATTAATGTTTCTTCATTTGGTTAGGCCATTAGCATAATTGAAGCAGAAGAATTGAGGCAGTTACACTTCCTGTCTGTCCCTTAGCTAATCTTTAAAGAAAAGCCTGAATACATGCACTAACCAGAAGATCTGAAACTGTCATCCTCAGTTGTGTTGTATCCTGTCTGCCATTATTTTCATAAATACTTCCTTTCACATTCCTCCTTTCCATTCATCCCTCCACCTGTCGCTTCTTTTCTCCGACTCTCATTCCCCCCCCCCCCCCCCCCCCATTTGATGTAAGCTCAGAGAGGGAGCGTCAACCTGGCTCCTGGGCAAAATGGGTCCCGCTCAGCAAGGCGGTTATCAAGGCACCTCGCTAACAACGCCGACCGTGAGAGACGTTTGATATCCGCGAGACGTATCCCGCGTGCGGCGCGATTGCGATCGCACGTGACCAGATAATCGGCAAACAAGACGCAGCTCGGAGCCTGTGTGGGGGAGATGCTCCTGAATAAACACCGTTGTGGTTAGCGGCCCCCGCTTTCCAGCTCAACAAAATCAAACCCCACACTTTCAAATGCTGGCTTGTTCTCCCTAATGGTGTTTCTGTTGCGTTTGGCTCATCTCAATGGTGGAACACACACACGGGGAGAATCTCATCGGGCCTTGTGCAATTATTTATTTTACATACATAAATACTGTACATTCAGAATTGTTAGCATGTGCCACCTGATCTTTAGCATATCGGTTTTGTTGCCTATATAAAATTAAACTACAAAAAATAAATACATGTGTTCCCTCTCTATGATGCGGTTCACTTTTTGTGGGCTCGCTGTTTCGCGGATTTTTTTTTAATGCAATTTTGCATGCTTTTTTTTTTTTTTACAGTAATGTACCTATTTTATCAAATTTATAAAGGTTTGAACATTGAGAATATTTAAACAAGTGAGAAATGTGAGAAAATGTAAATGCCTCGATGAGAAAAGTGTATAAACAGTGTGGTGAGGGTTTTTAGAGCCTTAAAACACAGATTTCATTTATTGTGGGTATTTTTTTTAACCTAATCCCAGCGGAAAATGAGGGTGTACTTTCTTTTTAGGAAACTACATCATCGATTGTCTTCTTTTTTTAGCAAAGGTTTCAGATTTCCATCCAATTGTTTTGAAATTTTTAAGCAAATTTACTGAAAATGCGCAAAATGGACATGCGACTTGTGCCCTTTTCCATCTGTTTTTCTTTTGCGAATATTGAGAGGGGACTCCGCCGCTGTAGGTGGCGCTATACACCATTAAGAGATGTGATCCACCAGTCATTTAAAAGAAGAAGATGAAGACGAGGAAGCAACTGCGTCTGTGAGATGACGTCATAGGAATTTGCTTTTGTAATTCTCGATAAACCGTAGCGTTTGTTTGCTGATTTTACATCTAAAATAGCATTAATATTCGCTTCTTTAATTAATTCCCAAAAGATTTGTGTTTCGTCTTCCCCCTAAACATACCTTACTTTATCATCCAACATTGCTTTGGGACGACAAACGTACGTGCGACGTGTATCCGGTCTTGTCAGCGGTTATTTACAAGTGCGCATTTTCCTTTTTTCGATGCGCTTCAAAATCCATCCCGTGCAAGTGAATTTTGGACCCTTTTTCAAATTTCTAGCGTTTCATTTTCGCATTTCTTGAAAATGTGGATAGAAATGGGTTGATGGAAACCCAACTATTGATAGTATGTCTTCTTTTTAGGAAATGAACGCTAACGACAAGTGCAACATTAAGTCCCTCCCGTTGCCCATCTGCTGCAAGGACATCACACACTCGGGGACGATCTTGTCATTGGTTTATTTATTTTTTTACATCTTCACAATTGCACACACCTGTGTTCCACAATCCATTCCCTGCTATTAAATCACAAGCGTGCGCCATCTGATCCTATTTAGCTTGTAAGTAAACACAAGCCTGTTGTCAATATATGAAAAGTTGTAAAGTCTAAACGAAAAAACTGAAAATGATTTTGATGCAGAAAATGAATTCATTGTGTAGTGGTGTCAAAAAAAAAAATCAGGGTTTGGTACATGCAGAAAATATTTAATATTTACAGAAAATTATTGATTATTGATAGCGAGTGACATTTTTCTTTTTAAATGGAAACTGATACTAATAAATAATTCAACAATTGAAATATTCTCCAGTAAACAAATTTGAATGATATGAGGATAAATATTTTCTTTTCAATAATAATCTGTCTAGACTTTAAACATCCAAATAGTTTGGGGGGAAAAATTGACAGAAATAATAATAAAAACAACAACAACAAAGATTGCATGCCAAAGCAGCAGGTGGCGCTGTCGTGTTTTAATGCTACAACTATTTTTTAGCCAATCAGAAGCCAGAAGTAATTTCAAGTCAAGACAATAATATTAGCGGCAAATTTATACAAAATGGGATTTAGGTGATAGTAAAAAATGGGTTTCCTCTGTGTACCTATGCAAAAATGTAATAATTAATAAATAATAAGACAGAAAAAAACGCTGTTCTGATTTGTGAATTAAAAAAGTAGAATGCAATTTTAGCTCTTTTTTTTTTTTAAACAAAATTAGAGATTCTTTTAATATATTTGTAATATTATGTAATGTAATATAGTTTCATATTTGAATCAGATAAATTTCAATTTTATCATTTCTTTATTTTTATTATTATAATATACTCTAAATTCATTAATGTTAATTTAAATTTTGAATGAATTTTATTTAAATCTTTTTATTTACAGCCCTCATCAACGACATGAGTGAATAATCACATACGGCGGACCTTTTTGCTCAATCGCCATCATGGCTACAGCCCATTTTGTGTGTGCGTGTGTGCAAATGGTGGTAAGCAGAGTGTGCGAGGAGCAACCTGTGTCATTATGCAGCATGAAGGCAGCTAATGACTCAAGTATCGACTGTGAGGATCGGGCGCATCTGAAGGATATTAGCGGCTTGGCTGAAGGTGTATCGCATTGATCAACTTGAAGCGGAGGGTCATTACATTTGCCCCCCAGGCACTCACCGTGAAACAATCGCAAACCGCAGTGTGTGTTTTTGTGTGTTCGCCGGGAAACGGCGGTACATAAACAAACACCGTGGTTGTCAAACTGGGGTGGCGGGTGTCATCCTCGGGTCCGCACGCAGAAGTTTGGGGGTCTGCAAAATGATTTGCATGAAATTATTATGATTTAGAAAAGTGACAACTCTCTAAATATGAGGACTGGTGGGAAAAGTCATCTTACCAAATTAGCCTTAGAAAATAGCTTACAGATTATTTATTTAAATAAAAAAGCACCAGCAAAACATAAACATGCTGGAGACTCTGGAACAAACCTCCACGCCAACATGCAAAGATTTTTCAACATCTGTCCTTGACAGCAATTACTACTTTCCTTTTATCATGGCCGTTGTTTGTTTGTTTATGGTAGAAAAATAATGGCTCAGAAATTTAGTCCGTTTTTCAGTGGGGAAACTTGGGATAGACCGATTATCGGTCGGGCCGATTATCGGTGCCGATATTTGTCAAAATGCCAAATATCGGCATCGGCCTTTTTACAAATCTGACGGCCGATGCTTGCTAACGTTGCGAATTTAGGGGTTTTCATCAGGATTTGTTCACAGAGTTTTTACTTGTTGCAAAGACATTTCGAACATCTTCAGACAAATTTTCACTGTCTGCAAATCTTTTACAAACCCTGACAAAAACCCCAAATTAGCTACATTCGCATTGTCGCTCAGTGAGATACTTTCTGTTTATGGATTCATTTAAATTTCCACTTTATGAAAAATGATGCCAACACTAGGAACTCCCTACACTTAATTTATTTATTTATTTTTTACTATTTACTTGCTTAAACAAAGCTGTTAATTATTTATATTTTTAAAATGAAAAGAAAAAGTTTTTTTTTTCCCGCAAATATTTTCTCTTTTACTGCAAATGAATATCGGGTTGAAATACCGGTTATCGGTCTCCTTAACTACTAATCATCGCTATCGGCCTTGAAAAAAACCATATCGGTCTATCACTAGACAAAACACAAATAGCTGAATTTGTGAATAATAAACTGCAAATGCTACTTTTTTTTCTGTATTTCACATCCTCCTCGTGTGTTCCCCCCAAACAGAGGGCTGTCCCGGTCTGTGCAATGGCAACGGCAGGTGCACCCTGGGTAACGGTGGCTGGTACTGCGTCTGCCAGCTGGGCTGGAGGGGCAGCGGCTGCGACACCTCCATGGAGACGGCCTGCGGCGACGTCAAGGACAACGACGGAGGTAAGACGTGGACAGGCCCTCGCTATTAAGGTGGTGCCACGTGCACGCCAAGGTCTTGGGCCCAGGGGGAACTAAACCCCCAACCGGATCCTGGCCTTTCGGGATTCTCAAACTTTTTGGACCCAGGGATTCTTTACAAGGGAGAAATCTGTCCTAGAATCCCTTTATTACCTTAACGTCAAATATTGTAAATATTTTTAAGACTATTTAAAAAAAAAAAAAAAAAAAAAAACTGCCGGTTGAGTTAAGCAGGAGGCCAGTCTCCATATATGGACTGATTATCAGCCGGGCCGAATATCGGTTCTGATATTTGGCATTTTTTACAAATATCGGCATTTGCCTTTTTTACGAATCTGAAGTCCGATAAAATTGTTATCTCACAAAGCTGTGAATGCTTGCGAACATAGCAAATTGAGGAGTTTCATCAGTATTTGTATGATGTTTTTACTTGTCACAAAGACGTTTTTGAACATATTCCATTTTTCACTTTGACCTTTTACGAACCCTGACGAAAACCCAAAATTAGCTACAAACATTTGCATGCATTTGTCGCTCAATGAGATACAAGGAATTTTTCACGGGGAATTTATGGATCTATTTAAATTTTCACTCTATAAAAGTGATGCTGACACTGGGAACTCCCTACATTTTTTTATTTTTAAAAACTAAAAAAATAAATGTTTATAAATTATGTTGACATTTTGGAAAACTTTATTTACAGTAGAAAACTAGGGAAATATTTACTTGCTTAGTTTTTAACTTAGTTATTACTTACTTTATAAAAAAAAAAAAAAACATTTTTTTAACAAACTGTCAATTCTTTATGTTTGAAATTAAAAGAAAAAGTTTTTTTTTTATGTGTTTTTGTTGTTTTTTTTACACTAATATTTTCTTTTACTGCAAATAAATATATCGGCTTGAAATATCCGTTATCGGCCTCCTTGACTACTAATAATCGTATCGGCCTTGAAAAAAACATATCGGTCCATCACTAATAGATATGCACTTTATTGTAAATGATAATAACTCATTGCAAATTATTTTGCGCACCCAAAAGTCACGACTCGGGGACCCCCGGTTTGAGAACCAGAGCTCTAAGCAGCCGCAAACGCTGGAAGGCACTCAGTCGGCACCCCTCAGCACGCACGTGACTTCCTGCGCTGCACACCTCATTGCGGGCTGCGGCTTTCCGCAAGCATCCTTTTATTTAAGACTGACGGACTGACAGCAGCCTGTTTATTATTTTTATCTCTCCATTGTCACAGATGTCAATTGAGAGCACGATGAATTGCTCTGAAGACTTAAAAAATTAACTTCTTCCACAATTCCCCAATAACTTCAAATAAGGCCGGTGTCACCTGTCCCTAATGATTTAAGTGGCGAGAATAAGCGGTTCAGACAATGGATGGATATTATTTATTCAACGGGGTTGTGACCTTGACATTGTTTGACCTTGTCAGACGGCCTGGTGGACTGCATGGATCCGGACTGCTGTCTCCAGGCCATTTGTCACAGCACGGCGCTGTGCGTGGGCTCGCCGGACCCCCTGGACATCATCCAGGAGACGCAGCTGTCGTCGGTCAACCAGGGCAAGCCGCGGAGCTTCTACGAGCGCGTGCGCTTCCTGGTGGGCCGGGAGAGCACCCACGTGGTGCGAGGCGCCAGCCCCTTTGACGCCAAGTGAGTAGTAACCTTTGCCAAATTCATTTAAGACTCTGACATTTTGTCCGCTTAGAAACGAGTGTCGCATCAAAATGGTTGAAAATGCCATTGAAAAATACTACTGCGATTACAAAGTAGTGACGGTGACACTGTGACAAAAATGTAATTTCGGACAGTAATACGTTCATCCAATTATGAAAATGAATAACTGTCCATTTACTTACATGTATTTTGTCTGTGACGCTTGAGCATTATTATTGTGCGGTTTAATATATTAAATATCAGTGACGGTGCTCCACAATCATCAATTTTGTGGGGACAAAAAAAAACATGTTTGTTTACTATTGCATCATCTAAAAGAGCAAACCATTTTCAACACTTTTGATTGATCAATTAAAAAATAAAAAACATTTTGAATGACTAGTAGTAGATTGTGAGGGGAAAAAAAGAAAGATTATACCAAATTTTGACAGCAAGTTTTGGTCCAATGTGAGCGGTATATTTTTTGTATTAATAGAATTATTTTTCTTTCTTTTTTAATTTGGAGTAAATGATTTTTTTCCAGGTATTAAATTTGTTGAGCATGATTACTTCTGCAACAGCTGACTTATAAAAAATTTATCTACTTGTAATTATTATTTTGAATGTGTTTTTGAATATATTTTTGTGAATAATATAAATATTTTTATTTCACTAATATTTTTTTATTGAATCTATTGAGTGTAATGTTTATTGTGTATCATAATAAATTTTAGATGACCACAAAAAAGCTGAAAATTAGGCTAACTAATGCTAACCCTATTTTCAACCTTTATTATTATTATTATTTTTATTATTATTATTTATGATTCTAATTTAGGGCCATTTTATATGTTTAAATGTATCTTAATTAAGTTATATTTTTATTTTGTAATTTATTTCAATTATTTTTGGGGTTTGTATTCAAACATTTATCAATCAAATCCGAGAATTCACTTGTTTTCTTTGATGCAGCTCTTACGTATTTTGGAACTCATGAGACGTTGCATGTGTAAAATCATGTAACCTTAAAGCCAAGTGTTTTCCAGGCGTTTGTGCTTTAAGACACGAGACCAAACACACTACTCGTATTCATCTAAAAGCAATTACATACAATAAGCAAGCCATCCGATATGTTCCAATCGGCGGATAATGAATTGTTTTAAGTTCAGAAGTGTGGGCCTGCAAATGACTAAATGCTGCGAAATAACATTAGCAAGGAAGCCGCTTGTTGCTCGTTATTGCGTTCTCTGAGTTATTTAGCACTTTATTGCTGAAGACAACTGCACTATAAATAACTCCAGCAAAAGCAAGTGTCACAGGGGGTGTTTTTTTGGGGAGGAGGAAGGCAGCTGGATGGAGTAATGGAGGGTGAAATGGGCAGCCGGCGGTGGTTGCGCGCCGCTTGACGGATGACGGACGGATGATGATGGACAAACACGAAACGAGGCACCAAAAAAAAAAAAACAACCTCGAAGCGACGTGAGCGGCATCTGGTATTCATGTATTGTGATTACTTTTACTGTAATCCATCTGAGGCTCGCTCCCAGAGGCGGGGCGCACCACTTCGCCGCTTTCATATTCCACAGGAAGGCTGTCAGAGACTCGCACCCCCCCCACCACCCAAGCTCCCATCCGCCTCGCTGCGCCTTTTGTTTCCTTCCTGCTTCATCTTTAATCGCTCGCGCGACTCTCGTCACCTTATTTGCATCCCGCTTTGGAAGTCGCTCGTCTTTTTTCACTTGTGACAAATTAGCATCAAACCTGGAAAATAAGTCAACAATATCACATTTTTTGACTTTGCTATTAGCATTTTTTTTTTTTATCGTGTCAAGAAAACAAACTCTGCGGTGTGTTGTTATTTTTTGATGGTGAAGGTTATGGCTTCAGACGTCACTATTTTTAGCTAAACTTTGTTCCGGAAGACAACACATACGTGTTTTTCGAAAGTGTCTCAGTTCAAGCAAGATCATTTTGGGAAAATTAATTGCCTAAAAAATATTATTCGAAACTTAATCTGTGATCAATGTAATGCCTAATTATAATATGGGGGCTCATTTTGGGGATTTCCTTTGTAATAGTTCAACTCGCTAAAATGGCCGCTTCATACCAAACTTGTTGTGAGAGACATGCCCAACAAATTCCACGGTGATCGGTGAAACTAGTGTTGGGGCCCTATTTTAATTTTTTCCTTGCGATGATTGTTACATTTTCAAGCTATGCTCCGCCCATATTAAGCGGTACAGCCAAAAACATTTGCCATTTAGTCTTACCTATCTGGCTAGGATTGCTGCTTCTGACTAGATGACTTCCCAAATCCAAAATGGCTGCCGCAAACCAAAATGTCAAAGTACGAGCCCTGGAAATCTGCCCAAAATGGCCGACTTCCTGTTCAATTTCAGGTACAGGTCCTTGAGATTTTTTCACGTCTTGTTATGTTCACTCATTTCCATACTGGGGGTCAAATTTTTTCTAACATTGCAGGGGGGGGAGATTTGTGTTCAATGTTTGCGTCCCTGAGGCAACGTCTTTTAGCACTGGGCCAGAATTTCTGTGACTATCCAGCAGTTTCCAGTACCCAGCGGTTAAAAAGCACACATTCATGCTTCCATCAGACACCCCGAAGGTTTTTTGTGTAGCGCCGTGTGTACGATGAAACACAGTGAGACCCCCCCCTACACCCCCCCCCCCCCTCTACCCTCCCTACCCCCGTTGACATTCTCTCCGGCTGTCAACAAGCACTCAGCGTTTGCTCTCCACCGGACCAGCGAGAAAGAAAAAGAAGAAACAGCAGAAGTAGCAGAAGCAGTGGCCATAAATAAGTAAAAAGTGGAGAATCCAGAGATGAGCTGCGAGAATGGCGGCTCACCTAAAAATATCAGTGACAATCTATTATTCATGCCCGGTGTTCGTTTTCCCCTGCACCCCCCGCTGACAGAAGTGAAGCGGTTATGACAGGGTGTTCGGGGGCTTCAGATGAGCTCCCGGCACCTTTCCTGATACGGCCGGTCAGCCGATCATCTTTCCATTGATCCCACTTAACCGCTTCCTCGTAGACATGTCGGAGCTCGCCGCCCTCTGATGTTTGCCACCGCAAGAAGCTGCAGAGGTGTCACCCAATAAAGCGGCTGCCACTGCATAAAAGCTTCTCACTCTCTCCAAGTGTAACACGCGATGCAAGACAGCGGAGAGGCCCCCGGCGACGACGGACGCCCGACGGAATAGTAAACAGGGGCCGCACTTGGGAGGCGCTACAAAAACGGAGATTAAAAAAAAAAGTAGATAAGTTAATGAAGTCGTGAATATTCTGTACAGTAGTACCTTGATTTAAGAGTTTAATGTTACGCGACCCTGATCCTCTCATTCAATATACTATTTATCAAATCAGTTTTCACTATTGAAGTGAGTTGAAATGCCATTAATCCGTTCCAGCACCCTCAAAAAAACAAAATTACCTGACCTCGGATAACTAGCAGAGGATGGATACACTTAATTTACCCCATTAAAGGGACATATCCATACACATACTACAGTGTGTTCAGTAATGACTGTTTTTCTTTACATTATCTTGTATTGTTTTTTTATATTATACCATTTTTCTCCAATTAAAAACACAACAGAAAATTGTTGTTTTTTTGCGGGGTCTCGAACGGATTAATGGCATTTCTGCAACGCCATATTAAGGCAATATTGTTGTAGATTGTGGGGCAATATTCCGAGAAAAAAACTCAGAAACGTACAAGTTGCGTATTACTCGGATGTTTGTGCCAATACTTTTCGGTCGCAAGTAGCAAAATTAAAAAAAAAAAATTCTTGCAAATTGGCCACTTTATAGAGTGGCAAATTTTTTCTCCGAATATTGCCCCCACCCTCTAAAAAATATATATTTGTACGTAGCCCTAGTACGCCGTCGTATATTTCAGTTAATTTTAATGTTCTCGGTGGGCAGCATCCACAATGGCGGATACTAGATTGAATAGTAAACAGGGACAGCCATTGGGAGAGATTGATACCCAGCAGAGCCGTTATTAGCATCAGGCCATTACCGCCTCTTGTTTGGTTTCTTCTCCGCGGGCTCTAGTAAACGCCTTTTTTCACCAATGTAATAAGCCGGCGTCAGTGTGTATTATACGCCGTGAAGGCCCTCTTCAAATTGCTTCATTTCTTCAGTGTTATTATTGTCAGGCCAAATAAATTGCCAATTTGCGGATTTTCCCATACTCAATTTATAATAAAAAAAGGAAAAATGCGCCCCTGAAGCCATTCTAACCACATGCAATTTGGTAGGCAGGTCTCTCATGAGAAGAAGACCCACGAAAAAGGTGTCATGAACCCATGCCCCAAAAGAGACAGTTCAGAAATCATTTGTTGTAAAGTAGATGCGCGGTACTGTAATTTCAGCCTTGTATCAGTCTTTCAAGACTCTTAATAACTTAACTCCACAGGGTCAGATCTTAACCAACACTTTAGTAACATAAAATTTGGTTGATTTCTGACCTTAGTCAATCCTTTAAAAAGTGTCGAGAAAAAAACAAAGATCTGATCTTGACCAAGTGTTTAACCTAGCAACCTAGTGTTTGGTAGACTCGTCTATCATGAGTAGACCCAAGATATAATGTCAAGAACCCACATCTGAAATTACACAGGAAAGGCAACCCATTTGGTTTAAAGTTGACATTTTTGGCTCTTTTCAGGGGCCCTTCAATGACTCTTAATAACTCCGCTCCAAAAGGTCAGACCCTGAGCAAACATTTTACTGAGCAAAATAAATTTTGGTATGCATGTCTATCATGAATAGACCCACCAAAAAGTCCTAAGAACCCTTGACTAACATACAACGAAAGTCAGTTATATTAATTTGAAGCAGACATTTTCTAAGGTTCTTCAATGAGTCTTTTTTTTTAACTCAACTCCACAAGATCCGATCTTGAGCAAATCAACAACATTATATTTGGTAGACTTGTCTATCATGAGTAGACCAAAGAAATATTCTCAAGAACCCAAGCCTGACCAAAAACGCAGAAAGTCTGCCGTTTGGTTGGAAGTCGCCACATTAGTAGTATTTCTAGCACTTCAAAGACCAAGTCATTCCATTCCGTTGTTCCGATCCAACTCTTGGATCAGGCAATTCAAATTTGCGGCCTCTCATGTTTACATACATTAATGCGCCCTCTCTCTCACTGGAGATAATGTGCAAAAAGGCCCTCTGTGCCTTCAGCCCGATCTTTCACGCTCCCTCAGCGTCTCCTTCTCTGGGCTCTGTTTGATGTCAATATTTAAATCATTTGTCTTGACAAGAAGGAGGAGGAAGAGGAATGGTCTCTCGGTGGGGGCTGGTGCAAGCGGCGGGAAGGAAGGAGATAGTTCCACTGTCACGCACCCTGAAAGCGCGCTCTTTCAAAGCAAATCAAACTGCCGGCGTGAATAATGATCGCGCGACAGCGCCGGGTTAACTCTGCCGGTGATTCTGTGCAAACGCAGCCGCTTTTGGACGTATTTGCCGTGCTGTCCGCTCGCTTGTTTACCGTGCAGCGGTTGGACAGCCAAGGTCTGCTGAAGGAGAGCCGGCCTAATTAACATAGAGGCAGGTTCCTGGGGAATGACATAGTAGGGAGGTGGATGATCTTGCCTCTGGTAAGGACATGTTGAGGGCGGCCGCTAACACGCCGGTGTTAATTGTTTCCGCTATGTGGCAATATTTAAGACCCAAGCCTATTAAAAATAGCCTTTTGTCCAGGGAGTGTTGTGTTTTGGGCAAAAACAATGGCTGACCAAGGAGGTGGCGCTACTGGGCGGTGCCAGGTCACAATTCATCAAGGGAGACGTGATAGCCCATTTGGATGACTGCCTGCACACGCTCTACTACTCGGGAGAAGTATAGATATTTGTGTGGAAATTGACTGGGGGCGTGCAGTTTTTAAGCTGCTAGCAAAATTAGAATATACTTTTTTTCCCAGAGGTGAATATTTCAAAAACGTACACTCTAAAAACAGTTGGGTCAAACTTTACCTGAAATGGGTCAAAAAGGGACAGGTCCAACTTTTTGGGTTATTCAACTAACCTAAAAAGTTGGGTCAAATGAGTAACCCACAAACCAACCCAAGCTTGGTTACTAATTTACTTTGACCCATCATTTTAGCTCAACAGGTTGGGTTGGTTCATTTTAGACCCAATTCAATTGGATTATTAAATTAACCCAAAAAGTTGGGTCAAATGAGTAACCCACAAACCAACCCAAGCTTGATTACTAATTTACTTTGACCCAACATTTTAGCTCAACAGGTTGGGTTGGTTCATTTTAGACCCAATTCAATTGGATTATTAAATTAACCCAAAAAGTTGGGTCAAATGAGTAACCCACAAACCAACCCAAGCTTGGTTACTAATTTACTTTGACCCAACATTTTAGCTCAACAGGTTGGGTTGGTTCATTTTAGACCCAATTCAATTGGATTATTAAATTAACCCAAAAAGTTGGGTCAAATGAGTAACCCACAAACCAACCCAAGCTTGGTTACTAATTTACTTTGACCCAACATTTTAGCTCAACAGGTTGGGTTGGTTCATTTCAGACCCAATACAACTGTGTTATTAAATGAATCCAAAAAGTTGGGTCAAATGAATAACCCACAAAACACGACCATAAATTGGGTTGTTTTGTGGGTTTTAATTTAAATTGAACCGTTTTTGGATAAATAATGCCAAAAGTCAGTTAATTTTTAACCCAATTCAATTGGATTATTAAATTAACCCATTGAGTTGGGTCAAATGTATAACCCACAAAATGACCCACAAATTGGGTTGCTAATTCATGAATTTATTTTGATTTATTTTTTTTGGTCAGTCCCTTTTGGACCCAGTTTGGGTTATCTTTGACCCAACTGCTTTTAGAGTGTATAAACAAAGCATCTGGAACCCAAACTAGATCTCAAGTGCAGTTGACTCTACCGGTCTTTGTTTACGATGGAGTAGATGGTACAATTTTCAAACGTCAGGCACAGAAGTAAAAATAATAATAATAATAATAATTGTTAAATGAAAAATCTACAGTGGATTTTTGTATTTTATTTGCCACCACTTCTGGCTGCTAATCGATCATTGAGGTGGGGGGGGGGCTGCTGATTGTATCTCATTTGGCGACGTCAATGTCCAGGTGGAGGGTGGAGGCCCCGGGGTCTCGATAAGCAGCCAAGCAAGTCTGGCAATCTGCACTCTTTCATTGTTTCTGTTGCAATGAGAAAGATAAGTTGTGCCTTTTTTTTAATTAGCACAAAAAGCAAAGTAAAGCTTTCTTATCTCATTATCGCTCCAGCTCGGGTAAGAAAAAAAACCCTCAGAGACATGCAAGGGAGGTGTTTTTTTGTTGTTGTGCTTGATTGCTTTTATTTGGTACAGTTTTCTTTTCATAAGCCACCATGAATCTTTCTACTTGTTTCTTGCTGCAAAGAACGATTTGCTCCCTTCACACAAATATCCAGCATCAAAAGCTGGAACGGAAAACATTTATCATTTTTTTTGTCTTCTGCACAAAAGCCAGATATTGTTCCGTACTGCAGTGCGGGCCCGCAATCAGATCAGTAAAGCTTCTGGTGCATCAAGTATTTGTTGTACACTGACAATTGCTTTCAACAAAATTGTTTCTCTGTCATTTACACAGAACAGCGCAAAGTGGGCGGGGGCGGGGGTATGTTTTGTTGCCAAAAAGACAAGTCAGACAAAACTGAGATCAGTACTTCTTTAGCATGTGGTATCCGCCATAACAGTAATCTACTATTAACAGCACCAAAAGTGGCAATAGCTAACAAGGATTCTTACTTTTGGGTACAAAGCAATGCCGGTTTTAGTCAAGCCATTTTGAACTAAAAAGAAGAACTAGAAGCGGAAGTTTTGAATCCAACCGGAACTCGTTAGCTGCCAACAACACAAATAGGGAACGGAGATTTTGGGCGCCGGTTCGAGCTCTTGGTCTTGTTTTTTTATTTTTTATTTTTTTGTAAAATACATTTCCCAAATAATGTGACTTATACCCCACAACTTAAATGTTTTTTTTTTTTCATTTTCTTGGTGTATTTTTGACTGGTATAACTTTGGTCCGAAAAATACGGTAATTGGTGTCAAGGAAGTATAGGTATGCAAAAGTGATAGGAGTTAGGTTTCACTTTTTTCACATTCAGCTTTTCAGCATTCCCACACAATTTCTGCAGATATTCCACTTTGTCTAGATTCTTTCACATGTTGAGTTCCTGGTTGGGACAAAAAGTAATTGTTTTCTTTTGCAGCCATTGTTTTTGTATTGCAGGGGGGGTGGGGGGGTGGGGGTACTTGAAGGAAGAAAAATGTGGTTTAATTGTTTGCTTGAGCTGAAAAGACGTTGATTCATCCCTGTGGTCGTCTTTTGGCTCGCGACTGATGCATTATCCAACAATAAACTCATGTTTGCCGCGTCCCAGTTTAATTCAAGACACTTGTCCTCATTTACGGAGGGACGATTATTCTTTGGCATCATTAAGCACAAGGTGCAATCTGTCGTCCACGTGGTGACCTCGCCGCTCTTTTCCCGCTCCCGTGCAGGCACGCATGCGTCATCCGGGGACAAGTGGTGACCTCGGACGGCACGCCGCTGGTGGGCGTCAACATCAGTTTCATCAACAAGCCGTCGTTCGGATACACCGTCACCAGACAGGATGGAAGGTAAGTCAAACACGCCTGTGTTGGAGAGATGCTCGACCGCCGCCATTGATCTGCCTGCCGCTTTCCAATTTGGGAGCGCCGGGCGCAATTCCCGGAGACATCAAACAAAGCCCTTCTGGCGCACGCTCGTAAGTTACGCTTCACTTGCAGCAGGCGAGGAAAAGGAATCAAATATGCCAATTCAAAGCGAGCAAGTTTGGACTGCACGGCGCAGATGGACATTGTTTATTCGACAAGGGTGGTTTTCAGAGGAATTAAGGGAGGAGTTTCATTTGAGGCGGCGCACACGCATTTGATATGCTCTTTACGTGCTTTTGATCACTTTGGTTCTGCACATTAGCTCGTCTCTTAAAGGACTGGTAAGATTACAGCGCAGTCTGTCGGCAGGTGGTTTGTTCAACAGGCAACAGGATTGCATGGAAACGACCAGGCTGACATTGACAGTCGTAAGGCCTGACCGATTAATCGGCTTGTCGATTTAATCAGCCGATATTAGCTCTTTTAAATAAATCGGCAAAAGAAGAAACAAATCACTTGATTGTGTTTTGCGTTTCTTTTTTTCTTTTTTTTTACACATTAGCATATGACATCTTAGGACAAAATATAATGACATTCAATTATTCATACACACACAAAACACCCCAAAAAGCCGATTTTTGCCAATTTTCTTTAGTTATACAAACAAACAAAGAAATGACAAATATTTCAAGAGTAAAATGTTCTACCTTTTTGTTAAAAGTATTAAGGACCAAAAAAAAGTTGTTTTTATTTTTTATTTTTTATTAACTCATACTCACTCATTTTCGCGAACCAACTTCGCTCCCGGCTGTTTAACTGGATTCTGACTGATTTTGCAAGGTCCACAGAATATTCTGTTTTATTGCTATAAAAACATGGAACCTACCAAAAGAAAGAAAGTCTCCTCTTTCATCAGAAAAAAAGTATATTTGTATCTGTTTCTATTTTGCAGCAATTAGCATTAGAATATAGTTTCATCATTATTCACAAACCTGTTGAAAACACTGGGAAAAGGAGCTTTTTGCAACATGGCCCTAGCTGATCTCTTATACTCTGCTGCCACCTGCTGGCCGTTTATTGTAATAACTACCATTGCTTTAAGCAACATCTTCATACCAAGGCTGTATCAAAGCCTTCTGTATGCTCTAGCATAAACAAAAAAACGTATATAAATACGTTTTTGGGAGTGCAGGAAAAAGTATTAAAAACTTGTTTATACGTTTTTGGGTTTGAATTATTTAATTGGCAGATTAATTAATCATCAGAATGTTATTCTGTTAAATATTCAAATCGGATTCCCCCACTGTCTGACTCAGGAATTTTGGGACTTATTCGTTTTGGGGACGTTCCCAAGTCACAAACAAGGTCCAGAAAGAGACACTCACCAATTTTGTGTGTTTCGTGGAAGAGTGCAAAATTGTGTCCCGATACATGCTCCACTTCCTGCTGACATTTTTATCACTTTCTGGTGTCTGGAAAACACACACACTCTTGATCCTTCTCCCCGGCCTTTCATCGACATCCCTCATCATCAACTCTCAACTAATCTTCTTTGGCCTTGAAGTCTTTTCCTCTCCGACTCCTTCGCTGTTTTCTGCGACGCCGCCTTCCTCCATCTCGTTTCCCCTTGTGTGCTTTTTTTCCTCACGCATGGCTCCGTTTGTCCTTTTCCCCTAAATTCTATACGCTTCTCTGGGAGGCAGCTTATGTGTAAACGCTCCTCAATCTCGCTGCTTTTCCCTCCTGTAAACATGCCCCTGCAGCTCCCCGTGCAAGCCGCCACCGCAAGCATTCCCTGCTGCAATCACTGTAAACAGGCTCAGTGCAGCGTGAAATCAGAAATGCACCTGTTCAGCCACTTAGAAATGGGGAGGCTGTCTAGACTCATTTCTATGACGTGTTCTTTATTGTCCAAGGCCTGCTTCTTTCAAAGTATGCTGCCCTAAAAAAAAGTTTTCTGTCGTAAAACAAAAAAGGGGTTTTGAGGGAGGGTGTTGTTCGCTGTGGAGGACCAAAACTGCCAAAATTAAAGAAATAAAAATGCCTGAATGAATAAATATATGACTATAAAAGTGAAAATAAAAACGGATATGAAAATATAATTCAAAAATGTAATACAAAAAATACATATAAATGGAAATTTAAAAAAATATATATATATTGCTAAAGAAATAAATAAAAGTACAAATAAATAAAAAATTAGAAAACGAGATTCAAAAAATATCTATATATATTTATTTTAGTATTTATTTTGATATTTGTTTTTATTTTTGGAATCTCATTTTTTTGTTTTGTTTTTGTACTTTTGTTTATTTATTTTGGGACATATATTTGTTTTTATTTCCATTTATATTTATTTTTTGTATTTAATTTTTGAATAAAATTTGTATATGCGTTTTTATTTTCACTTTTATTCATGTATTTATTTATTCTAGCCATAAAAAAAAAGGTCCTCCATAGTTCGCTGCTTGCTGACGGTGGCTTGACATAAACTTCCATTCTACAGAGCAGTATAGCTTGGTTTGTATGGTACTTATGTAGATAAGACAAATACTTATTATTTAATGTTTTATTTTCAAGTAAACATGATGAAGCATTTAGATGTTATGCTGCACGCATTTGGAATAAGCTTCAGTCCCAAATGTGAATTTTTCAAGTCCACGTTAAAAACAATATTGTTGTTTTTTCCGTGTATGATAAACTCTTTTCAAGCATTTTTAAAGTCAACTTTAAAAAAATTAATACATCTTTAACTGTACGTCCAAAAGTGTTTGTAGCGCCAATCTTTCATTAAGGTGTCACACAAAAAAAGTCAATCAACAGCCTCCAAATCTGACCCTAAAATGGCCAGCTTTCCTTCCTTTTGTGCGGCGTCCCGCAGCGCATACAAGCATGTCCCCGAAGACTCCAGGTGAGCCGGTGCTAATTGGCTCTCGGCAGGCAGTCACAGTCACTGATGAATAAGAAGTTCACCAGACGCTGCACAGTTTGTTATTGTGATTTTTATTCTCCACACTTTTTTGCCGTGTAATAACTCCCACATAATACTTCCGATTTACACCGTTAAAATGTCTTCGAAAACTGGCTTAAAAAATTGCACTTTGTCTAGTTTATTATAAAATATTTATTCTTTGTAATTATTTACTATTATCTACAATTTAGGACATGCATCTATCATGGAAAACTTTCTACAATGGGTGCACCAGGTTGTGTTTGGTTGCACCACATATGTTCAACTTAAAGTTATGAGGCTAACAATTAGCCATCTAAACAAAACAAGCTAGCTAGCCACGCAAGTAAAATTATGATGAAAATATATATTTGGAGGGTTTTTTTTCAGGTTATACCAAATTAACTAAATGAACGCATTAACTATGATGCAATACAAACAGAACGCTAGTATTCTGTTCTATCTGTTCTATGAATGACAACAGGTGGACGCACTTTCAAGTTTTTTTTAGATGCGTTAGGCTGACGTTTTTTTTTCCCACACATTGAAAAAAAAATTTGTATCTGTTTCCGTTTTGCAGCAATTAGCATTAGAATATAGCCAAGTTTCATCATTATTCACAAATCGGTTCAAAACAGTGGGGGAAATAGCTAGTTGCAACATTGCCCTGGTTGATCTCTTATACTCTCCTGCCGCCTGCTGGCCATTTTTGTAATAACTACCAATGCTTCATGCATTATGCTCAGTTCAGAGGCTGCATCAAAGCCTTCTGTATGCTCTAGCATGAAAAACACCCCATAAACAACGTATAAATACGTCTTTGGGAGCATGGTAATATTTAAAATAGAACGTATTTATACGTTTATTTTGGGCGAATGAGTTCATCAGAATGCCTTGGTTATAATAGTGGTGGGCACATAGAAACATAATATTGCAAAGACATCTTCTGACTTTAAGCAAATGAAATGTGTCACATTTGTGGCGCTCGCCTTCTCAGTTTCGACTTGGTGACCGACGGCGGCATCGCGGTGGCACTGCACTTCGAGCGTGCGCCGTTCATCACGCAGGAGCACACCCTGTGGCTGCCGTGGGGCCGCTTCTTCGTCATGGACACGGTGGTCATGCGCCACGAGGAGAACGACATCCCCAGCTGCGACCTCAGCAGCTTCGCCCGGCCCAGCCCCGTGGTGTCGCCGGCGCCGCTCACCGCCTTCGCCGGCTCCTGCGCCGAGAGGGGGACGGTGGTGCCTGAAATCCAGGTGACTCACGCACACACACACACGCAAATGATTCATCCCACACATGAGCCAGACTCGGAGGACTATTCATCAAGCGTAGTAGTCACTGCTGTGATCCTTGTCTCTCTCATGTAATTGCTCTTCTTCGCACCTTGGCCAGTTTCCAGCATGCTGAGCGCGGATGATTACGCACGTTCACAATGTCATCCGAGCATCACATTGATATTTTACACTCAAATCCGCCTAATTGTGAGTTTGATGGCTGATTTAGTCTCCCAAATTGTACTGAACGCGTATCAATCAATAAAAATGGTGAGCTTCAACATCAGTTACATTTTGTGCAGTTATTAAACACGGTTGCTAAGAAAGTGAGCGCTGAGAAGAAGTGTGTCGTGTCCGTGTGTCTTCAGCTTGGCAAAGCAGTGCAAGCGTAGTGCACAGTCTACATTATGTACTATGCTGAAGCCGAAAAAGTC
The DNA here is from genome assembly GCF_054856555.1 of Leptonotus elevatus. Lineage (NCBI taxonomy): Eukaryota > Metazoa > Chordata > Actinopteri > Syngnathiformes > Syngnathidae > Leptonotus > Leptonotus elevatus. Next base: position 23,195,933 of record NC_141245.1, on the reverse strand, counting down.
AATAAAGGTAATGCCGGCCAAGGCCGCTTAAATAATTTCTAAGCCGTGGACCTCTGTTCATGAAAAGATGGAGAAGCTGCTGACAATCAGGAAAGCATGGCAAAATACAGTAACCATCTTGTTATGTTCAGTGAAAAATTGTCTTTTCACGGACACAAGCCAAACATATATGTTCCAGTATTTACTGTACTGTATATGTCTGCAGCGGAAAACTACAATACCAACCTTAATATTTTCGTCTTTAGCTATCACAAACTCATCAGACTGTATTTCCATCTTGAAAACGCGGCCATCTCTACTTCCTTCATTGGTCTGCACACGTGTGATGTCAACGTGTTGAAGACGTGTGACATCACTCCTCCCAACATGATTGCGCGTAGATGACCCCATCCCGTTATGCTTAACGGCTTTCCCTTTATTATTTTTATGTGCTTCATTTTGTTATTTGTTAGGGGTGTTATATTGCATAGTACGCAGTTTGTATATTATTTATTAACTCTTTTGCTGCCAAACATTATCCAAAAAATAACCCCGACAGTGCCAGCCCATTTTGAGCATTTTCACTCATCTTTCAAAGAAAACAGTATATTGTGTGCTATGACTACATAACCTTGATGGATATCATATGAAAGATTGGATTCCATTATTTCATTAAAAGAAAAAAGTACGTTTCTACCTTATTCCGTTCTTTAGTAATCACCATTTGAAAATGGGTAATTTGAGTGACATCAAGCGAAAAAGGAGAAAAGCTTTTTGTGAAAAGATACATTTTCTGCACAACAGTGACTTTGACACTAATGTTTTTTTATTTAGTGACGCTGAATTCGATTTAATGTGTAACGCTTTGATCATTCACGTCATCCTTGAAAACGTTCTATTTCCTAACATCCGCCATGTTTTCATTTAACTTGATACACGGGAGCCCATTGAAAAGAGATGCTGCCATCTGCTGGCCATATTTAGTGGGTGTTTTTGGATTTCACAAACCCCATTCACAAAGCAGCACCGCACAAGACGGTGCACTGCCCATTAAGAAAAAAATACGCAGTTAACGTCAATTAACGTTTTTGGCGGCATTCATTGGGATTTTAGTATACGTCATTAAATGTTGTTGGCGTTCAAAATTTTGAAAACATTTTTTTTCCTTGAGACCAGAAAGGCCATTAAGACAGTTTAGAGAACCATTAACACTGTTTAGAGAACGTTTAGGAAACGCTATGACATTGAACTAACCCTGACATGATGTTAGCATCGCACATGTTCACCCTTCTGTGGGCTTTAGGGATCACCAAATACCGATACCTGGTATCATATCAGTCCGGTATCCGGCCTTATTTCAATTCATCAGTACTCACGACAGTGGTCGATACTAGTATCGGCCGCCCTCTTGTGGCTGTTTTATGATCAGGAACTAAAAACTAAAAATGAGAATTTTAAGGAAAATGCTATATTAAGAGACATTCTCCAGTCCGACATTCTACATTTATATAGTTTGTCAACTTTGTGTTTTCACAAATTAACACACTAAAACTTTGATTACTAAATTTAATCAGACTACTTTATTAGATGTAGTCATGTGTTAGATTACTAGTTCCTCAAAATTCATACATTCCGCATTATTGGGCAACGCATTACTAAGTGAGTTTTGGCGTTCCCAGGCCAGCCGGGAGATGTAGACCTTCATCATGTCTGGATGTAGTTGAAAATGGTGATAAAATAGGCTTACTCGGACACGTTTCCATTTACCTCTTTTCCACACAAACTCGCCATGCATGCTTCTGTATGTCTAACAGGCGTCACTTTGCCCTTTTCTAATTATCTCGTCTCACAGTTTGCCTCCTAAGATTTATGGCGTATCAATGAATTTGCTATGAGTCTATTTATAGTCACCGTCTTGTCTTTGCGCCTCTTTTGAGGGCAAATCTCTGCCTCCCCGTCCTCATGAGGGCGAATTTGGATCAATCGCCCTCCAACCAAACGCGCTGCTGACTGACGTGTCCTCTGACCGGCGTTATAGCGGGTCGCTGTTTTAATTGTTCCGCTATATCTTGTCGGACGAAAAGGAGAGCGGGGTGGGTAGAGGTGACTTAATTAGAGCAGAGCGGAATAAACAGGCGCTTGTTGAACCTTTCGCCGCAACGTGAACGCCACGCCACATGTGCGCAGGTCTCCGCCCGGCCTGTTATTATGCTCCATATTTTATCTGGCCGTGTAAACCGTAGTAAGCCCAAGGGCAAGGCGGGGGGGGGGGGGGGGGGGGGGTGCCATGGTCGTATCACGACAGCAGGACGCAGCACTTGTAATGAAGGACTTTTCTGTTATTAAATCGATGGAGAAAACTATTCAGTGTGCTTTAATGAAGAAATCCTTCACCGGGTTGACTAAAATGCCGCACTATAATTGCCTTCTTATTGATGTTTCAGCTTCATAGATCTGCTCGGGGGAAAGGTTATGAATAATACGCGACAGTCTGTACTGGTCACCGGCCAGAAGGGAAGACAAATGGTCGTTCGTTGTGAAATAAAAGGACATATGGATTTAAACGGAGTATTCATGACCACGCTGGCGGAGTGGTCGGCTCTTTCTAGCTGAATATATGTAGAATTCCAAACATTAAGTTACATTTTCAATCAAATTTACCTCCAAGGGGGGGACAGGTTTTCACTCATCTTAACCTGAAGAGTCCAAGTTGTCCCAAGGTGCTCACATGGTCATGTGTCTTTAGACGCTGCAGGAGGAAGTTCCCATCCCGGGTACCGACATGAAGCTGGGCTACCTGAGCAGCAGGACGGCGGGTTACAAGTCCATCCTGAGGGTGACGTTGACCCACGTCGCCATCCCCTTCAACCTGATGAAGGTGCACCTCATGGTGGCGGTGGAGGGTCGACTTTTCAGGAAGTGGTTCCCTGCGGGGCCCAACCTCCTCTACGACTTTGTGTGGGACAAGACGGACGTCTACAGCCAGAAAGTCTACGGCCTGTCCGAAGCTTTTGGTCAGTGTGGAAACATCTGTATTATAGTCCATGTGGGGAAACAATACGTCCGTGGCGTTGTCATCCCAGTCATTTAAAATGTACTCCAAAAGTTAAATAAAAATTGTACTTAACTGTTTCAGAACGAAAAGTCAGAAAAAAGAAGACTAGAAGTGCAAATTCAGAAGAAATAGCATGTAAATAGTGAATGAAAAAAAAAACATGGACGAATGTGGACTGATGTTGAATAATCTGCAATGATATTGAATGATGTGGAATGGGTATGAATGGGGAATTTTCTGTGGGACGTGGGCATTTTCAGTATGTAGAAAACCGTTGCCAAGGTGAATGAAATGTGCTGAATGGTTTGAATTTCAAAAAAGACCAACGGTGTGATTCTTTTTTTTGGAGAATGAATAGGGATTTTTTTTGTGGTGAAAATGTAGAATTTCTATTCAGTGGGAACGTTTGGAAGGTTGGAATTTGTTCCCAAGATGATTTGAATGAACATAATGTTTTGAATTTCAAATGTTTAATGTCCCATTGGGAATGAAACGTTAAAAACAACGAAAACAAAAAAACACGTTGAATCTTGGGAAAACTGTGAACATTTGGATTGAGAAAAATAATAGCCTGCAATATGTGAACCTTTGGAATATGTTGAATTTAGAATGAGGTGAATCGGAAGAATTATGTGGAAGTAGATGCATGTCAAAGGAATTGGTAGAAGAAAAATAGGAATCAACTGAATTGCATTAAATATAACTGAACTCTACTCGGTTCTGTTGGAACATTTAATCAGTAAAATAAAATGTGGCAAAGACTTTCATAACTCCCATTAACAATTCATGCTAAACTTAGCTCCTACTCAACAAACAAATCTTGCCTTTCAATCAAGATATTTTCAACACACTTCCTTGACACCAATTCTTATTTAGACAGGGCTTCGGTAGAATCTTGTGGCATTTTGGGCCATTTCAGAAAGAGCACAAACAACACGAATAGGTCAATTTGTGAATGGCAAACTGAATTTGCGGGGGATTACTCTTGAATATAATTACAAATAAATCGTCTCATTAATATTGATTGATTTAGACTTCAGTTAAGAATGTTAAAAAAGTGTCACCTGACTAAAGTTAATAAGCTTTTTGATGGTGACAGTTTTACCCAGGAACAGATTATTTCCTGTGGGACAAATCAGCCGTTGACCTTCCACTATATTGGGAAAATAACTCTTATGGTACATAAACAGTTTTATAAGCAATTAGAGGCGGCCCTGTGGGATGCAATGTGGTCGCATACCACCACAGCCAGTCTTGTTTTGAGTGTTTCCAGTCCAGCTTGTCATGCGGTAACCTTCCTTTGTTGTTTCAGTGTCTGTGGGCTTCGAGTATGAATCATGCCCGGACCTGATCTTGTGGGAGAAGAGGACGGCTGTTCTTCAGGGATACGAGAGCTCGGCCTCCAAGCTGGGCGGGTGGACCGTCGACAAGCACCACGCTTTGAACATACAGAGCGGTGAGTCAACTTCCAAATCCCTTTTGTAATGTTCTATTCTAAGGGGGGCACTTTTTTGTTGCACGCCTACGAACACCCACAAACGGCAGGAGACAATAAAATCTGTGAAATTATTATGCATATGGGATTAAGAATTTTTTTTAGTTGAGTTTTTTTTTTTTCTGCTCTCTGATCACGGATGTCAATTTCATAAAATTTTCCTTCTGTTTTAATTATTTTTAGTAAGTTACAGTGTCCCATCACTAGTGAGCTATTTTTAGAAAAGACCTGTGGGCTTCACATGTTGTCCTTGGGGCTAACAAGTACCCGCTGTCATCACCTTTTTTTTTCTTTCTTTTTTAAAGACAATGCTCATTAATCAACTGAGCAAAATGCATCAGTGTCACTTTTATCTTGCTCCCGACTTTCCACTAGCTACCGCAACCCAAACTCGTTTTATACATTTTTATACACCGTCTATTACCGCTGTCCATTTTTTTTCTCTCCCCACCATCCAAGGGGTCAATTTTTTCATTTCTGCCAAATGGCTCTTGAAAAGTGGATGAAGAGAGAGGAAAGTTCCGGCCAGTCACCTGTCACGAGCGAGGGCCTCGCTTTGTGTGCGCAGGGGCCTCATCAGAGGAGATGAGGCGTGCTGATAGGAAAAGTGCTCGGGAAGCTTTGATCCGTCACGCTGAGTCAGAACGCGCCGTCCAGAGGAGGAGGGCGGGAGAAGCCGCTGCCAGATTCCACAAGACGTGGCCCACCCCGCCCCTTCGCTTCTTTGGCTCCGCCGTGTCATGTTCGTGCCCATCGTTTTTAGAATCCGGCCTAATTTAATTGCCGACAGCCTGCTCGTGGAAGCCATTGCGAGATTTAATCACGCCCTGGGAAGAGGATGCTTGGCTGATCCTCGCTGATAGACCAAATGCTGCTCTGCTCAGACCACTCACGCCGCCGAGTACCAGTTGGAAGGCGAGAGACGCGCGGCATGCATTTCAAACGGGAAGTTATGGATCGGGCTGAAGGAGGCTCTTTGCGTTAATGTCGTCGTAAAGTTTACAAGAGGAGATTGGTACAGTAAACCTGAGGCTCATAACGGAAAAAAATTGACGTCTCCTGTACATTTTTGTAGAATTGCAAGTATTATTCAAACCCAAAAACGTATACAGTGTTCCCTCGTTTTACGCTGGGCTTAGATTCCCACAAATACCCACAATACTGTAAATGAAATCCGCAAAGTAGTTAGCTTTATGTTTTACATTTATTATAAATATTTTAAGGCTCTAAAAGCCCTCACCACAGTTTTAAACTTCAATTTTACGCACTTTTCTCATCGAGGGATTTACATTTTCTCACATTTCTCTCTTGTTTAAACATTCTCAATGTTCAAACCTTCAAAAAATTTATAAAATATGTACATTACTGTAAAAAAAAAAATGCATGCAAAATTTCACACAAAAAAAGCTGCGAAACAGCAAAAAGTGAACTGCGTTATAGTGAGGGAACACTGTAAATACTTTTTTTTTTTTTTTTATAGTTTGTCCTTCACTCCCCAAAACATATTTAAACGTTTTTTATGTGTTTTTTTTTATGCTGGAACATACAGAAGGCTTTGATACAGCTTCTGACCTGAGAGAAGTCGCTTAAAGCAATGGTAGTTATTACAAAAAACGGCCAGCAGGTGGGAACAGAGTATAAGAGATCAACCAGGGCCATGTTGCAACAAGCTCTTTTCCCCAGTGTTTTCAACAGATTTGTGAATAATGATGAAACTTAGCTATATTCTAATGCAAATTGCTGCAAAACGGAAAGAGATACAAATGTACTTTTTTCTGATGAAAGAAGAGACTCAAATCTTTCTTTTAGTAGGCTCCATGTTTTTAATAGCAGTAGAACACACTATTCTGTGGGCCCTGCAAAATCATTCAAAATCCGGGAGCAAAGGGGGTTGCTTCGGTGAAAAAGGCTGGGAGTGAATGAGTTAATAGTTTAAATAGTAGCATTAGTGAAAACCAGAACATTCCTCATGAAACTTCCAGATTCAGATTGTTTGGTGCAGGCTTACTGAGTGTGTGTTTTTAATAGTAACATTTTGCACATTTCTTCCTCTCTGAGCAATTTTGAGTCCATTCCGCGCTCACCAAAAAGGCATGACATTAACGCGTCCCCCTCCTCGCTGTGTGCTCCCCAGGCATTCTCCACATGGGCAACGGGGAGAACATCTTCATCTCGCAGCAGCCGCCCGTCATCGGCAGCGTGATGGGCAACGGCCGCCGCCGCAGCATCTCCTGCCCGAGCTGCAACGGCATGGCCGACGGCAACAAGCTGCTGGCCCCCGTAGCTCTGGCGTGCGGCTCCGACGGGAGTCTCTACGTGGGCGACTTCAACTATGTGCGGCGGATCTACGCCACGGGGAACGTCACCAGTGTTCTAGAACTCAGGTAGCCAACTTTTTGTCATTTATCGGCACTTTTTTCACAAGTTATATCCCATCTTAAGGTAATGGGAGACAATGTCAAAAGAAGTGTTGCGTCTAGTCTCTAATTTCCTTTTGGTTACAGTCATTGTAGAAAAACTCACACAGATGGGATGTTGGGACTGGAAACAAGAAATTCAGTGTTATTGGCATGTTCTGGACATTCTGCTTTGACTTGAATCCAGAACGCAAGTTGTTAGAATAAATCTACCTAAGTTATCCCATATTTACTCTTATAGTATTGCAAAGCATGACTCATGCTCTTGCAGCTGCAGAACAGGAACTGTGTCTTTATCACAAGATAAGGACTGAATTTTTTTTTTTAGAGCGGGTAAGAGATTGTAACTGAGCACATCTCTGTCCGTTCTCCTCACGAGAAAAAAATTATCTAGTTTATTAAACGTTCTAGGTTGAATGAGCCTGACACAAGTCCACATGCCAAAACAGTTCATGGCCTCATTTGAGAGCCTGTTGTTACAAAGTGTGCATCTCTCCTAGAAGTTTGCTGGCTTTTCTTCTCATGTCTTATCATTTGGATGTCCCCTTGCTGAAGAAAGTCTCTTAATGTGTATTTTTTTAAACAAATTTTTGCTAGCTTGTAGTCTTACTTTTTAAACTCATTCACTGCCAGATCAGTTGTATAGCCGTCATTGGCAGAGAATGAGTGATTTCATCTTTTGTGCAGAGGCAATAATGGCTGCTGCGCCTGATATTTTGAAACAAAAGGCTCAATCTCATTCTCTGTATGGTCAAATACAAAATGGCCCACGTAGCGGTCTTCCGCCCGATGTTTGGGGACCGCCGTCAAAAAACGCGGCGGTCGATTGAGATGGACAAAATGCTCTCGAGGCGCAAGATGGATAGTCGTCTCCGCTCGTGCACCTGTATCAGTTTGAAGCCAATCGTCTTCTCTTCTGGGAAACAATCAATGTCTTTGTTAATGTCTTCCCAGATGGGCTCGGGGAGATACGATGTGCCGTTTGATTAATTCTACCTACTAACAACTGTTTTTTAAGCCTATCTTTACTAACAACTAACATTTATTGTCTGTCTTCTGCCCTGTGTCTGCTGCAGAAATAAAGACTTCCGGCACAGGTAAGACAAAGAGGACCTAAAAAGATGATTTTTTTTTTCCTTTCTTTTTCTTCCCTGTGAACCTTTGAACCCAATTCAGACCCTGGCTTTAAAGTGGAGATTATACACCGACGGGAGATACTGTCTGTCTGGTTTCTGTCATCTTCCTACTGCTGATACCATTCCATTTTTAACCGGGTTTTATCTTGCACACACCATTTGCTTTGCATCTGCGTCTCTGACTTCTGTGAAAGACACTTGCTGCGAAAAGCGGGGAAAAAATAGGTACAGTATTTGACGTAGTGTTACACAGATCGGATCGGTAGTTCTTATTCTTAAATCTCGTAAATATTAGTTTATTTTAGTTTGCGTTAACGTAGGTTAGTGATACGACACAAAAATTGACAACCATGAGGAAATACGGTATATTAGTACTTAACTCATTCACTCCCAGCCATTTTCACTGAAGCAACCCCCTTCGCTCCTGGCTGTTTTACTGGATTTTGACTGATTTACAAAGCCCGCAGAATATTGTGTTCTATTGCTATAAAAACATGGAACCTACCAAAAGAAAGATTAGAGTATCTTCTTTCATTAAGAAAAAAAAGTATATTTTAAAATACTGGCAAAAAGAGCTTGTTGCAACATGGCCCCGGTTGATCTCGTATACTCTGCTGCCACCTGCTGGACCTTTTTGTAATAAATACCATTGCTTCAAGCATTCTCTTCAGTTCAGAGGCTGCATCAAAGCCTTCTGGTTGCTCAAGCATAAAAAACATAAAATTAATTTTGGGACCATGGTAATACTTAAAATAGAACATCTTTTTTTTTTTACGTTTTTTGGGAACAAATGAGTTAAAATACCCGTCCAAAATCTGGGCACATTTATGGCGGCTGATTTTTGCCACTTGCCTATTAACAGATATGGATGCCCAGTGTGTGATACGTTTGCCACAACTAAGCATTTCCAGTGTATGTTGTCCTTATTATATATGGCAGAAGCTCATAGGGCAATGCAGAAAGGAGCACATAATTAAATCCGCTTACAGGTACGAGCGCCTAACTGCCTAGCAGGTGGCGGCGAGGCAGAGCCGTCTGCAGATACGGCACGTCTCAAGCGAAAGGGCTCCTGATTGATTTTCCATCACGGGGTCACGACTTCAGCCGGCGAACATGTGGTCAAACAGAGAATGAAAAGCCGAGTCATGCCGGTCACTGGCCCCCATTTAGAGGGGAAAAAAAATGTATAGCACAATAAAATAGCAAACACCGGGGGCGCTCAATTGACTTTTCTGTCTGCCTCAGCAAGTGTCCTTTCTCAAATATCTTTTTTCAATGGGAAATTATGTCCCAAAGGTGTTCAGTACACCTTTCAACGACTTGATGTGTTGGTTTCCGGGTATTGGCACAGTGTGACGCGCAACCTCTCAACGGAAAAAAACAAAAACAATACTTTTAAAATCCTTCAGTTTATTGTTAAGAAAACATCAGATAATGAAGCGAGAACCAAAAAGATATGTTGAATACACTCAAAAACAGTTGGGTAAAAAATAACCCAACTATGGGTCAAAAATGGACCGATCGTCTACTTGAGTCAAGAAATGGGTCTTTTAGTGTAAAACAATTCATAAATATTGGCCAGATCCTTTACTTGGGTCAAGAAATTGGGTCATTTTTTAGAAAACAACCCAGAAAGTAGAAACGGTCCATTTTTGATCCATAATTGGGTTACTTTTGACCCAACTGTTTTAGAGTGTACATTAGCATTTAAGACCGTATCCCACTGATAAAAACAAACAAACAAGGGACACAGAATGTGAAGCCGGATGGGTCACTAAACAGTGTCCCAATTTTCTAAGATCAAAAAGAAAAACATAAAGAAGGGGGAGGGGAATAAACAGCCCCAAAATCAGTTACATTTTCCGTGAGGTATTTCCACACATTTCTTCTTCTTGTGAAAGTTAAAAGACGCGATTAATCATCGGCTCCTCGGTTCAACCCGTACCATGTGCACAGACCCACCGCTGATTGCCAGCGTGCAATTTTATGGCGGCTTGGTGATGAAGTGCTTCCGCTACCATTGGAATGACACGCCATGCTTTTACGATCTTGTTTTTTCTCCTCACTCTGGGTCAGAAGTAGCCACTCACCTAGTCACAACCCCCCTACCTCCGTCCCATGTCGTCATGGTAACCAGAATTCTGCAACGTTCCTGCAGTAGAGCGTCTTGATCGTGACCTTCAGACTAATGCGGGATGCTCTCCGACGCTCACATCCTAATGCATTCAGGACACCGTTGGACTACGACAAACACAAATTTGTCAGCGTGTGCTGCCTGCGCCAGACTAAAATAGCCAAATCACGTCCCTTTGTTCTTGCGAGAGACAATTTGCATGATAAAAAGGAGATTTATTCAGGAAGAAAAACAGCGTGCGTCGGTATAAAACGGGCGAAATCCCGCCGTCGGCATGCGAGGAGCCGCGCATGCCGATACGGAACTGAGGGGAGGTGGCCCATCTCACCCCGCGTTCATGTTCATTGACCCCCCGCTAAGGATGCCCCCCCCGCGCCCTCCTTCTATTCCTGCGCCAGCATGCGGCAAAATCCAATTATCTCCTCCAAACTAGATGTTGTCGGTGAATATGGATGGCCGGCGAGGGGCCGTATGAGCTCAAGGTCGCCCCAATAACACTTCCTGGTTTTGAAAGCGGCTGCTCTACATACATCCCCGCAGCTGATAAGCTATCAGCTGATTGCACCGGGCCGGTAGAATCCGGTTATTGAGGCTGGATTCCGACCTAGTCCACCGCAGCCTGGTATTTTGTTTGTCTTCACCAGCCACCTGACTTTCGACGTGGTCGGTGGGCTGCGCGTCAGCTGTTGGTTGAAGGTCGTTTGTCAAATGAAATCAGTTGACCATCCCAACAGAGCCTTGCCTTGTTGTGGCATTCTAAGAACGAAAGAAAACAAAAAAAGCCATGAAAAAAAGCCTGAAGGTTAAAGAGTGGAGATTGACTCTTAATCCACTCTGAATGACGGCCAGCTGACAGCCGTCTCCTTAATGCTTATCAGGGCCTGCCGGGGGCCTGATAAACTCGGGTTATCTTTGGAGTGGACGCTAATGACTACCTTGCCAAAATGCACCCACGATGCTGTTTTTACAGTGCACATCAGGACATATTTGGGCGGCTTTGGTTTACCATTCGAGTGGTGCACAGTAAACTCTATAACTCTATTCACTGCAGGTTTTTTTTTTTTAACTCATTCATTTTCACTGAAGCAACCCCTTTCGCTCCCAACTGTTTTACTGGATTTTGACAGATTTTGCAAGGTCCACAAAATATTATGTTCTGTTGCTATAAAAACACGGACTCTACCAAAAGAATGATTAGAGTCTCAAATAGAATGAAAACAACAGAGGCCCCAGAATAGAACCCTGTGGAACACCATAGGTTCCCCTGATACATGTCAATTCATATTGCACATATTTGTCTCATCACTTTATTTTTTGGGGGGTTTGTAAATTTCAAAAAATATGAAAATATATTATAATTAAAAGAAAACAACAAAAGTGAGCAGAGCAGAAGCTTTTTTTTTGGTAAACATTTTCAAACTATTTTGACCCGCAATAAAACAGCCAAGTTATTTGAAAAGTGCAACACAAATATTGAGTAGATAAGCACCGTTTCCGTGAATTGTTTTCCTCTTCACAATCAAATTGCTCTTACAGTGTTTGTGGATTTGTGTTTGTCTAAATAACTCAAAACCAGAAACAAGGGAGTCTACTTTTCCAATAGCCGTTGTAATTTGAATATCACAGAGAAATTACGGGTCAGGGAAAGTGTCATCATTAGCATTTCTGTACAGCGTACGCAAATACACCTTGTGAGCCATTAGAACAATTTGCGAGCTGTGCGGAGATCTTCCGTACATTCTTCTCAGAAACAATTGCGGATGTGGGATTTCCAACTCGGCTGCCTCTATTGTCTTGGCTTGTCGTTTTTAATCTGCTTTCATGTCATCTCGTTGTCTTTTCTTTTCCCTTCCAATGAATCTCGATGCCTTTTTCTCGTCTATTTTAGTTGTGTTTCACACGCTTTTGTTGATTTCTTTTCACCTTGGCCAACAGCAACAGCCCGGCCCACAAGTACTACTTGGCCAGCAGCCCGGTGAACGGCGCCGTGTACCTGTCGGACACCAGCAGCCGCAAGGTGTTCAAGGTCAAGTCGCTGAATGCGCCCAAGGACGTGGCCAAGAATCTGGAGGTGGTGGCGGGCACCGGAGATCAGTGCCTGCCCTACGACGACGCGCGCTGCGGGGACGGAGGCAAAGCCGCCGAGGCCACGCTCACCAACCCCAGAGGTGACGTCTGGCAACCGTACATATGTGACATGCTAATAATTAGCACGTGTTAGCCTCTGAGCATGTTTATGCACTCCGCTCATCTCATTTTTCAAATCTGGCATTTCAACAGGGGTGTGTAGACTTTTTATAAAGCAAAGGACGCGGACTTGCGTGCAAATACAATGTGATCGACAGAAAGAAATCCTGAACATAAAATAATTTTTGGTCATCAATTGCTACGTTTGTATTAATCGCTCATGGTTAGGACACATACTACAAAAATATGGTACAACTTTTTCACCAACTGTAAGTTAGCATCACTGGTTTAAATTATTTTGATTATTTTCTTTCACTCTCCGGGCTTATCCCCCCCCCCCCCCCCCATGGTTCTCTATATTTGGATGAGGCGTTAAGTCATTTGATCACACTCTCGCGCACCTTTTGTTCTTTACCGGCATGACAGTGTGATTCATACGTGCTGAAATCAAGCTGGCAGAGAAGAAGTCTTTAAAAAAAAAAAATAGATTTTCTTTGAAAACAACACATTTTGTCGCCAACGCTGAAATATTTTGACAGACTCTGAATATACAGAAGAAATCAGACACACACAAAAGAAAGTTATACGCCAACGTCGGGTGCTTGCTTATTTATGGTCGGCTGTTACAGGAAGAAGAAAGAGTATAATTCAAAAAAAAAAAAAAGAATGGAATAATAAATGCACTTTATATAAACAAACAAACAACCCAAACAGAGTATTATTATTATTGTTATTATTATTATCATTATTATTATTAGGGTTTGATCGATATGGATTATGTTTTAGACTGATGCAGATTCTACTGTTTGACAGGAAAAAAAATCAGATAACCAATTATTCAACCAATTAATAAAAATTAAAATTTATGAAATAACTTAATTGGGGGTCCTTTAAAGCTTGCAACAATTAGGACATGAATTACAGGCAGATCATTTGGCTGTTAACCGAGAGAAAAAAAACAAAGAGAAAAATCGCCCTTTTTTTAAATCTCTTTTTTGGCGGGCGGGGATGTTTGAATTGTCATTATCTTTATCTTATGTTTTGATGTCCTAATGTGTAAAAATAATAATAATAATAATCGGCAGAAACTAGCAAAACATGGTCGATGTAATTGGCCAATTTTACCTCTTTTAAAATAGGAAAGAAATCTACCAATTCAATTAACTAGGCAATGAATTGGTACCCCCCTCCCCCAAATAAAATAAAATAATAATAATAACTCCTTTGATCGAATTCAGGCAAACTAAAATGTGACAAACAGTAATTGAATTTACATGATGGGATGTGTTTGAAAAATGGATGCTATAACAGTTGACCTATATGTGAGTATTGCACGGAGCAAAATAGACGAGATGATCCAAATAAGGCCTTGGGGGAGGTCTGCCCTCCCCATTGTAGATTGTGATGCGACACTTCAAGGTCATTGTGTTGTCAGCTGACTAAATTTTTTCTTTTTTTCTTTTTGGAAGGCATAACGGTGGATAAGTACGGCATAATCTTCTTTGTGGATGGCACCATGATTCGCCGGGTGGACCAGAACGGCATCATCTCCACCCTCCTGGGCTTCAACGACCTCACCTCAGCTCGACCCCTCAGCTGCGACTCCGTTATGGACATCTCACAGGTAGCGCCCCCCCCCCCCCAATCACCCCTCTCTCGTCGCCACCTGGCCATCTGAGCAGAATTAACAGAGGATGCGCATTGACCTTTTGCCGTAGGCGTCTGGTATGGGATGAGGTTGAACTTTAACCCCGCGGGCTCACGCGTCCACTGAGGCACATATGGGCCGTGCATACCCCCTCTTTAAACCACCCCAGGCAAGGACACCAAAGTGGTAGAAAGAGCACAGTGCATAGAAAAAGTGAGCTGATATGGTTGCATAAGTGTGCACACCCTCATGTAAGTGAGATGTGACTGTATTGAGAATTAACTAATCACATTCAAACGCGAGTGAGCTCACCTGCCATCATTCCAAATGTCTCTGATGAAGTCCCACATTTGGCTACTGACAATATGTCTGGTTTTTGGTATGGATTCAACCTTTTTTCTCATTATTCTCATAACATTACAACTATGTTTTTTTAATCTCAGTTTGTAATGAAAAAAAAATTCTAAAAAAAAAATATATATATATATATATATATAATATTTACTTATAGTTTTAAAAATGTATTTTAGACAAGAAGCACTTTCGTCTACCATTTCCGGGTTTGGTTTCACCGTTTTCCTTTTTGCCATCACCTGACCAATCTGGTACCAAAAAAAAAAAAGCCAAAGAAAAAGCGCAAACTGTCGCCAACAGAGACTCCCGGCGAGGACTGGAGCGCCGCAATCATGACAAACGGCCCGCGAGGCCCGCCAAAAGACGCTCAGTCGCTAAAAAGCATTCATTAAAAATTCATGCGGGCGGGCGCGCGGCTTCAAACACTCGCCAAGCCCTCACTTAACATCAGCGCTTCTCTGGAGGAGGCTCGTATATTATCACGTCCACCACAATGCGAGGACGATGATGTCGATGAATCAGCCTTTTACGTGAATGACATGATGCGTTGTTTGTATTGTATCTTATTTAGATCAAATGTAGAGGTGGAACTAAGAATAGGCGAGTACCGATACCAGGCATCAGTGTCGGGCTGAAACTGGCCTTATTTTTAGGTAAGGGGCAAAAAATAAAATAAAATAAAACAAATTTGCTCCCAATAACATATAAACACGTTCTATTTTAATTGTTTTAAGCGTCCCAAAGACGTATTTATATGTTTTTAGGTGTGTGCTGTTGTTTTTTTATGCTAGAGCATACATAAGGCTTTGATGCAGTCTCTGAACTGCAGAGAATGGGTGAAGCAATGGTAGTAATTACAAAAATGGCCAGCCGGTGGCAGCAGAGTACAGGAGATCAACCAGGGCCATGTTGCAAACAAGCTGATTTACCCACAGTTCTTAACAGAACTTAGCTATATTCTAATGCTAATTGCTGCAGAACGGAAACAGAAATATACTTTTTTTCCTGATGAAAGAAGAGACTCTAATATTTCTTTTGGTATGGTCCATGTTTTTATAGCAGTAGAACACAATATTGTGTATCCAGTAAAGACAGCCGGGAGCGAAGGGGGGTTGCTTCAGTGAAAATGGCTGCCAGTGAATGAGTTAAGAACAGGTGAACATACTAAAACTAGAGTCTCAAGAACAAACTCTTCAACTTACATCAAACCCTAAAAAAAAGGGCGATCATCTTTCATGTTTGACGTTTTTGCACCAAGCAAGCAGAAAGGACAAGCTAGTGCGCCCGCTCAAGCGTCTTTCATTTGTTCAAACTGGTCTTAGCGGCTCCTTTTTGGCTTTAAAGTCCTTAAAAGGTGCTTTGCCGGGGCCCCCCGCCGGGTTCAGACTTTAAGCAGAGGCAAACGGAATGGTATTTACAGCTTCCACGGCAGCGTTGGCGTTGGATTTACTTTCAGACGGGGACTTGAAATGATGACATTTCGCTCGTCTGCCGGCGGACGTCATGCTGCTGCCAGTAAAGAGGGGACATGATTGCTACTTGACAGTGCCCTGGAGTAAAAATAGGCAAAAAAAGACTGTTTGCCGCTGCATTTCTTTTAGTAGTTGCCTTTTTTTTGTATGGGATGATCGTCAGATGGGAGCAAGTCACGTTTGTCTGAAGTCTTAATTTTTGAAGCTCCTGCGGGAAAAAAAGAAGTCAATCGATGCAAGTCATTCTTTGGATTTGGCA